>NC_070578.1:7495665-7846915 GCF_027409825.1 Scomber japonicus
TAATCCACCTTTGAATGTCTACATTTACAGAGGTTATTCAAAATAAGTAAGAGAATGTGATTTATTTAAATAAGGTAATACAACAGTGATGGCTCTACTAACCCACCTCTGCGTTGGGCTCTGCATTTTCAGAGATCCTTGCCAGACAGGGGTGATCAGTGAATCTTGGAGCGTGGTCGTTCACATCCTTGATCTGAATGGTGGCAGTTCCAGTTCCTGTCATCCCTCCACCATCTCTGGCTTCCACGACCAAGAGGTAGGATTCAACCTGCTCTCGGTCCAGGACACTCATTGCTACAGTGATGGTCCCTGTGGTGGGGTTGATGGTGAAAATTTCAGAGAAGGTGGGCACTCCTCCCACATCGATGTTGGTAGCATCCAAACTACCCACAATCCTGTATGAGAGCACAGCGTTCTGCCCCACGGCTGAGTCATCCAGATCTGTGGCTGTCATCTCCATCACGGACGTCCCCACTGCTGAGTTTTCTGACACGTCTCCATGACAGCTGGGGGCGCATGTGAAGATGGGCGCGTTGTCGTTGATGTCCCACACATTGATGATGACGTCGGTGAAGCCTGTCAGACCTTCGCCGCCCTCGTCTGTGGCCAGGACCACAAAACGCCACACGGCACGTTCCTCCCGGTCCAGGGTCCGCTGGGCGTAGATCTTGCCTGTGACCTCATCAATTATGAATTCACTCTCTGCACCCTGGCCATGGAGAGAGTAACGCAGTGCCTCCTGATCAGCATCCTTATCTGGGTCAGTTGCTGTTACCTACAACATCAAAGGCACGGCGAGACAGAACGGGTTATTAGAGTGTAATATAGCTTTTTTACTCTGGGTTTTTTTTTTTTTTACTGTTTAATTATTGAGATGCTGCTGAGTTGGAGCGATGTCTTGACTGGAAGCACTTCACAACTGCTCTGTGCGGTGATAAACTCTCCCGTAGGTAAGCCTGGCAGAGATCCAACTTCCTCCACCCAAAGCTCCACTTCTGATGCCTCTTTTCTGCCTGCTGTTTCTCACTCATCCTCAACACATCAGCCGCAATTACACACCGGGCAGGCCAAAAATGTTTCGATTTAGCGTGGTAATTGTAGTGTGATGTAGAGCCAAAACTTAAGCAGTTAGAAATGTAGGGAGAAAGGAAAGCATCAGGTGCTCTATAATTATATAATAAATATATAGTATATATGAAGTATTAGTCAGAAGTTCACTTCAGTCTGAATGTGTGTCCAAAACCTTTGACTTGTACAGCATAAATGATCAATAACTAAGTGTGATTTTATTTCACAAGTGTGACAATTTATACAAGTTAATGATCTTCACATGTGGCTGATGAAATACAAAGTATGCCCTATTTACCAGAGTGATTACTTGTTAAATACATAGCTTCAGGGTTAAAAGCCTGAATGATCTCCCTGTGGAACACATCCAGGAATGGCTACACAGTAATTACTGGATGAAGACTAAAATCTATCTAAAGACAGATCTAAGGACAGAACTAAATAATGTTGACCACTATCTCAGTTAAATGGTCCTGAGAAGCAATTGCTGCCTTTTAAACTTGCTTCACGGTTTTAGAGGAAGACTTTAATAATGAATAAATAAATAAACGAATGAATGAAAAGTGTGTGAAATGGTTTTCAAATCGAGGCATCACAACCCAAGACATGTCCAAAATTGCACCTTACTTTTATCAACAAAAACTGACTGCAAACAAACTAGTAAAGCAGACACCATCAGAAACATGCAATGAAGTTTCATGAAATATGTAGATTAAGTCTGAAGTTAGGTGTGAAATTGTTACTTGCCAAAAGCCACCCCCGTCAGTTGCTGGTGCTACACCTGTCAAGCATTTTGCTCTCGCACAGCACATATGCAGCTTAGGATGTTAACATTGGCAGATTTGCCATTGGAACTCTTAGTAGGTGTAGCAGATGGCAGCAGGTGGTTATCTAGCTAATTAAAAACACCATAGTTTTCATTTTAAATATTTCAAGATGACTCATTTTCATATATGTTAATGATGGCTATATACGTGATACATGCTAAATGACTGAGGCTTTAACCGTGTATCCCAGGCAAGAGCTCTTAATCCATATAGAAGACACAGAAGAAAAACTATTGTTCTTGTATTGTAGTGTGTAGCTGCTTAGCCCTAGTTTTACAAGTTTAAGGATAAATGTACTTGGACAAGCTAGACAGAGTTAGATATATGCTTTATTATTATTTTATATATATATATATATTTTAAGTAGTATACTTCACCTTTACCATTACAATAGAAACAGCTTTCAGGGTGTGGACTAAGCAGTGTGTTTAGTGAAGGTAATGATACCTTGGCTAACAAGATTGGACAGGGTTGCTAGAGTGTAAACTTTCCCAAATCCCCAAAGGACAGAGATGCTAACTTTAGCCTAAACACTGTTGTAGTAGTATCCAAGACAGCTTCCACACAGTGGGCAAATACTTTATAGTGGATGTACCATCATAAAGGTATTTTTTAGCATAACCCCCCCATAAAAATAGTATAGTACTGTATGAAAAGACAAACAGTAACCATTCTTGACACTTTTGCTCATGTTTTTGGTTTTTGGAAAGGAAATGCCTAAGTTTTAGGCATGTGGAGGAATCCAAAACTTGACGGGCACTTGTGTGTAGTTACATTAGTTAAGTTTTGTTTGGACCATCGTTGTTCTCTGAAGAGGTTTAGAGAAGCGTCATTTGCATGCGATTACACACACATGGTAAGTATACATATGATTCCCAAGCTGCATCACACAGCTGAATAGTCACTAGGTTGTACCTGTAACACAAAGACAGGCGAGCCATCGAGCTCCTCTGTGACACTTCCATAGTACTCGTTGACGGTAAACACCGGAGCCTCGTCATTCTTGTTGACCACGTTTACCGTCACTGTTGAGTAATCCTCCCACTTCCCATCTGAAGCAAGAACGTGAAGCTTGTACCTGGGGAAAAGAGTTAGTTTCATCAAGGACTTCTGAACAAAAAAGCAAAAGAGATTCAAACGCTAGCATAATACTTTGGTACGCTAGTTACAGAAACACTGAATCTATGGAGATATAGTTGATTAAAGTATGAGAACTGGACTTTACAGCTGTAAAACAGTGCCAGTAAATAAGGAAAAAGATCAGGGAAATAGTACCATATATTTCAGGTAAATATATTTGACAAGCATTTACATGAGTCAAAAAAGTGTGAAAAAGACATTTTTTGTGGTTCAAAGGATTCTTCCCTGGAGTGTGTTCCTACCTTTTGTTCTGCTCATAGTCCAGAGGCTGGGCGATAAAGATAGTGCCCACCTCCGGTTCCACATCAAACACCCCTCCCGTGTTCCCTGATGTGATCTGGTAGCGCAGCTTAGCGTTCCCACCTGCAGACCAGGAGAAGATGGAGGTTGAATGAAGAATGACAGTTTAATATAAATGAACCTCTGTTACTGACAAAGCTGAGTATATTGAGAAAGTCTGTGGTGAAAACATAGATTCTCTTGTATTTGTACCATAAAAGAGCTTTGGTGACAGCACGATCCCCTATGGATTTGAAGTCTCAACCTAATCCAAGGCTGTCTTTTTCTGTCAATCAACCAACCTGTCACCCTTAACTGAGACAGATAGCATCGCTCTCCTTTAACTGCTGTAGTTGAATTAGATAGCAAGTCTTTGGAATGGTCTAATTGTTATGAGTCTTTAGATAATAGGCGGCCTCTGCCCTAACAAAGGCAATTACAGTTCTATGACCGCTGAATGAGAATAGCATCGTCATAACAAGAAATCTATGAGAACCTAAAAGTCAGATGCTTTAAAGCCACGCACAAGTGCTAATTGCAGACAGGCCTGTCGAACAACTTGTATGTCAATGGATGTCTATTGGGTTTTGAAGAAACATTAATCTCTGGTAATGTTACATGAATAGAAAGGACTAAATGTCACGCTGAACTGCAAATAACAGTCAGTCGTGAGTTGACTAATTAGCATTCAAGCTCGGAAAGCACGTCAACAATTTATTTTCATTTCCTCTATGAAGTGGTTAAAGACCAGACACAAACATGACTTTAAGAGCTGGTGCATTAATCAAACTTTAATTAAACGAAAAATAAAAGGTATGCACTTTTGTTTACTGCAGTAAGGATTGTCCTCCCTGTTCTACTGGTACTCAGATAACAGGAATACCCAACAATCGGATATTTTTTACTTCAATTTCATATGAATATCCATCAGCATTTAAAAAAAAATCAAAGACCATCTTTTTCTATCTTTCAAAGTACAAGTATTAAATGGAAAAGAATGGTCTGCATAAATGCATGTACACCTCTTAACTAATGTGGGCTTAAATGTGCCTGGAAATACTAAAATATTAAACCAAATGTCATATATTCTGCTTCGAAGGCTATGTGTGCATGTTTTGAACAACAATCACCAGTCAAAATTGTAGCAATTCTGTATTTTTTGTAACAAAAGCTGACAATAATGATATTTAAATGGAATCCTGGTGTGCTAGACTGATGCAAAGCCAGAAACCTGAGTGCAGTACTGAATGGAGGTTTCCCATCTATTCAAGGCCAAGAAAAAAAAAAAAAAGAACGAAAAAACAAAATTGTGCTCCCTCTACTACAAATGAATATACAGAGCAGTTTCAATGGAACTTATCCTCTCTGACACTGGACTGGGCACCTATGTAATTATGTTATGTATTAACTTCCTACGTCTGAAGCAACATGAGAGATCAATAGCACAGCTAACATCCCAGTGCAGTTCTATAAATTGTGGATGGGACTTAACAGCAAACACCTATAGATGGTATCACTGGTGTCCATACTACACCACCATACGTATTCACAGTGAGTTCCTGTGTAAGTTTCTGTGTAGTGTTGCATGTAAACATCACATCAACTCACGACTGTTGTTTGCAGCTCAGCGTGACAAGATCAACAAAATTCTGGGTCACCATTGACTCGACTGGAACTTATGCGAATCCAAGTTGACTACAGCTGTCCTACTCTATGAAGCTGAAGCTACAAACGTGTCTTAACCACCTTTCAAGTCTTAAAAGGGGTGAACATTTGCTACAAAATGGAGTAGTATTCCTTTAAAGCCCCTACATTTCCATTTGTTTTACTCACCTAAACAACACTCCACTCACTTCAGACCAAAAAGAAAAAAACAAACCTAAGAAAAACATTGACAGGTGGTATTTAAAGGTCCTGTTATGTAGCCAAGAATAAAACCTGTACTAGTGATTATATCAGTTTATTGCATGTACATGTGCCACAGCCAGGGTAAACTTGCTTATTTGGAGAGGAATGCACACACAATTAAATTCAGTTATGTTTATATTGACAAAGAGGTAGGCAGAAATTTATGCAAGTACTCTCAAATGTGAGGCTTTAAGAACCAAACACAGTTAAGTGCTTTACCCTGTCTCCTAATAGTCAGTAAAAATGACCTGAATGGATCATAAATGCAGTTAATTTATCATTGAATAATTGGTACTTTATTGTTACAAGTGATTTCAAATCATACTGTTGTGAAGCCCCCCCCCCCCCCCCCCCCGCCCCCAAATCGTCTCCAAAATTCTCCCCTACTTAATAATCTTCTCTTTTTTTTCGCTCTGCAAAGCATTTTTAATAAAGCCTATTAGATGCTGATCAACAAAATGTTCCCCCTCAATGCAATTACTGGTAAAGCTAGGGTCTGCATCTCAATCACTGTAGCTTCCACCACCCTTCGTGTTAATATGAAAGGGATAGGAGAAACCTCTGAAGACGAGAGGAGATTCACAGCTTATTAGCGAGATGAAAGTCAAGGAAGGAGAGAGGAGAATGCTCTAATCCAGATCGTTTTGTACCGTCTGTTTGTTGGCATTTTAAATGAGACATTAGGGGATTTATGCAATTGCATCCCTTCTTTCCTCTCGCTATCATTCTCTTTCTTTCAGTTGTCTCAATCTCTTAAGTATTTAGAAAACTGCTGAGACCCAAAGGACAGAAGAAAAAACTGAGAAAGGAGTAATACAGCGGTTAAAACAAACAAACAAATGGAGGGAAAATGAATGTTTATTCCCAGTTGTACTAATTTAAAAACTCTTTTCATCTCCCAAGTTACTGTATTTAACTGAAACTGGAATATGCAGACACAATAGCAAAGGGGGGAAAAGAAAGGCACATGAAGACACACATGACTCACATTCATTTCCTGGAGACTAAACCTAACCCTAACCATAATCACTATTTGACTAACCTAAAAATCAGCACTTTACCATGTGAGGACATGACTTTTGTCCCCAAACAGATCCTAAGTCTGGTTTGTGCGCCTGACATATCCACACCTACAGATACACACACACAAACACACACAGAGGGCTGACAGATGCCACTAAAAGCAAACATTCCATGCACTTTTTTAAATGGAGTTTGGAGAGAGCTCTGTATTTGGTCAAAAATTGTATCACTATTGCCTGCACTGTTTGTCCCTTTCCTTTCCTTTTGAGGATTATGTGTCACAATTGTATTTATTCACATGCAGATAAGCACCAATATCCAGCTGTCTGAGAGGAGAAATGACTCCTAATATGAAGCTGACATTGGTTGAATGTTTTGTTCAGTGGTTTTGGCTTTCCGACAACCAACACAAATAAATGATGCTTACTTTGAGTCATTTATAAACTCATACTGGACAACTACAAGAATAAACAGACTTTTGGGTGTAAAATACTCTTCTCCAACAGGCTGCACTGAAACATTCTAGATAACACACTGTATCACACCTCCTCGTAGCTCCTATATTTAAGCAGAAGTAGCGTTTCAGCAGTTTATTGGCAAAGTGACAACTGAATTGGAACATACTGAAGAAAAAGATCAACAGAATTCTGGGTCAACATTTGACTCCACTTGAATTTGTATGAATCCAAGTTGACTACATCTGTCCTATATAAAGATGCAAGCAACAAACTGGTCTTAACCACCTTTGAAGCCTAAAAGGGGTGAGGATTTGCAACATAAAAGATAGATTTCAATTGAGTATTCCTTTAAAGCTCTATCCTAAGTAGCAATATACCATATTCCTAGATATGTATGACGATCTATGGAGACAACTAAGCCAGCCTATTTACTGAAATTATTCAATATTTTATATTGAAATATTTATATATAAAATAAATGGATGCATATTTGCAAGTCCAATTTTAGTTGCATCATCTCTAAAAATAGCCACAAAAAGCAACTAGATAGTCTGAAACCTTGGCTGTTGCTTGTGATCATTTATGCCCTTTACGCTTCCTGTTTGTAAGCCGTGACAGCAAAGTCATACCATTTCAAATGTGCAACAACAAAAGAGACTATCATCATATGGTAACCATATGAAATACAGCAAGCTCAAGTTTGAAAAAATGTTTTTTTAAATAGGAATAGTAGTTATTCTTCAATTTGTTCTTCCCATGTTCTGTGACAGATGATGGGATTTCCAAACATCAATCCCAAAACCAGACCAGCAAACTAAATGCTCTGACGCTACCTTGACTAGGTGACATACTACTAAACCATAGATAAATGCTGATTTGTATCCATGTGTAAGTAGACAACTGTCACATTAGCCACAACAACTGCATACTCCACCAATGTGGTGGCTTTATTTTGGTAGTTTTCTGTCCCCTAGATTTCAATACACTTAACAGTCTAAGAAGATAGATTTGTAGGATTTTCTAACTTCACTACCGTTTCCCATTTTGCAATAGCCCACTTCTTACTGAACACACCACTGTCACTTCAATGGGAAGTTCATATTGATTTTGTTGTTGATCTCTGACTACTGGACCTTTTTCGATCAGAGTCCTCTCCAGTTTAGATGCCTTTTGACTTCTCATAGATACTCTGTGAGAGGCTTCATTCCTCAAAGTAATAATGGTCTTGTCTTTTATGTCATGAGTTGACATTTGCCTCTGGCCATGACAGCTGAGTGTGTTGGCATATTCCACCACAGACCTGAATCTTTGTATTTAAGGATCAAGGCAAGCTCTCAGATCCTAACAAGGCCTTCTAATTAGAACCTTATTAAAGGCAGGTGCATTGGAAAGGTCAACCAGTTGGGCTTATGACAATGATCGAGGGCATTATACAATTTTAAATAACTATATAGTATAACTATTAAATCCTACCTAATCCTAATTGTGTGCTTTTTGCCTCTAATTTGAAAAACTGACTGGCCTCTCCTAGACCTCATGCATTCAGAGGTTTTCCCCTGACATTATGGCTCACTCACCTTGAGTTCTCTATAACTGCAGCCTTGTGGAAAGGTATGTCATACAATGAACTCTGAGTGAATGGAAATCTATTTTTAGCCACGGCTGTAGCATGGCTCTAGGAAAGATGTCAGATGGACATTTGAACTACTGGATAGATCACTCTGGCATTTTGTGTAGACATTCATGGATAAAGCTGACTGAACTTGTCTGTTGCATTATTGTTTTTTTCTTAAAATGTCTTGAGAACCACTCGATGGATTGCCATGAAATTTAGTGCAGATATCCATGATGCCCCGACAATGCACCTAATGACTTAGGTGATCCCTGACTTTTCATGTAGTGCCACCAGCAGGTCAACATTTTCTGGTCCAATACTGCTAAAAGTACTAATTAGCAAATATTAAGATGCAAACATGCCAAATTAAGATGGTAAGCATGGTAAACAAACTGTTGTTCATCAAATTAGATGACATTGACAAAATGTTGGCAAAGAATTAAATGTTGGTGGTTTGCTATTGACATTAAGTTGGAAAAATACCGTGAAAGTCATGTCGAAAGATTCAAAGGACATCTACCTGGTGCAGTCAGCTTCACTTCAATATTCAAGTGGGTGCAACATTTTAACAGTTAGAAATGTTTGATGTATGAAGTTATGAAGCCCAAACTGATAAAATTACACATTTAAATGCTTGAGAGCATCTTCCTTTGCCTTGTATCGAAAGGTTATAATAAAACCTTCTAGTGTGCCTGTTTCAAACTCACATATTTCTGTGTTTTCATGGATTCATGATTTGTTTGGAAGTGCAAACATTTTCTTTTTCCTACAAGTAAAAGGGAGTCAGACAAAAGCAGCAAAAATGAACATATTTCTTGAGTGAGGGAAATGAGAAGCACTTTAGCTTACCAGCTTCACATCACTCCTACACTTTCCATAGAGCACTTTCAGTTGCCACATTCCAAGAAACACAAACAAATAGGCACACGCACATGAACATATTTCTTTATCCATGCCACCCACCTTCATCCCCATCATTGGCACTGACAGTGACGATGGCGAAGCCTACATCAGCATCTTCATCCACATCCACTTCATAGGAAGCTTGTGCAAATGCTGGCTTGTTATCGTTCACGTCACTGATAAAAACACGAACATATGCCGTGTCTGAAAATCCAAAAATTATGAGAGTGAGAAAGAGAAAGAGAGGGAGACAGAGAGAGGCGATTATAAACATGAGGTTGTTCTTATTCTGTCAACATGAACATGAACATCTGTCTATCTCTCTTTGCATCGCAACAGTTTAGTCACTTTTCACCCGTGCGCATGCATACACACCCGTACACAAACTGTATACGACAGAAACAAAAATAGATCCCAATTTTTTCCCCCTGCCCTCCACAGTTGTTTACCACTTCTCCATTACATCTGTCATCTGTCTCTACTATCTGTGCCCATTTTACCATTAAATACAGCTGTTTCTTTTTTTCCCCTTCGGCATCCAACTGCGGGCTGAAGCGGAGCGCACAGCACCCTGGGGTGTAGCGTATGGCTCCATAGTTGAGCAACCCAACATGCTATGCCTGCTTTGATATCGGTATGAGCACGAGCATAATTTGCAATACACACTCTAAGATGGGCTAAATTATTTAAACCAGGGTAGAAGAGATGGTACACAGTTCGTGGCACAGATAGCAAACTAACGCAGCGCTTAGAGCTATAACAAAACAAGATGCAGATGCCAGGGCTTTGCACATGTTCAGAATCTGTCAGACGGCAAGGGAGGGAGCCAAAAATGGAAGGAGGGGATGGAGGAAGAACATAGAAAGTGGATAAGCAGATGTAGACTCCATCCTCTCATCCTTCCGCTCATCTGTTTTCACACTTCTGGAGAAATGTATGTGTAAAAAATCACACGTCCAACGCCACCCTGCACACTAGCTTGTAAGTAGCTTGTTTTCTGCCTCTGAAAACAGTAATTATCAAGGTTATTTTTGTGACCACTTGACAACAGTCAGCTGTCTCTAGTTGGCAACTCTTGGTGCTTGGCAGCTGTTTGTATGTGCAGATATGCTAGGTTAGTTTATCATTTCACTTTTTTCAGTTAACGTGTGGATTTGCATTATGTGATCTCTGAAGGGCAGCAATCGTATTATACACATTGTTGGGTGCATTAAAAAACATATAACACCAGTGATGTTATATATAGATAAACTGTCATAGTCAATGGTACAGTCATTCAAGTAATAAGCTTTTTTAGAAGGAAAATACAGGAAGACTTTCAGCTGTCAAAGTACATGATAATGAAGAAGCAATGGGAAACATTGAGAACGAAACAAAACACAATAAAATGAGATGCAGAGAGTCACCAAAGACCAATAAAGTCTACTTCAAGTGAATATTTCAAACAAGATAGCCCATTACAGTCCTAGAGCTCATGATAAGGTTGTGAAAAAGCTGGTGGATGGGATTCACCTCAGATTTTGCCCTGAAGACGTTTCATTGCTTTCCATGTTTCATTAAGAAAGTTTTTGAAAATATATTGTAAGGAGCTTCTGTATCAAGCCGTGCACTATCACAGTATCATCACATATTTAAAGAGATATCAAAGCCTTCAATCAATACTTACTCATAATAATAACAGTGGTGAGAGTGGGCAGCCCTGCCTTATACGCCTGTGGGTGCTAAAAAGATCTGAACATCTGCTGATGAAAAGCAGAGCGAAGGGTTCAATTACTCCAACTCTTACAGGCAAATGCTTTTTCTGCAAGGAGTTAAACCATGAGTCCATCAACCTATTGTCTCAATTATTTTTATAGGCGCCTACATATTTTGATATTAGAGATAATAATGAAACCATCATTTCTGCGAACCAGAAAGTACGCAGGAGAATCGGATCAAAAAATTGTTGTGAAATAAAACAAAAGATCTGTCCATCACTGACTCTCACTATTTTCCATGTTTTGGTCCTCAGAACCTTCATCAAATAAAATCAGCCAGTGCACAATAGTCAGTGCCAGTGATGAAGAGTGTGTTGGATTTTGCAGGCGGTGTTTGAAATGGAATAAAAAAAAGATGCTTGAAACTACCATCTATGTGGCATGGGGCTTTTATCTTTGACACTTGCCCTGGTATTGCTATTGAACACCAAATATGAAGTTTATTTCAGTGTGAAAATACGCATGAATTCATTCGAACATACTGTTAAAAGCAATTCATTTTGAAATAATGAAATACAGTGAATTTCATTTGTTAAAGGAGAGCTTTTATATGATTGTCTAGTCTACACAAATATAATATACAGTCAAGCCCGAAATTATTCATACCCCTGGCAAATTTTTGACTTTTTTTGACATGCCACTTTTTGTTCAAATGTCAAACACGACTGACAAATATTTTTTTTCCACAATGCTTGTACATTGTCTTATTGTCTTCTGGGAGACGCCTGTGTCATTTCCGGTCAAAAAAACAACTTAAAGTTAAATTTTGACTTAAAGTAGCTTTAAGTCAAAATTTGCCAGGGGTATGAATAATTTCGGGCTTGACTGTATATATATATATATATATATATATATATATATATATATATATATATATATATATGTATATATATGTGGGTAGGCTTAAAACCAACTGAAAAAAAATAGTAGAGAAAAACTGCCACTTGAAGTAAGGTCATTATGTTTGTGTCATGATGACTTGTTTCCAACAGTGAAAGAGCATTCCAATACAGGAGAGTATACATTCAGTTCAAAGAATGGTTGTAAGTACACTGGAAGGGACTATCAGGCCAGCATGATGGAGTGCCATCGGCTTTCAATACACCAATACAAGAAGGGACAGTTGCAAGGTTCTTTATCCAACTGTTGACTAGGTGAAAGCACACACTGTGATCATCTGTAGAACTATCAGATTTATACTGTATGTACTGTATCATACATTTTAAAATCGATCAATAATAACCTTTGGGTTGATGTCATCAGTGATTGATGGGGTACTTTAAGAATCTGTCATATTTTCAATGAGAAAATGAAAAAAAAAAAGTTTTTGAAGCAGAGAGCAGCCATATTCTTCAGCCCCTAAGCTTTTAAAAGTGAGCAGCTCCAGTCAGATATGTTTCATTACAGAAAGGAAAAGGATTCAAATATGGAAATTGTTATATTTTAGAGACTGACAACAATTACAATTACAGTACATACCCTCTTGAGTGTATGAATGTGTGTGTGTGTGTGTGTGTGTGTTTCAATGGACGCATTTTGTGCTGAGAATCTGTTCATTTGCCTGTCACCAATCCTTCTTCATGCCACCTCATTCAAAATTCATAACAGAGGAGGAAAAAAAAAATTTAAATAACTCCCACAGCTTCACTGCAGTCTCAGCTCTACTTAATATTTGACTTCTGTTTACGTTGCCACAAATGTCATAGTGAGCCAAACCTTGAGAGAGAGAGACTTAATAATTTATAAGCACATTTATTAAACATATATCCTGGTCTGTCTTAGTGTTTCTTCAACACCTCTCTCCATCCACCCATCTGTCTCAACATCTGTTCATTTCTCAGCCTCACTCTATTCTACCGTCAGAGCATGTATGCATTTCATCTGGCAGTAAATGAGAGAAATGGAGAGACGGAGGAGGAGGAGGAGGAGTAGGAGGAGAGGGCGAGAGAGACAGAGAGAGAGATAGAGAGAGAGAGAGAGAGAGAGAGAAAGAGAGAGAGAGAGTGAAACAGAAAGATGGCCTGTGGTCCTTCAACAGAGAGAGATGAGCAGATGTGTGGAAAGAGACAGAAAGAGGAAAAAAGAGATTATTGCTGCCTTCGATGCAGATTTGGAGCCGCTACAGAGCAGCTGTCGAAAGCTCTCTCCTACATTGTGCCCGTCCTCCTTTTCAGTCAGTACAACAGCAACTACGTTATTATGTAAACTAAATTACAACTGTAATATCTACAGAATCATAATTATTTCTGCAAGTACATCAATCTGTTAGCATGTTTTACATGGATGCTTATGATTGAATAACCAATATAATTAACTCTTATTTGAAATGAATTGCTTTTACAGTAGAATATGCATTAAAGAGCTGAGTGAGTGTCGGTGTGGCGGTCAACAAAATTCTCAGCACGCTCCCTCAGGCGAGCAAAGTGAGCAAAAGAATTTTTCTTTGGGAGCTTCATGACAAGGGTGGAAGAGGAGTGGAAGGCAAAGCCCAACCTCAACTGGAGACGTGTGAAGCGTGCCACTGTGGTATTCTGGAGTGATGAATCATGCTTCACTATGTGGCAGCCTGATGGATGAATCTGGGTTTGGTGAATTCCAGGAGAATGCTACCTGTCTGAATGCATAATTCCAACTGTAAAGTTTGGTGGAGGAGAAATAACAGTCTGTGGTTGTTTTTCATGGCTTACTTCCAATTAATTAATCTTGACAACATGACAATGAAATGGTTTTCCCTGTGTGGTATGATTGTACTTGGCTGGCCTGCACCCAAAACCCCATTCAAACACCTATGGGATGACCTTTTACACCAACTGTGAGTCAGGCCTTATTGCGTAATATCAGTGCCCAACATCACTTATGCTCATGTGGGTGAGTGGGAGCAAATCTCTGCAAATAGGATCAAACATCATGTAGATAGCCTTCCCAGAAGTGTGGGGCCTTTTATAGCTGCAGATCAATGCCTGTCATTTTGGATGGGAACAGAATATCACATATTGTCAGCATACATCTGTAGACTACAGAGGTGATTCATCTTTTTTAAGATAATGCCACTAATAGAATAAAGGGAAAATGTGTGTTAGGGCAACTGAAATGTCAAATGTTCATGCAGTTCAACTCGTCTGTATTGTTGCTATTCTCTATCAGAGACACAGTGAGTAGTTATTCAATGGAACTACTGTAGTTCATGACAGTTTCTATAATTGCTGTTCTCGGGTACTAGAAGTAACAATGGCTGGACAAACCACTGCAATCAAATCTTAACCATGCCTTCAGTTGCAAACTAGTCTCTGTAATACTAAGCTTACTTACCAGAGTTTGGCTGTCCATGTTTGCCAGGTCGTGCTGACTCCCAGCCATCCACAGACTGAACCTCCAACAGGTATGAGCTTTTGGTCTCCCGGTCAAACACAGTCTGTGTGTAGATGAATCCCAACTCTGGGTCAATGCGAAAATACTGGTGGTCCCCACTGCGATCCTCCAGGAGTGAGTATAAGATCTAGGGGAGAGTGAGTGGTGGGACCAGACGCAATTATGACGAGGGTCAGATACTAATATTCACTTAATGACTTCTAATTAGTCAGCAAAGAAAAACACATTTTGGATCTTGAAAAACAGACAGAGAAAGCAAATGATAGATAGTGTGTACGTGTGTAAGTCTGTTTTCACCTTGCCATTGAGGCCCAAGTCAAGATCATTGGCTGAAACCTGGAAAACCAAAGCTCCTGACTCTGCCCCCTCAGTGACCGAGGCCTCGTAGATGGAGGAAGTGAAAAATGGGACGTTGTCATTTACATCTGGAGAAGGCAAAGGACAGGAAGACAGAGTGTTACACTAAAGCATTCTTTTAGCATAGTATATCTGGTGGATTTGATAGAAACGTCATAGATGATTGATGGGCTCTTGGCTACGCACAAACTGCCCGAAGCACTGGGTGATAACATCCATCTGGCCATTCTATGTACCTGCTTATTATGGAGTCTTCGCTGGTAGTACAACAATCAATTAAAAAAGTTTAGGTGTGACTTCTTTTTGAAGTAATATGCTGAGTAGTAACTTTCATTTTATATAATGTGTTCTTGATGAGAAGACAAAAGCCTTGTATGTCTACTGTCAGTGTTTGAAGAAGTATCCAGATCTTAAGTGAAGTAAAAGTCCTGCATGAAAAACCCTATTTAAGTAAAAGTAGTACAAAATTAAAGTATTAATAAAGTAGTAATGAAGTCTATGCAGTGAAATGTAGTTAAAGTATTGGTTTTGGTCCCTCTGACTGTTAAATTATTAGATATGACATAATTATATTATTAATAGTGAAGGATCAGTGTTAGAACAGCATGTTACTGTTGTAGCTGCTGGAGGCAGAGCTAGTTTCAACTACTTTATATACAGTTAGCTAGTTTAGATCAGTGGTTCCCAACCTAGGCCTTTTCTCTAATCTTTGATTGTTACTGAAATATTGGATCATTTGAACATTTATTGAAGTTTAGAGTTTTGGTGGAGCTGTTAACAACTCATAGACATCTGAAATGTGAGCCCAACAGCACACAGCTTTTTGGAAGGTTGGTAAACCACTGGGTTCATCTTTAACAATGTGTTGTATTTCAAAAGCTTGTAATATTATCCATTGGGTTAAATCTTCATCTATAAAGTAACTAAAGCTGTCAAATAAATGTAGTGGAGTGTAGCACAGAATGATCACAGTGACTGTGGCTCATATTGTATCTAAAGGCATCAAGCTCGCTCGAAAGTCCCAAAAATGACTTCAGAATCCTTCGGTACAACCTTGGAAACTCAAAGGATATGCATTTCCTCTCTGATACACTGCACATTTCTACCATATTAGAGCTACTGCTTCAGTTCAATCACTGTTTTTTTTCACGCATACATATGGGAGATGGTCTTGGCGTCCTTCAGAACTAATACTTTAGATCACTGGAACAAAATCCACTATTTAAAAAGACAGTAGAGGAGACCAGAGTGAATATGGGCAAAGTCACATCTGGAAGACAGGTTCATTTTTTTCTACATAAAGGAGCCTCAATTATAAAAAAATCAGTCCATTAAAAGAGACCCATCATTTTTCGATCTTGTTGCTGCTAAAAAGCATAATTCAGAACATCTTTTTATAACCAGTCCTAATACTTCTAATGCTTTAAAAGTCACGTGTACCTAAATGACTATGTAATCTAAGGCTTTTATTCAGCCTGCTATCCTTGTTTATCTGTCCACGTACCCCTGATCAATTCAGCCAAATAAGTTTACCCTACTTTAAATTAATTACTTGACACATCCATCTGTCCTCATCTAATCTAAATGTTCTGCTGCTCAAAAGACTTTAAAAAAGGAGGTTTTAGGAATTATTGCCTCCAGTCGTCTCATCACTGTTAATGAGTCTCTGGTCTCGCCCTGACTATTTCCTGCTTTCTGCAACTAAGGAATATTGCTAAATTTAGTTTAAGGCTGTCTAGAAATTAAATTGGGTAAATTGACTTTATCTCCTCCCCCCTTAGATTGTTTCACCTCTTTATTAGCATATCTAAATGATTCTCTGAGAGCATGTCAACATCTGAACCAGAATACATGAGCATGAGGTTTCTGAGAGACACTTAACACATAGATTATATCTCTATGGTCCTTGCTATGCTACTCTGGCTTTCATTGAAATTCAGAATTCAATTTATCACAATTCAATGTATGATCTTTTTAATTACATTTAAAGCGCTTCATGGTTTCACTCTTCTGTAAATGTCTGATGTTTTAACCCCACGTTCTGCAACTCACACTGCTCCAGATATGCTGACTGAAGGGGAAATGTGTTCCTTCATTTGTTTTAATGGTATTAAGTCAGCTGAGGCAATAAATAAATAAATGCTAATTTGATATTTTATAACTGCGTTTTCTAAGTTTTTAATGGTTTGTTTTTTCATTATGCCTTTTTCTAAATTGCAATTTTTATGTGTAAAATGCATAAAAAGATTTTCTGAAACTAAACTCTGTGTGAAGAGCCATAAGCAATGCACACTTTTAGTGTCAAAGTTAACTATATGCCGACAGCATTTTATTTTTTTTAATCAATAGATTCTTTTCTGAGAAACAAACTAAATGTGTAGGTTGTGGGTATATGTAATAAAACAAAGACAATAAATATCAAGTCCAAAAAGACAACAGCATGTTTCTGAGTAAAGTATTGAGCTGCCAGAACAGCTTCAAGAGTTTTTCCTCCCAGCTGTCGCCAAGTGCTTGTTTGTGTGGGAATGTTGGGTCTCTTTACACTAAATTTAAGAATACGGTCTAGACCTGTTCTATGTAAGAAGTGCCTTGAGATAACTTTGTTGTGATCTGGCGCTATATAAGTAAAGATTGTGTGTTAACACCATCAGCTACAACTGGTCTGTGACTACCAACAACCCTCTTGCCTGTTTTATATGTGTTACTTAACACATTAACTACAGCTTTGACTACTGACTTGTTATTTCTTTTCCAACACCTGTTTGTGTTAAGATAAGGGGAAAATCATGAATTAGTCCAATTGATAATAGAAACAACACGGACCTTTTCTTATGTGTGATACACTGAGCCATAACAACAGGAGAGAAGAGAGAGATTTAAATGCTTCAAAAGAGCTAAAGGAGGGAACACGAAGAACCAGACTCGACGTGAACTTTAAAGTTTGCCTGAATAGCACGAGTCTGAGAAAGTTCATATAAGGCCAAATGCATTACAGAAATTACTTGAATAGAGCAACACATTAAATCTAATGTTTTTCCATGTGCCATTTTTCCTTCCCTTTTCTTCTAGGCAAATGTCTTAATCTATGAATTAAAAATGGGGCTTTAAATCCATTACAGACCTACCTCCCTCCCTCAGCCTCCCTGCCTCTGGAGGAGTCAAAGAGCTTTCTTATTAAGATAGATAAGGCGGAGGAGGAGGGATGGGCAGAAGAAAAAAAAAGAGGAGAAGAGGAAGTTAGGAGAGGAACGGAGAGGCAAGAGAGGAGAGAGGGTCTGTGTGAATTAATTATTTCTCACTGGATTAAGACCAATTTGATGGAATGGAGTATGTGAGAGTGTGTGCGTATGAGTGTGTGTGTGTGTGTGTGTGTCCGTGGACCTTGCAAAGGGATTAAATGCAAGCAAGTGTGGGGCATGTGGGGAAGGCAGAGTTATTTTGAGGGGCAAGGTCAGGGGCTAGCAAATACCACCATATGAAGCAATGATGATGGAGACCTAAGCTACCAAGGTTTGAGCATTAACTGCAACAGAGCGACACAGGAGTCAAATAATCATATTCAGAAAAACCTAGTGAAGTTATGAAAAACTGATATTCTTAGCCAAAGATGAGAGATAATGAAGATTAGAGGATCTGGGGTAAAATGTGGTTGCAGGGGAAGTGTTGCAGGGGGAGTGGGGCAGTGGGAGTGGGGCAGTGGGGTTGAGGATATACGCTGCACTCTTGGCCTCATCACGCTCACAACAGCTGGCGAGCTCTCTGCAAATAATTTGAATCGGTGTAGCTTTGGAATCCAAGCATTAAATGACTCGGATGGAAAATTGGAGCGCAACTAGACTTAGAGAGCAGTACCACATCACCGACCCTGCTGCTCTTCCCCAAATGCTCTTTAATCATCATTCTCTGTGTGTGTGTGTGTGTGTGTGTGTGTGCGTGTGTGTGTGTGTGTGTGGCTCAGTTTTGGAGTGATTGCGGAGCTGTATGAACAGTTTAGAAAGAACTAATATGGTGACACTGTCCATGTTGAATATTGAGGATTAGAGTAAAAATAGGCACATTTTTTACAGTTGTGAATCAAAACAAATTAGGTGATAATGTTCAGCATCAGTCACTAACATGTTATAGGGGTGCAATTTTTCTAATGTATTACCCAGCAAGGCCTTCAATGGATTCTGCAGCCATTTAGTTTTTTGAATGAGCGTGGGGACCTGATGCTGCTCTCCACTGTGTACAAATGACTCCTCTTTTTTTAGTGTTTTCAGTGAATGTTCTAAAAAAAATCCATTAAGCCCATCTCACAAATTAATCAAGTAAAACCCATCCTATGTTTTCCATTATCTTATAGCTCAGGCATTGAAAAAATGAATCACCCAACACTCAATTTGTCCTCTTTTGCCGTAACCTTAAGTAGTCACTATGCTGTTTGGTGTGCTGCAGTGAGTTTTATTACACAATGGCCCACAAAACCTTTTTATTCTACTTTTTTGTGATTAAAGTTGTGTTTTTGGCAGCAGAAAAGTTTTGGAGTTATATGAAAATGGAAGGAAATTGACATATTTGTGAAACTTTTTGTGAGATCAACAGTTCCTGTGTTCACCTAGAATACATTACATGTGTCTTTGCATAACTATTAAATCCATAACACTGTCTTCTTCCTGTCACCCTGTGCATTTAAGGGAGATAATCAACTATATTCTCTTTAATATCAAGTCAAATCTGTTTTTTCTGGAGGATCAAAGTGTAAGGAAACATCATTTAATATTCTGTTGAAAAAAAACAACAGACCCACAAAATAAATAGATATGAAAGTTAAATGAAGTCCCTGCAGAATTTTAAAAAAAAGTGTGCAAATTAAGATTCTGTTGTTGCCACAGCTGATCAGATAGAAATGGAGCTGCTGTTCAGCAGTCTGATAGCCTGTGGGAGGAAGCTGTTTAACAGTTTCCTCAGTCTTTCGCTTGAGAAAGTACACTTAATCTTAGAATTTACTGAACTTTAGATTTATTAATTAAATAAACTTTCTTATCAAGCAATGATGCAAAGTTAAATAACATTTTGGAAACTGCAATAAGCGCAAAGAAACATAGAAAGATAGAAGTTTTGACTGTGGCCACTTGGGGCTCGGTAAAAACAAACCAAAATAAAATGAGCACTCACCTGTGACGTTGATGTACACCGTGGTAAAGGCTGCCAATGGGACAGCTGCAACGTTCTGGGCTCGGACACGCAACATAAAGTTCCTGGTGGTCTCGTAGTCCAGGGGTTCTGCTACCAGGATGGAGGCCGAGCCGTCCTCTCGGTTGGGGGTCAGGTAGAAGCGAACCGGCATGTTGGTCTCCGGGACCATGCCGTCCTCCAAATTATATGTTACCCTAGGATCCCCCAGCGGGGAAGTGGCTTTGATGGTCTGTTTGGAGCCGAGAAGGAGAGACGTTAAAACTGCGGGTGCACTTTTAATTAAATAGAACGTCACATTCATATTAGCCTACATACCCTCTGTGGGACTTTCATGAGAGGTCTACAGTATTTCATGTCAATGTAGAAAAGCACCACCTTCACTCAATCATTAAAAGTAGTCTCCTGTTATTGTCATTATGTATAATAAGAGTGCAGAATACAGCTACACTGAGGAGCAAAAACTAGAATAAAAATGATATCTTTGTCTTGTGTTTAAACTAACACATGACCTTTTATTGCATAAGGCAGTGATGGACAATAACATGCATCTACCTAGTTGACGTTTTTCTTAGTTTTGGAATAAAGTCTGAGGTGACCAACTGAACAAAATCCTAAAAAAAACAAAAAACAAAAACAACTCATTTGTATTTGACAGTAAATTTGCATGTGTCCAATTATCTATTTCAAGAGCTGGAAAAATGCTAAATGATAGCTGTGATCCTCTGGAGCTGGAACGGAAATGAAGACGGCTGCTGCTCAGTTTCAATGGATGCACGCATTCAAAATAGTGAAATATGATGTGGCCGAGCAGAAAGAAATGTGTCTTTTAGTCCACAATAATGAACAGTAAAATACTGCAGCAGTAAGCCTCAAACTGTTAGACTAGACTACAACCCGCTGAAATCCTGAGGGATCAAAAGGAAATCCACTATGCTCTTCATTCTCCCTAAACTAATTAAGGAGAGGCTACTCCAAGTTGATGCTGCATACACCCCAATTAAAATCACAAATGCCACCTTGGACGTGATGCGGCCTGCCTATGGGTGACCTAGCTGTATCTAGTCAACCTTCGGAGCACGGTGCCTACAATAATGAGACGGCCTGGCAGGCGCGTGGAGCTGGCAAACATGCCTGAATACTGTGTGTGATGATTTAGGCCGTAAAAAATCTCAAATTTCCACGGTGGAGCTATTACACCCCACTGAGAGTGATTGCATCTTTGCACAACAGTCAAATCAACACTGAACTGCCATCTAGATTAATACACTGTTCAGTAGGGACTCTATAACTCTATTTTTCTCCTGCTGTCTGCATCTCTCACAACCGCAATTAAACACACACACACACACACACACACACACACACACATATTCTCATGTGAAGTACTCTCCTCTGTCTTTTCATTTCTATCTTTTGGTTTAAAATATTTATCAGCAACTTTAATGGACTTAATTGTTTTCAAGAGATCCTTAGCGAATGCGGTCGATTAGGAAAATGTGTTAGTGGCATGAAACAGTAATGTCTATGAATAATCAAGAGTGACAGATGGGACACATCTGCACTGCACAAATAATGCTTTACCAGTGGAAATGAAGCGTTTCTGCCTCTTATAACTGTGGTTCTTAAACATTGTAACTGCGCTGCCGTCCCACACATTTTTTGTTCACCATTTACTGAGCCTGAGTGAACATGCAAATACACACAGGTACTTGATGAAGAGTTCCACAAAATAGACTGTTGTGCCTCTCCTAAGGAAATGTTGACATTAGAGATGGATGGTGAGCATGTGGTTAGAGAGTGGGAGTCAGTTTTTTTATGTTGAATTTAGTTAGATAGAAATGTTTTGTTCAATTTGCATTAGGGTTCCAAATAACCATTCTTAATTATTTTCTCAAAACGAATCAAACAATTAACTGTTTGGTCTATAATCCATGAGAAGAAAAGTAAAAATGCCCTTCATGCTTTGTTTAGTCTGACTAAGAGTCTAAAGCACAAACATATTCTTTCAGTATCATATAAGACATAGAAAAGCTAGAGAATCACTTCATCGATTATCTAAATAGATGTGATCATTAGTTGTTTCAGCTCTAGTTTGCACTTTCAACAGAGAGTAAGATTGTGTATTTATACACTCTGAGTTACTGTCAATATTTCCTCATGTATATTCTCAATGTTTGAAATTGTAATCAGATTTTCTATATCACTGAATTGACTGGAACTGACTCAGCTTAAAATGTTGAAACTTTAAGAGCCGTATAAAAATGTTGTGTGTTAAGTATTTTGGAAGTGCTCACAATGATGTGTGTATTACTAGTGTGACTAGTGTGTGTGTATTGTATGAGTGCTTTATTTATGTTTGTTAGTGTCAGTATGATTGTGCAAGCTCACAATAATACAAATACTGTTCTTGTGTGTTAAGCTGCTTTCATTTGTGTTTGTGCATCTGTTCCCAGTTATGTGCCAGACCCCACATCCCACCCCAACGTACCACTATGGCCGTGTCTCGGACAGTGTTTTCCGTTATGACCACGCTGTAGCTGTCCTTGTCCCACTGTGGAGGCTGGTTCTTCACGTTGGTAATGGTGACGGCCAGCTCCACTGAGCTGCTCCGGTTCCCACCGTCCGTAGCAACAATTTCCCTGGTGATGTAAGTCCTCTGTGGCAAAAAGCCCACACAGATGAAGAGAAGAGAGAAGAGAGGAGAAGATGGCTTGATGGTGTGCTCTTATGGGGCTGATTAGTGTGACACAGTGATAATTACAGCTTCCTTTAAGACTGATAAACACTGTGAGTCTCGATCACACAGATTTCAGTAAGCAATCCATTTTCCACACTTCTGTGCTGCAAGAAATTGACTGTAAGCTCCATTCGGTTAAAAACAAACATACTTAAAGATAATTGTGCTGTTTGAAGGGCACAGCCCTCCATGGTGCAGCTGAGCTTTGTAACCAACAAGAGCTGCTGTAATCAGGGGAAATGATCCCTGCTTTAGTAAAGAAATACAGAGTCTGTACCCCACTGTGGGTTAATAGATGTGTGTTGGAGAACAAAAACAAGCTATGATATTTACTTTTTTTTAAATTGTTACAAGACCATCTGCTTTAATGCATCATGATGATTAAGATCATGTACACATTCTGCCACTTTAAAGATCTTTCATATCCTTGATTGAATGGATTGCATTTAATAGAGCCAGTTTGTCTCATGACCTGAGATACATTTCTGAGATTATACTGTATGTGGTTGTGCAGTTTGAAAATTCAATCTTTGCCCTGAGCAATTAAGACAAGAGATTGCCACATTGGCAGAGGCTGAAATGAATGTGTAGGCAGTGCCTCCTTGTGTATTATACTTTACGCAGTTGTACTCATTAGTAGAAAAGTTTTGTTTCTTCAAGCACGGATACATCCGAGTGAACCATTCTCTCAGGCGAAAATTTCTTGGCATGGCATGGAGCCAAGTGTTAGTGTAAGATGAGAGGTGCTGAGGATAGAGACGTTCATTCCTCTTGGCACAGGAAGATGGTGAGTTGCTTTTTTGGGGGGCTTTTATCATTGTGGCACTCATCTGAGGTACAGACTTGTTTTGCACACACTACATGGCAATTTTCTCTATTGCTTGTTCATGTTCCCACCAAGATTGTTTTTCTAGCTGGTAATGAAGCAAGGGGTTAGAGGCAGTGAAGTGAGAAAAAAAATATATCAGCAATGTTATTTCTCTTAACGCCAAAGAAAAGGCTCAAGTGAAGACTTTATCGCATATTTAGGCTGCATGTCTGCTGCATGGTTACAGGACTTCTGACCCCTCACTGTCAGCTTTGTTGAAGCTTTTCAGTCAATTTTATCTGTTAGCATTATGAATTTTATTTATTACCATCTCTGGAGTTCTTGATTGAATCTAAGAAATTGCATAATTTCTCTTAAGTGTTTTTCTGCATTTTTCAAGTGGCAGCATAAGCTTGATTAGCACTGAGGACATCCAATTATGATTAGGAAAAAATCAAGAGTTTATGAGGACAGGCTCAACATCTGCAGTATTACAAACAGGTTTTTTTATACATAGCAAACGTCTATGAGAAGAAACTCCCAATATGGTTCAGTATTGAGTAGGGCCCAACCGTTTTTTGGGGCCAAAGCCAATAACAATATTAGGAAGTAAAATAATTCTGATGTCCATATATCGGCCGATAATATATGTGCAGAATAAGCACACGATCTCCCAAATATGGTTACCAAGATATGTAATGGTGTGATATTATATAGTTTAACAATAAACTTTATTGTTTAATATAACATCAGTGCACTGAAACTGTACACTTCACTGGGAATTTAATAAGTATAATTAGCTATGAATAAAAAAAAATATATAGGCACATATCAGACAACAGATTCTCCATATTCACTGATACTGATATATCAGTTGGGCTCTAATACTGAATACTGAGTGTATGCTTTATGTGTGTGTACCTGAGAGATGGGCTGGTTGACAAACACCCAACCTGTCAGGGGGTTGACCCTGAGGTACTCCGGCTGATCGCTGGACATAGAGTATGTGACGGCTGCATTGGTGCCAAAGTCATCGTCATGAGCTGCCACCCGTAGGAAACTAGTCCCAAGCATGGTGTCCTCACGAAGGAAGTCTACAGAATGAGAGGAAGAGATGTGCTTCTCTGAGGTTTGGAATTTCTCATATATTTATAGGTTTAATTCATACTTAAGTCCACTTACACTCATATCGGATGTTCTCAAACTTGGGACTGTTGTCGTTCTGGTCCAGAATGAGGATGTTGAGCTGACAAATGCCTATCAACGGGTCAGCTGCCTGGTCGGTAGCCGTCACTGTCACTGCATACTCCCGTTGGCGTTCGCGGTCAAATTTCCTGGCTGTCACAATTACTCCTAGAGACACCGAGATAACGAGGCTGATCAGGCAGCTAAATCACACCGAAACACAGCTCGGTCTCATGTCCCCAGAGACATTTGCAATTTAACACTAAAAAGATTTCCTCTGCCTTGGAGCTAAACTTTAAAGACAGGAGAGCAGAACAGAAAAGGAAATGAGAGAGTAATTTTTGTCAAATCCAAAGAGAATGATTGTTTTAATTATTTATTTTGGAGTTAATCTTTATAATGGGATTTTACAATATCTCCTAATCAACTAGAATACTGTTGCTACACGAGTAAAAAAAGAATGTTGTTAGGTACTTTTTGACATGATATCCAAACCTTTGACATGACCAAGTAACTTTACTACATGTGAGAAACTTAAACTTAATGTTGTCTACATAAACATCCTTCACTAGAAGTCCTACAAGTCATGTAATACGTTTGATTAATGCATACTGAAACAGCAGCTTTCATGTGGTGCAGCTGCTTCTTTTGTCTTGTTAAATTATATTTGGGACCCATTTTTAAGCCAGAATAGGAATGAAAAATGAAAATGGGAATCTGACAGCACTTAGTATTCAATAGGCTTTTGAGTTGTGATCCTTTATTTTAGCTGCAAAATAATTATATTTAATGTTGAATGGTATTAAACAGGTCCTAAAATGTTAGATGTATAAACTTAAGGACACCCTGCTACCTTTGTTGAGGTGTATCAATCACAGTAGATGAGCTCAAAGTAATTAAGACTCAATTGCAAGAAGTATGTGTACTTTTCTGCATGTGTGTGCTTGTGGAAGTGAAAGGAAGTATGCGTGTGTTCCAGTACCAGTGTCAGGGTGTATGCTGAATGCCGGCACAGTGGAGTCTTTGTGCATGAAGCCGTATGTGACCCTGCCATTGGAACCCTCGTCGGCATCCACAGCGTGAACCTGCAGAACAAAAGTCCCTGCCGGCTGGTTCTCCAGGACTGACGTGCTCTCTCGGTACTGCTGACACTGAGGAGAAAGACACAGCGGGAAGGAAGGTCAGGTGGAAGAGAAAGGAAGAGGGAGGATCATAGAAATGTAAGTGCAGTATGACAAAAACTTAGGTCAATACTCCATTCTTTTGAAAACCGTAAGCAAGAGTGTCTGGGCGAGTTATCCATTTTGAAAGGACAGTTTAAAAGGTAATTTACTGGCGGTATAGTATGGACACAATATGGACACAAAATAGCAAGTGTATAAAAAGAAAGTAGGAAGCCTGGGTCCTGCACCTTCTCCATCCATTTTCTACATTTGCTTAACTGTTAAAGGTAGGTGGTGGTACATGGGGTCATAGGGGCCTGGAGCCTATCCTGGCACCCACTGGGCAAAGGTGTTCAATAGTTGCTAGGTGATTTGTTAGCGATGGTTCCTATGCTTCGGTAAACATAACATTTGTTGATCTTTTGGCACCTGGTGTGTTAACTTGCTGTCAGAAACATGTCTTTTCCATTGGCAATGTGGTCAAAACTTCACAGAGAGCCTTTAGCAGTGAACCAGAAAATAGATGTTGTTGTACTGAGCATGATTATTTTTCAGTGAGATGTTTTTCTTTTACACAAGTTGCTGCTGCTTTTTCTTAAGTTTTATTTTGCAATTTTCAGAAGACAGAATATATGAAGCACTTGACTATATTCTAACGCATCATCTACTATAATGGCCATGTCACGACAACAGGAGCTGTATAAAAGGCAGTGACAGCAGATGGTTTCTAAAGACGTTTTGGTGAAAACCTCCATTGGAGTTGAATTGCAAGAGTCTCATTCCTTGTATTTCCCAGGAATCCTCACCAAAATAGGAAAAAAAAGTATAATTGCACTGGTTTCTTCTGATTACTTTTCATACTATGATGGTAGCTTAGAGTTCAGCTGAATAGCAATATATTTAATCCTATTAAAATAACAAGAAGCACATCGCGGAAGCTGTCAATGAAAAATTTAGTTCAATAAATGGCTCAGACATAAAAGTGATGGAGTGCAGCAGACACCCCTAACATTAAAACTAAAGGTGTAAGAACAATGCATTCTTGCTTCAAAACCTAAAAGCATGTGACTGATTTCCCACTGATAGCAATGTATGCAATACTTACATGTCAGCACTGTAAAGATACTCATATGGTCCAGTAAAACCACTCAGACATATTAAAAGGGGAAAGAGGGTAAGCTGGAAAACAAGTATGTATGAGAACTGTATGACTGACTACAAACACATGCCATAAAATCTAATGTACATGAAAACATAACAAAGAATGGGGATGAAATGTTTTTTGATCAATTGTCTGTCTTGTTGTGTTTGCAATGTCAAAAAATCCATGTTTTCCAGAGGGAGTAGTTATATATTCACGGGTAGAAATGATCTTCATATTCAACCCTAAAATATTAACCCTGGTCTCCATGTAACACAATATAAATTCTTGGAACCATCATTGAGATTCACTCAGAGCTTTCAGTTCTTGTGATGCAAAGCCGCTGCTCCGTGTTTGGATTTTCAAACATACTGTCAATCACTGAACTTGACACAAAGAGTTTTATCATCTTCATTTGGACGCTACCTTGGTACGCTCACTGTCTCTAGTCTCATTGTTCTATGTATGGCCTCTCATCTCTGTTTCTCTTTCTCTCTCTCTCTCACTTTCGTATCCTGTCCCCATGTTGATGTGTTACAGACACAGTGGAAGAGAAGGAATTCTTCAGTATTGCTAGTTGATGCTTTCCTTTGACATCTAATTAATGATGACGGAACAATTTCTTTATCTTCTCCTGTCAGTTCTTGACTCTTATATTTGTTCCTTCCTTCCTTCTTCTCCTCCTGTCATTCAGTCTTCTTTCATGTAACAATACGTTGCCTTTCTTCACCGCTTCACCCTTTCTATCTGTAGTCTTTTGCACCTTATGCATAACATTTTGCGTCATGACTACTATGGAGGGAGGGTTTTGACAAACGCATGCAGGTTCAAAAAGGATTTCACCGATATAATCTGAAGGGTCAGATGAAGAACTAAATGGAGCTCTCCATGCAGAGGGTATGTAGACTTGATATTCAATACCAAACCCATTCAAATTAGTCTAAACACAATAAGATACTGTGATTGTCACAGTTCTGCTGGTTATTTATATGGACAAAATCTTGAGGCAAAGGACAGAGTGTGTCTGGTTTGGTGACCTCAGAATTTATTTTTGCAGATGATTTGGTTCTACTCGCTTTATCGCACCTTGACCTCAGGATCTGTCCAGACAGTTTGCAGCTTGAAATGTTTAGGGTACGATGAAAAATAAGATCAACCGATGCATTATCCTGGACTGTTGTGCTCAAGAAGGATCTGATCTTTAAGGCCAAGCTCTTGATATACCAGTTGATCTATGAACCTATCCTTACGTAGATATGGCCCAAAACAATAAGATTGATTCAAGTAGCCAAAAGGGGTTCCCTTCATAATATGGCTCAGATCACAGGCATTCTAAGGAAACCCTCTAAGTACACCGATCCAACTTTCCCCCTTCCAATTCAGACCCCTCTACTTTTTCCAACATATCACCTATTACCGAGTAGGGCTACTGATCCAACACCAGTGTTCTCCATTTGCCCAAATTCTAATTTGGAATGGCTTGAAGCAAATATCTTTAATATGGTTTCACCTGAAAATGATTCAAAAAATAGATAATCCTTTAACTAAGACCTTTTTTGAAATAGTTGAGCAAGTACACAAACGAAAAGCAATTCATGTACTGGAGCTTCCCTCATGTCAAATTTCGAAAAATTCAGTGTTAATATCAGGGTACGACAATAAGGGCCAAATCCACAAAGAATAGATTGTTCCCACTAATAGCACTGTGCACCCCCAATCTGCCCCATTTTAAGGTCCTCTCCACAAACGATTTTGTGCTAATGATATGACGACGCAGACACACACAGAGTGGAGCGGTCTCCAGTGTTTCAGGCTTTTTTGTCCACATTTCAGCACACAGATTGATCCATAATGAAAACTGCAGAGAGCACAAAAGCCTCAAATTGCTTGTCTTTACTCAGCAGAAGTGCAAATACAGAGCTCTCTACAATCATAAACTAACTTTTATGTATTTTGCTTGGTTCACTTCTCTAGTATGTCACACTTATGACATGGTCTACATGTCAAATGTCAGAATATTCCTATTAATGTGACTCAAGTGGGTCTAAAAATGTGTTAGATTAATGTCTGAATCTTACAATAATGTGTTCAGAGGTCATTGTATGTATCCAGGATTTCACAGAAACACCAGTAACGATCTTCTGTTTGTTGCCCACAGCTGTCTTTATGTCACAGCTGGCTGTGTGTCACACAGCAGCTGAAACAATAAGTGAGTCTCCAAACTGAGAAAGATGCTTTTCACATTTACACACAGCAGCTATACCTTCATTAATGGTTCCCCCTCCAATGTCTGACTGTAGATTTCGTCCTTCACATCATTGGATTTCAATTCAATATCATTCATGCCTCACAAGTTTTGAGATTTGAAGAGATGCTAATGACTCCACCCTAATTGTGTGTGGCAATTGGCGCTGGTCTTTGTGAGTTAAACTATTTTTGCAGCAAGGCTTAGTTGCATAGAAAGGTACCATGCTTCTCTTTATCTATTCTTAAAAAGATATGTTCTCAAAGCTATAAAAAAGGCATTGAAAGAATTACATTGACAAAGAACTTGAGGAAGCAGTGTCAGGGAAAGAAGTTGTCCCTTTACAATACAGGATGCTGGAACACACCTCTTCAACTGCCTCTAGGCTCACTTAAAATGTGTTGGGAATATAAAATGGGTGTGTTTCTAACCACAGCAGAATGGGCAAACATTCTGAAACCTACAACACCGGTATCAAATTGTGTGAGGTATTAAATAATTCAATTCAGGATTATACATAGAGCTTATTTTGCACCCTGTAGATTAAAGAAAATGAATCAGACTACATCAGAAATGTGCTGGCTTGGCTGTAGTGAGGTTGCCACACTGATGTGAAGAGGTTCTGGGGGGGAAGTGACTGATTATTTTTCATTATTGTTGAATGTCCAGGTTGCTTATTGCCCAGCCACATATTTATTTGTTTACACCGTCCAACAATATCACACTGGACCAATTAAATTGTGGACACATCAGCCTGAATTGATCCAGAAAAAAAATGAACATCATAAGACGAATGGGAGCTAAGAACAAGCGCAAAAAGTTCTGAATTCAGTACATATATCATAAAAGGTTTGCTCGAGGGTTATATTTGTTCATGTTTTTTTCAAGACCATAATCATCATCATAAACAAGCAAACAGAAAAGTTTTTGTCAGTAAAAATAAAGACAGGTATGTTCATGAATGTAATATAAGAACGGGTTGAGTATTAAGGTTTATTACAGATATATATTAGATTCCAGCGTGTTTGTGTGTTTTCTGACATTTGCGCCGTTAGGAAATGCAGGATCTGGCTATAAATCTGACAAATCTCGCCTCTCTGTATGTCTACTTCTCTGTGTGAGTCTCTTCTGTCTTGGTCCAATGATTCAGCCCTGGGTTCCAGAGAGTGTACAGTACGTTATAAGACTGAGCATCAAAACAAGATAAAAGGTCCTTTCTGCTTCAGTGTCCTGCTGCTTGCTGCCAGCGACAGAGGAAACACTGACTATTCTCAGATGTCTTTACTCAACTCAGAAACACACACCCTGCTTCTTTTATTTAACTTTTCTCTGAGGAAATCCAGTGTTTGTTTGTTTTCTTACTCATTTTCCACCTAATTTTTTTTTATCATTTCTGCCTTTTTTTTTTTCATTTTCCCTCACACACACATCAACAGCAGTGTTTGTATAAAATTTTCTCTTCCGACAATCTGTTCTTCTATATTTGCTCATTTCATCTGTAGATTTTCTTTTTTTCATATATTCAGTAATCTATCTTTTTTCTTTTTCTCTTTTTTATTCTCTCTTTGACTCAGCAGAGGCATGGATGTTGGGAGGGGAGAGAGGGTGAGGTCAGGGGCTTGTTTGTCCTTTACAATCTTGCCAGTAGAGAAAATAATTAATCATAGACTGGGAGTTTGATGCCAGCAGGAGATTTCTGAGAAAACAACTGAGCATACAGAGCACATGAAACACTGCGGACCAGAGACTCCTCTCTTTTCTCTTGGCTCTCATCTCATCGGCCATCCCTCTGTTTCCTCCTGCTAAGAGGTGAAGCCGAAAGGGAAACACTTGACGCTCACTTTCCACCCAGGAGAGTGTGAGTGAGGTTTACTCAGCGAGTCCCCACTCCTAATCTTGGCTGGCGATACCTCGGGGGGCCTTGAAAGTCACCTCGCTTCAAATTGAGACATGGCTAGAGACATAGCGCTTCCAGAGCGGGTCAGTTGGGATTTCTCCCACATCCCTCAAAGCTTTAATTAAAAGACCGAGATGATGTAGGAAAGAGACGAGAGAGCGGGGATGATGGTCAAGCCAGCTAATCGCTCCTCCAGAGAGGAGAGATAGAGGCTAATAAATAGAGGAGATAGAAAGACAAAGAGTGAGAGAAGGAGGAGTGATGGAGAAGAGTCATGCGAGATAGACATGCTGAAAAAAGCGACTTAGAAAGAAAAGGGACGACTTAAAAGAAGAGAAAAAAATGCATAGCAGGAAAGCAGATGTTTATCAAACGCCCTTTTGAACACAAGCAGATAACAAGCAAGACAAAACAAGGTTGAAGGATGTGAGTGTGTATTTGCTTGTCTCACCTTTTCAAAAACAGGCTTGTTGTTATTCACGTCGTCGACTCCTACTATGACCTGAGCCGTGGATGACAAGGCCTGAGGTCCACCTGAGGCGTTGTCATCCGTTGCTGTTACATTGAGGACATATTCGACACCCTGCAGGCGAGGAGGTGGGCTGGAACGCAGACGGATCAGACCTGCAAGCAAACATATGGATGTCAGGTGTTAGAAGTCAGTCACGCTGTGTGCCATTGTAACGTCAGGAAATACTTACTGTTGTTCAGCCATGGGGTACCAATTATGAGATGAAAAAAGGTTCTCATTACAGCGTCTCGAATGGTAACACATGATTTTGCTTTGAAGCGCTTTTACACTAACATGTCACATTCATCCATTTACGTACATTCATACACTGATGTCAGGGGCTACCATGCATGGTGCCAACCTGCTCATCAGATGGAGACTAGCATTCACAAAACATCGGCGCAGCTATCGGGAACAATTGGAGGTAAAGTATCTTGCCGAGGGATACATCGACATGTGGACTGGAGAATCCAACACTAGATCTTCCAATTGGTGATGACGACTCCACCTCCTGAGCCACAGCTGCCCAGGTCTCCTGTGGTTTTCTGTGTTTTAGATATTTCGTTTCTATGGGATCACACTTTATGTGTATCAATGAAACTATATTTAATGTCCAAAATTGTTTGGACAGTAGCCAAAGTGTTTAATGTGTAAATAACTGTTTTGTAAAGATTTTGTTGGGTTGGTAGTTAAAATCCATGTTCATCCTCTTGATGTATGAAAGTTTCCTTGAGCAAGACGCCAAACTGAAAATTTGTCAATGTGTGTATGTATAAGAAAATCTGCCAAAATGATTGTTATGTGACGGTGGCTATTTGTGGTATACAATGTCTTCCTAATGGTGAAGACACACTTTTGGCCCCTAGTTGAATATTGGCTAAGGATATTGCGTGTCATAACCCCTTTCTTTGTTCCTAATTATTTTGGTATATGGTAGTATTTTGTTGGAGAGTTGATAGTATTGCTGCAGGCAGAAAATGAAGGAGAAGACTTAAGGGTATGATATATCATTGTGGTCCAAGGCTGCAGTTCAATGATGGACGTTATACTGTATAGTATGCATCTTCATTATTTGGCTGCCACCTTTCTCTTTACCTGTGTTTCCTGTCTGAATCCATCTAATAAAACCTTAATATGCTGAAAAAGTGTCAGCTGCCAGTTTACAGACGCCTTTCATTTTCTATAAGGGGAAGTCACATATTTGATGTACACAAAGTTCAAATTAATCCAGTCTGACGATATGAGATTGAGAAATGAGTTAAACTTTAAAGTAAAACATTGAACTTATTTCAGCAACATATTCATGTAAAAGTTAACTTTTAAAGCTTCTACATTTTAATGCAATCTTAACACTGTAGACTGCTCCAATTTAACTGTCTGACTCAAAATTCTGGGGTCGACATCAGCGGCACGTCCTTCACAGTAACTGGTGCTACTCATACAGCTCACATGGACTAGAGCACATAATCAAATAGAGGTCAAAGACATAGAAACAGAGATTCTTAGTTATAATGTGGGCAAAGGCTGGCATTGAATCTAGGGGGGGAATAAAGATGGAAAGCAAATAAAAGGACTGGTGTTTCTATGTAACTCATTCTCAGTCCTTCAGCTCTTTTCATTGAAGTGAAATTCTTGAACAAAGACAGCCTGTGTTTTTTAATGGAGGCATGGGGTTGAGTAGGTCAGTCATACAGTAGCCAAAATCTGTATGCAAGAATAAGTACTGCTATATTTCTTTATTAATAAGAAGAAGGAAGAAAGCTAAGCCAGACAAATATGTTTCTGAGACTTACATAATGTGTTTTTTTTTTTTAACTTTGGGAGATTTCATTAATTCTGGCTGCGCAACATATGAATAGTTAAACTGATTGGTATTCCCTTTTTTCACACCATTAATCTATCATTCCATTTCATCCAGCGTCTTTGTTTCTCTCTTACTGACTCTCTCTCGGTCATTCGGTTTTGGTTAGTTGTTTATCTGCATCCAACTCTGCTTTGAATGACTCTCTGCCACTCTGTATTCCTCTCACCTCTTGGTGGTCTGTTTACTTTGTGAATGTGTGTGGTGTGTGTGTGTGTGTGTGTGTGGGAGGGGGGGGGGGGGGCTAAAAGTGTGAACACGCTTATTACATCCTCCTTATCTTCAGCAGCGGGGGTAGGTGCTATCGTTGTCGTGTTCATTTGGTTGGTGTTTCACAAGAGACCCGGGAATTGTATTCATGCACACACTTATCGTATATATGTATATGGGCGTGAGAGTGTGTGCATTCATCCTTCTATCTCTGTTTACCAGACCAAAGGAACTGATGAGATAGATAGCAGCCAGAAGATATATGATTTTTATTTTATGCGTGTGTCTAGGTGTGTGTGTGTGTGTGTGTGTGTGTGTGTGTGTGTGTGTGTGTGTGTGTGTGTGTGTGTGTGTGTGTGTGTGTGTGTGTGTGTTCATAGAAACTGCAAGAGCATATGTGGAATCAAGTGGTTTGCTGATGGGTCATTGGACATTAACAAAAGAGGAAGCAAAAGACGAGAATTTCTGCTCTACTCAAGTTAAATTTCATCAATTTTAACTGCAATTGTACAGTATGTCCTCTCTGTTTGTATTGGAGTGTGTGCATGTGTGTGTGTATGTGTGTCTATGCTGTTGCACAAGAGATGGAGGACTGCCAAAGAGGGGGTGTCTGCCTCGAGGTGTTTGTCACAATGGCTGGTTCCCTGGCACTGCTGTCCATGGTACTGGGTGCATGTAGGTGTGTGTGTGTGTTCTGTGTGTGTGTGTGTGTGTGTGTGTGTGTGTGTGTGTGTGTGTGTGTGTGTGTTAGGGACAGAGAGAGAGAGAGAGATAAAAATAGACAGTGAAAAAAAGAGAGGGAGAGAGGTGAGAGAGATGATTCCAATTTACCAATGTAGGGATGTAAGAGGAGGAGGCATCGCCTCAAGAAAGACGTGTCACATGCATTGTGTCAGACACATATGAATGCAAAAATATATTCACACACACACACACCTACACAGTAAAATACACACAAGCACACAAAAACACTTATGTTCGGCAAACACTCCTGCAGAGGTTTATGCCGAGTACAATACAGTCCAAATACTTTTTGTAAAAAAAGTCAGGCCAGAGTGCAGCCAGACAGCACTCTGTATGCAGAGAAACTTGAGATGATGTTTTGCAAAAGCATATATGTAGATCATTTATATGCTTCTAGACTTTTTTTTCCTAATATTTCATAGGGGCAAAATGTATCCTGTTTGTTTTAAGGGAGTCCAGATAGTGCATGAATATTTTTTTACAGCTGTTTTTGACTTGTTGTTCAAAGTGTTGACATGCTCTGCTGGCTCACAGTTACTCTTTACCACTGTGAGGCACCAATAGTTCTAATATTGAAGACACACACGTGCTATAATTCATGTGTGCCCGCTATGAGAGCATGTTTATTGTGGATATATTCATAGAATTAGCTCACAAAGCCTTGACAATACAATAATGCTATTTTTTTAGTGTCATGTTAGACACAGCTTGGTTTAACCACCTATTTCAGTTTGATGTCACAGACTTGTGATCCTTGTAATAATGCACAGTATTACAAATAAAAAAGATGACTTGAAGATAACTTAGCTGCCAAAGCTGAAGCCATAACTTTGTTACTGTATGCTGCTCTTTAATTTTGATTTTGCTTCAGCTTTATATTTAAAATAGACAATACAGGACAGGTAAGAAGAAGTAGGTTAGCTGCTGTACTGTGGGGTCAAATATTCTCTCAATACAAATCAATATTTATAATGACTGCAATATCTCACAATAAAAAAATTGTAAAGGCTCGGGCCAAGCTCCTATATTTAAGTCCAATTAGCATACTGTATGATCCATGACCCTCTGAATACACTGATGGCTGCATCACATTTCTTTCTATCTCACCCCTGACTCTTGGTGGACCCTCCCTTCAGAATACAAACGAGGTCTGTGTTTAATTCATTCTACTTCTTCTTCATGTAGGGAGGATTTTTTGTAATTATGAACATTTATTCTGTGCTGCTGTTGTAGACTTTAAGTTGGACCTTGTCCACTTCAGCAACTGGATGTTTTCCCCTGCCCCCAAACCTTTCCACCTGGACATCCCAACTACGATAAAAAAATAAATAAAAAAGCAATTTGCTCACACTCTAAAACGATAGTAGGCTGAATGGTTTGCACACAATTTCTCATTATCCAAACACAAATAGGCTATTGTACAGTGTGTGGCTGGGGCTGATAGGGGTTGAATTGTAGAATGGGTTTACGAGAGATTCTGATAAATAAAAAAGACAACAACAAAAAAGAAATACATGGAGACACAATGAGGCTAAAATTAGTTCAATTGTTTGCAACAGGGGGAGCGACCAACTTGGGTGGATGAAAACTGGCTGCAAAAGATAAATAAATTAACTATCCATTTAAATGTAGATTTTTCAATACTAAAATTAAGGCTGATATTAATTTTGGCTTCATGAGGAGTCATTATAAACAGCCACTGGTACAACAGGTGCTAAATATACAAGGAATGTTATGTGCAACACAGCATTTATAAGTGCTCTATGAATTAAATTAAAGAGCTGGTTCACCGAAATAAGACTAAGAGTCTACATCCATGCTAGTGGCTCTAAATGCTAACATCAGCATGCTAACATTCTCACATTTCCAATAATAACATGATGATGTATATCATGTAGGTAGGTATACCATGTTTAACATCTAGTGGGGCGGCTGTGTTTATTATTTACCTACATTTTTATTCTGAAGTGCAATAACACCAAGCACAATTTTTGATGGTGGCACTTTAATGACAGATGAAATGTGAATTGTTGTTTTTGTGGTATTTTGTAATTATTATTGAGTCGATGCATTGAATGTGTTTTTTATGCTTGCACTGAACTGAGAAAGCTCTCAAAATCTCGTTGTATAGTGATGTACAATGACAATAAAGGCTTTCTATTCTATTCTATTCTATTTGATTCGATTCCCAGCTCCTCCAGTCAACATGTTGATGTGTCCTTGGGCGAGATACTTAACCCCAAATTGCCCCTGTGTGTGTGAATATTAGTTCCATCTGATGAGCACATTGGTACCCTGTGTGGTAGCCTGTGTGGTAGCCCCTGTGTGGTAGCCCCTGCTACACAGGGTAAAAGCACTTTAAGTGGTCAAAAGACTAGAAAAGCACTATATAAGTACAGTCCATTTATCATTACTCCACATTTGCTAAGTAGCACGAATGGCAAAGCTGAGGCTGATGGAAATGTCTTCACTTTCATCTGCATTTGCCCATGAACAAGAGTACTGTGACCAGATCACTGTGCTCGATAAAAAGTTATGAGCTCACCAACATAACTAAAATTCATCCTGAGAGAAACATGTACAGTACCAGTATAAATGTTGGAGACATTTTTCATTCAAGGGTATGGAATAAGGTATGTCCAAACTTTTGCCTGGTTTTGTTTATATACCAAATTCCACATTAATCCGTCCAATAGCTGCTGAAACTTTTCACTTAAAATCATGAATTCCAGTGAACATCTCCATCTCTATAACTGTACTTATAATGGATTAAAGCAGCTAGTTTTGGTATTATTTGTCCCAGAATTGAGATATTTCTCTGAGATTTATGTCTCTACACTGATAAAAATGGAGATGAATACAACCTTAAATACTCCACAGTGAACTACAATGGCACACCTTTCTCCAAAAGAAATAGTCCCTTTGAGAACTGTTGACAATGTGCTTTGGGGGTCGGCCAGAATAATAAGGGCACTATCTGCTGAATCTTTTTTAAATGTTTTCAGTGCCATTAATAACATAAATGAAGTGTCATTCAACTTCACTGTATTGGGGTGAAGGCAGAAATATCTATGTCTCAAAAGGCATTTACACCAATTCTACATTATCTACACTATCTGCAAGGTTAGACACCAATAGATGATAAATATAATGGTAATAGTAGTATACCACAGCAGTGAACAAGCCTTAGCAATGATAGCAACAGCAGCAGCAGAAAGTACAGCAGTAGTGGTAAAAAGAAATAATAGCAGCACTTAAAGTTGTAATTGGATTTCTAATAATGCAAAGTTTAGGTTTTGGGCCCTAAAATTACATAACATAATGGAAAAAACATGTATATCCATAGCAAAGATGCATTAAAAGAGTAAGCAGTAAGTAGAGTATAATACAAGGCATGTCCACCCTTCTCTCTCTCCCTCTCCACCCACGCTGTTCCAACAGTGCCGGGGAGTGCACTCAAGCTTAATGAATTGAGACAGAAGGCCAGATAAATGTGACCAGTTCAGTAAAGGCAGTAGGCAGACACTAGGAGAGAGAGGCTACAGCCTGCTCACTATGTTACATATAAAGGGAGCACCGGAGGCGCCCTGAAGTCCGATCCCTGCTTTATTCTGCCTCTGGTTGGCATAAACATCTAATAGGGCCTAAAAGCCTGGGATGGGAGCAACACATGCTGGGTAAGTGGTTGAAAATGGGACATGGAAAAGGTTTTAGGACATTCCAAGAACAAAGCATACAGCGAGCGTCTGTTCTAATCTATGAGATATGTGGCCCTGTGGTATGGGTTATGGTCGTGTGTGTGTGTGCGTGTGTCCTGACATATATGCATGTGTGTAGGCGTCAGTGTTTGGCTCTGTGTGTTCGCAAGTGTTTGTTCCTGTTTATAGTTGTGTCTGTGTGTGTCTTGTGTGCATCCTTTAGGTGTGTATTTTTTCCATGTCTACATATATGTTTGTTGCTATGTCAGCATGTATTTGTTGAATGTGTTTGTTTCATGTGTGTCTGTCTACCTGAGTGTCGGGTGTGTGTATAGATTCACTGTACATTTGACAGGCTCTCTGCCTTTGTGTTTTTTTTCGGTGTGTTTTCATGACTGTATGTATGACAGAATTCATGTGTGTTCCTCCTTCCTTCAATGTACATGTCAAAGTTTATATGTGTAAGAATTGTTTTTATTATTATTCAGTGATAAAAGAAAAGTGACTTTGACAATGTGTGTGTGTGTGTGTGTGTGTGTGTGTGTGTGTGTGTGTGTGTGTGTGTGTGTGTTGCTGCTAACAGGGCCAGCACATATCATCGCTTATTGGAGATGGAGAAGATGTTTCCTTGGGGTTCAGCGAGCAGCCGTCACTTCACATGAAGGCAGGCAGGAAGAGGAATGTGTGGGGGGGGGGGGGGGCAGAAAGACGATGCAAGGGATGGGTGAGAGACAGGACAAGGGAATGGAGGACAAAGTGGGGTGGGAGAGGTGGCAGTAAGAGGAGGAGAGGGGATGGAGATGGAGGGAATGCTTCCTTCAGTCAGTGTCACAAAAAAAAAACAAAAAAAAACTGCACAATAGAGCTAAGAGAGAAGGATAGGAGGGAGTATTGAGGGGAAGGGGTGAATAAAAAGGTTGGGAAAAAAAGTAGTAGGTGAGGGGGAAAGGAAGGGGAGAATAACAATATATTTGCCACAGGGAACGGGGGGAAATGAATGAGGGCAGAACAATGTGGGTTTGTTACATAAAGTTGGGATCAGACACAGGTCAGCACATCGAGACCAAAACACAATAGATAGGAGGCGAGCAGTTCAGGAGGAAAGATTAAACAATAGAAATAAAACAAGACAACAGGGCAACAAACACTACACCCCAACCCCACCCCGTCACCTGTTGTGTAGGAGCCTTCACCGAAAACAAGCTCACCTACTGCCTCCCTCCTCATGAAAGGAATGTTTTCCAAAATGCCATAAAACTCAGCCGAGGAGGGAAGGAAAAAAAGAAAAAACGGGAAGTGATCGAAGTCGTGTTTATTGGCTCCTGCAATCGCCCCCCCCCCCCCCCCCCCCCCACCCCCCCTTTAGCTGTCAGTACAGTAAATACTTCCTCCCCTCCAACACATCGGGTGTTTCTGTATTTATGGGTTTTAATAGGAAGAGCGTGATCATTGCATTGACCGGCCCGCTCCAATCCTAATGGGCGCCTTAAATCTCATGGAAACACACTTGTATTGTGCGGTGAGTTACCGGCAAATTAACATGGAGAAGGGGGAGAGAAGGGGAAGAGAAGGGGGTGAGAAGGGGGAGAGGAGGGGAGAGGGAGGCCGGCCGGTGGGGGACCACTCCCGCCGGAAGGGAGGTAAACAATCGCTTGAGTGATTGTCGGACGTTTAGGATGAGTGGGAAGGAGGGAGGGGCGGGGTGAGGAAGGCAATGAGAGAGAGAGAGAGAGAGAGAGAGAGAGAGAGAGAGAGAGAGAGAGAGAGAGAGAGAGAGAGAGAGAGAGAGAGGTGGAAGGAGGCAATAAACAATTTTCATCAGCAGCCGGGAGAGCGAGCGAGATGGGTTTGAGAGGGTGAGCGGAATCCAATGTGCTCGCCTTCCATTATAAGAATCATAAAATACTTTTAATGACTAAATATTGGGCTCTTTGAAACAAGATACTGGATCATATTACCATCATTATGGTGTCACACTTTGGCTCGCACGCTTTGGTGCAGACGAATTGGGTGGTGCTTTTGCATGTGGCTATATTAGGCTTCCTTGTGTCTGTGTGTGAGTGAGTGTGTGTGTGTGTGTGCCTGTCTTTGAGTGCACGACTGGTTGCCAGTTGATTTACAGTAAACCCATCACCACTAAAAGGTGTGTATAATAAAAATGTGCAGTAGGATGTGAGTGACAGAGAGGGAGGACACAGCAGAGGACTCACAGCAGAATGTTTCTCATCTTTTCTGTTTAATGAGCATTTTTCTACACTTAAACGTTGGCTATTTACACAAATGCTGTTCTCAGTTATTTGTCATTTGGACAGTGTCTTTGCACTGTAGCACGCAATTAATCAAAGTACTGACGAGCAATTAAATTATGAATTTTAAATGAAAATTAATCTTAAACTGTTTTGACAACTGACAAATTGTTTTATATTCTTCTTATTGTCAAAAAATGGTGTGATTGTTAGAACATGTCTAGCCTGCCTGTGTACAAGCCCATTTCCTCCTACTGAAAATGTTCATGTACAACAACAAAAAAAGGGTTACAAATATATACTTTAAACCATTGTGTCGTCCTCCCGGGTCAAATTGACCCCCTTCTTTCCTTCCTCCAACCCCCTTTCTTCCTTCTTTCCTACTTCCTTCCTTCTTTCGTTCCTTCCTTCCTCCCTTCCTTCGTTCCTCCCTCCCTCCTTGTCTATTTCTTTCCTCCCCATTACCTTCCTTCTTTCCTCTGTCTTTCTTTCCTCCCTTCCTCCCTTCCTTCCTTCCTTCCTCCCTTCTTTCCTTCCTTCTTCCTCCCTTCCTTCCTCCCTCTTTTCCTTCCTTCTTCCTCTCTTCCTTCCTTGACTCGAGGACAACAGGAGGGTTAAAAGAAGCTCTATAATTTCTTAAAACAGCTGGATTCTGTAGTTTTTAGCTTTTTTCAGGTGTGGATTAACAAAAATGTGGCGCATTATAGAGTATTTCCAGCATTGGGACGGTGTACGAGTGACTGAGTCAAAATAAACTACTGTGTGTGTGCGTGCTAGTGTGTGTGTGTGTTTGTTGTAATGAAGCAACATGTCACCTGGTGCAATGGTGTGGCTCATTGATGTGACTTTAATTGTTTTTGGACAACAAAGGAGGTCCATGGCACAAGGGAATAAGCTTCAGGCTTCAGCTACACAGACAATACTTGTTCAAATGTTCAACTCACCGTTTTATCTCTTTGTTGACAATAAGAAAAATGTCATCAGTCTTATCCTTTTAGTCATTTATTAAACACACATTTCAAACATACTTTTCTCTGTTTTATAATACTATATTTTTAATATTCTTGGGTCCAAAACAAGCTATTTGATGATATCACCTTGTAAAGGGAAACTGTATTCGGTGGACACACTTTGGCAGCAGAACATTTGCTCTAAAGCTACAATTAAAAGTTATTATGAGGCAAAAAAAGGAATTAATAAATAAATTACCTCGAATTTAGTGCAGCATGTCTATAGTACAACTTTCAGTCAATCCCTATCATGGCCACAACAGCAAGGTATTGATTCTGAACAAAATTAGGCCATCAGTACACCAGTTTACTACTGGTTTCATCAATAAACCATTAACTAATTATTTGGAAAACTTGTCAATAGGATTAATAGACAGTGAAAATCACTAGTAGCAGCATCTATTGTGCTGTGTTAATATAGGAAACAGTTTTATCTTCCAACATGATGATTTACTCCATCTACAAACACTAGTGATCCTATGGATTAACAGCTAAACTGATTAGTAAATCAGTGTGTACCAAATACCGATAATGTGCACACAGGACACCGCCATCCAAATTGCAAACACACACAGCGCACATATAAGTAATCAGGCAAAGCTGCAGCAGGCAAAGGCGCCGACCGTCCATACAAATAAAAGTTGCTTCGACACTGAACTTTTAATACAAAGCCGCTCGCTCTGGGAAAGCAAACTTGAAACACAAAGTTAACCTTTAATGACCGGCTACAGGCGCAAATTTGGTCAATGTGACTAAATGCAAATGAGCGCCAAACAATATAAATGGCAAAGCAAGTCTGCGCTCATCATCTGATAGCCGAAGGTATCGAGTTTATACGCTACGAGTCCCCCCCCCCCCCCCCCCCCCCTCCTCCCGTGCTTGATAAAATGACTGCCACTATCAGCTGACAGTGAATGTCATTGCTGGTGAACAGAGGAAATTGTGCCTTGAAGTTTGGAGTAATTGAATTTGTAAAAGTCATCGTATTACCCTATAATGCGATATGCAGATTCAGAGGGGAGGGGGGTTGCAATTTACAAAAGAGTCCAACCTCTATGAAAGTGCCACCATCCTCACCACTTACTGCACACACACACACACACACACACACACACACACACACACACACACACACACACACACACACCCTGCTTCATTAACCCAGTTTCCTGTTTCACATTGCGTTTGGCGATTGCTGCTTCAGCCTCAGAGGAAGTTGAGAAGTGACTGTAAACCTCAGATGGTATTTTGTTACAAAGGCACTGTGAAAAAGCATCGCACTTTAGCTGATTATACTAACGTCTCAGTGACATGACCCGTCAGGATTTAAATATCCTTGGGAAAAAAAGCTCCTCGCACAGGGAGGATCCTCATCTGCCGAATAGTGGATATGGCGAAGGACATAAAACACTAAACATATTTTGTGAAGCACACTTCTGAGGCACGCTTGACAAACTGCAAAGCTTTTACATTTATATGGCGTGCATAAATATAGCAGGAAGGGCAGGCACAGAAGCAGGGGGTAAATAGCTGTGGGAAAAAACAACAATCTTTGTTGATATTTCTGGGTTTGTGGTAAATGTGCGTAGGTGAAAAGCACAATAATAACAGGGCCCTAAGCTGGCTAAAGGTCTAAGATTCTTCACCTAAAATGTTAAACAGCGAGCGTCCATTTGTTTAAAGTGTGTGGTTTTTATATATTGTAGAATATTATATCAAATATTGTGTTTATAAAAGTTTCCACACACAGAGAGACAAACAGATGGCACTGTGATTACACACCACCTCATATAGTGTCATGTTGTGAAGAGACAAGAGTTGTTAAAGAGCAGCGAGTTGCATTAACTGTTAAATGTTGACAAATGACTGTTTACAGACTACATGCTGTATATTTAATTTGATGCTAAATTATGAACAGTGACAAAGCATTTCATTTGTGTTCCACAAATCCATGCATATTACTTCTGAAGTTAGAGGCGGTACTCAAGCAATCTATTATTGGAGTTCTATAAAATTGGGGAACTTGCCAAAGATAGATTTTTAAAACATGATCAAAATTGAAGAATCTAATTGGTGTATTATTGATTTTTTTTTTCTTCTTCCATTCTTCAACCCCAGTTCATTTTTTAATTATCCTAAAGGACTACATTCACAGGCAATTTAAGAGCGACCAATTAACCTAAGCTGCATGTTTTTGGTCTATGGGAGGAAGCTCGAGTACCCAGAAGGAAGGAACCCAAGCACAAACGAGAAGAACACAGAAGGCCTTTACACAGAAGGGCCCCAGCCAGCCGGCAAGTTCAAACCAAGAAACCTCTTACTGTGAGGCGACAGTGCTGACCACTGCACCACCATACCACCATATTCCACTAATATTCCAGTTTAAATGCAGCCAAGCATACTCTGCTGATCACATCAAAATATGGAAAAGTGAAACAGATGGAGCCGCTTGTGCCATTTTGCTTCTTTGCATCAAAATAGAATATTTTCAAAATTTTCCAATGGTGGTGAACTTGATCGACTATGCAAACACAACCTGTGATATTTGAGCATATCCAAAAACCTGTTGATATCCAAGTCTTCCAAAATGTTTAAAAGTAGGTGTGTTGCGCCTGCTGACCAGAAATATGGGCTTTTGTTTTGGGCTTGCATCTTTACTCCAGCATTGCAAAATATTGGCTAGCTGACTGTAAATAGGCACGCACCTATAGTTTGTCTCTAAGCCAAAGCTAAAATGATGACATCTTGAAGTACTTAATTGTTAGACTTTAAAAACTCCCATCAAAAGCCACAGAAGACATTTTACAACTGCTCTTACAGGCTGAGTTAAGAGAAGAAGAAGTAGTAGTAGAAAAAGGAGAAGCTTTAGGCATATAGCACCTTTCGTGACATGAAATGCAGCTTGAAGTGTTTTACAAGAAGGTATAGCTATAATCCCTGTGCCTAGTAGTGATGTGCATGTGTAAAATCTGTGGGGTGTCCCTTAAACTTTGAGTCTTACAAGAGAAGACCATTCATTTTCACAGAAGTTAAGAGAATCAAGAGAATGCAAGGCAAGAAGAAGAAAAGTCAATACTAGTGAAATATAGACAAACAACAAGAAAAAGAAACAAATAACAAACAGAACTTTAAATAGCCATCATATCTAACCTTTTTGGCTGTCGATAACAAAGTTGCCTTCCTCGTTTCCAGTGTTGATCTTATACGTAATCCCGTCTCCATCTGGGTCTTTTGCCAGCACTGTGGCAACAAGTGTATTTGGTCCCGCATCCTCTGAGACGAACGTCCGATATCTAATGGAACACATAGAAACATACAATTAACACCTAACCTGGAAAACCTGTGTCATGGCACAAGAGTGTAAAGGTAAAAATGAGACACATATAACAAAGTTTTGTCAATATTTCAAATCAATACCATCTCCTTCATGTTTGAGAACTTGTTCAAAGCATCTGATATCATATACGTGTGTCAGAAAAGCACATACATCACAGAGCAATCAAATGCACCACTGCTCTACCCTCATTATAAGTCATTTTCATCCCTGCATTTTAAATTGATATAAGAGGAATATATATTATAAGGGATGATGAGATAAACTGTAAAAGAAACAAAGAACGAGAGAATATGAGGTGAAGAAAAATAGGTAATGTACTGTAGCAAGTCTAGGGTTGCAGGCAGATGTTTAGGCAACACCCCTTAAAAAAACAATCATAGCGTTGGTCATGTTACCCTGAGATTTTTGTGCCATTTGTTCAGTCTGACAGTTGGTAAGAAGACTTTGTTCAGTGTGCTGAGTGATGGCTGAACCAGTGGTTGCGTTGCACACTGTGACCAAAGAGAATTTTTATCAAATGTTTACGACTGCAGCCACAAGAAACACAACTGAAACTTTAGAAAAGAAGAAAGTGGTTCTTAGATGTGATCCTAGGGGTACACAATACTGATCCACATTGGGAAGTGATTTCCAGCATGGTGAACAAACGGCATGTTCCAGAGATATGCTGAGCATTACGTGCTTTGTGTTAAACGGTTAAAGTATTTACTCTGAACACAGCAGAGCCGGTTTTCTGATATAAAAGCTAATTAATTGGTTTTGCTTTGAGCCCCAGGTGTTAATGAGTCCCTGGGTACATGCAAAACCACAAAAACTTCAATAATCCACTTTTAGATTCATGTTTTGTTTACCGCTGTACCTCATGTGAACATACAGAAAGACATAAAGAAAGTTTTCCAGCAACATCACAGCTTTGTGACCCCACCACACCACTCGTCCTACATCGCACCTCCACTCACAGAACACCCTCAATCTCACAACTTTCAAAGTGACAAAATGAGAATGTGGAAAAGGCGGCGGTGGCTGTGGTGGTGGTGAAAACTAGCTTTGTTTTCCTGTGAGAGTAAAAAAAGACACAGCGGAACAGTTGTCCAACAGGCAGTGCTCGCAGCTCGATGCTCGAAGCTCGAGGCTCGAAGCCTGGCCGCTGGACTGCATCACTATCCTGGAGGACATTCAGAATGGATGAACACTAATCAAATTTTAAGGGTGTGTGTGTCTATTGCTGGCTTTCAAATGAGAGGACAAGGGACAGAGAGAAAGACTGCATCCTTGAAACAAGGTAGAGGAAGGTAATATCAGCTTTGACAGCAATGCTTTTACAATCCTGTTTAAAGCTTTTAGGCATGTAAGTGATGCTTTCCCAAACAATAGAAGGAGAGTCATGAGATCAAATCTTACTATACAAACCAGAGGGGCCAAATACACAATACTAATGCAGTCTATCAATTATAATATAGTGAGACTGCTACAGAACAAATGCTATCTGACTGAAATATTATACATATGCAAGGTTAAGGACTTTTGTGACGTATCATCAACCATATCTTAGTATTTTAGTATATATTGTGTACTCTGTTCCATCTAACTCAGTCGCTTGCTTTGACATGCATTTTTTATCAGCCCCTGCATACCAAACTGAGTTTATCTTCTTGCTCTGAAATTCCCCTTCAGTTTTGTCTTTCTATCTTAGTGTAACTCTTTGAACTTCAGCTTTGAACTATCTTTTGGCCTTACACATACATTTCTGAACCACTGAGGTGCTTGAAAGCAAAAAACTTTTCTTGAAAGGCTGGCCCCTATACCTTGTTGACGTGAGTTTCACACTCTCACTTTCTTGGGACAGATTTCAGTCGCCCATCTCTGCGTCATTAGAACAACATCAAGAAGTGCATCTTGACTAATAAGCTAGTCAAATCTTCATAAATTAATGTGGTTCTCCAGCGAATATGTGAAAATGAGTTTAACCTAAATACAGTGTTTACAGTGCTATATGGACTCTGCTGATTAAAAGTACAATACCATGAATATTAGAAAAGCTAATTTGGCATTCTCAGTGTTGTATATTGGAAAAGAAGCATCAGAATAGTTTGGATGGATAAAGCCTTTTTGACTTTTCCCAGTAAACTTTCCCTTGTTCTTTTCTATCAATGAAGTGTCAAAACAATCAAAATAAGGAAGACAATGTAATTCAATTATAGAGATTGCTAGTTGGTTTCTTGTTAAACATAAGCAGCAATCTCAACCATTTTTCCACGTCTCATCTTTACACTGCTTTTATTGTTACTGCTTATTATTATCAATGTGCCTTCTGTGTACAATGCCTGCTTGCAAACCAAATGTATTGTGGAATCATATTTACAATAGAAAAGCTGAAATTGTATTAGTTTGAAGATGCAGATAGTTTTGGTTTAGGTGTAGAGTTATCCATCTATGAATCGTCACTGTCAGCCGCAACCAAAATACTGTGGAGTTCATTTAGTTTGTCATGCTCACAGCATTGAAAAAGTAAACTCAACAGCAGCCTTTTATTTATAATTTTGTAAAATTCATATAACTGCAATAGCGGTTTTCTTTCCCAGAGAACAGTTCCAAATAAAACTATTGAGAGAGATGGGCTACCATGAAGGTTAAGTGAGAAAAACATCCTGACATTTGGGTGACCCTTGCAGCCATATTTCAGTCTAGACCGAAGCATTAGAGAGACAGACTGATAAACAGACACAAAAAGCCACTTGACCACCTGACACGGCCATTTCTTCTATGTGTGTATGTGCCTCTCCCTCTCCCTTTTGCATAGTGCTCAGATTAAAGCTCAGATTAAAAGATGAGCTCTATCTGCTGTCATTTATCAATGACTCATTTCCTGCCCACATGTTCAAGCACATTCAAAATAGCGGTCTAGTAGCTCTGACAGCCTGACATCAACGTATATCCATCTGTCACTGTGCCTTGGTGACAAAGTCTGTTCATTCTTCAGGGAAAACAAGGTACTCTCATTAGGGGTTGAACAGTGTGATCATTTTCTGTCACTGCCGTCTTCTTTGCCTCAACAATTGTTAGACTGGTTCTTCCTTGAAGATCAGTGATGTGCCACTCGTTTGCTATCTGCTTGTGTAGCATTTTTTGAAACAATACAGCAATTACAAAATGATTCACAGAGCCGTGGAACACGAAAGCTTACATAAAATGTAGAATAAAAGAAAAACGAAACAAAACAAACAAAACCATGCAAAATCCAAGCACATAAAATATAAGATAACCTAACAGCAGACTATAGATAGAGAACAGTTTGTCTGAAGAAGGGACTTAAAGGTTGAAACTGATTTTGGTCTAGGAACAGCCAAGAGATCCATGCCATACTTCAGACTGTGATTCAGTTCATAAGAGGTGAGGAGTTCAGAGATATACCTTGTTGAGCTTGAACACAATTAGTAAAATATTAAAAAAAGATTCTAAACTGAATAGGCAGCCAGTGAAGAGAGTCCAAGATGGGCACAATAGGAGTGATGTCATCACATTTCCTTGAATTGGTTAAAATCCTTGCTACAATATTCTAAACTGGCTGCAGATGGGAAAGAGAACTTTTGCTCAAGCAAGAGTACATGGAGTAACAGTAGTGCAACTGTGATGAGATAAATGCTTGGATGAATTTCTCCAGGTCAGCAAAGGTTAAAAAGGACCATATTTTTCTGATATTCTAAGATAAAGAAAGCCAGATTTGACTCTTGCATCAAAGCTAAGGTCAGAGTTAAAAAGCACACCTTGATTTTAGCATGTATTGATAGCTTAGTGTGGATCGACTGAATCGTTTGGGCAGCCAAATAAAACCATCTCCTAAGTTGAACATCCAACACTTCATCTCATTGAGGCAGGATTTGTTCTATATATATATATATACATAATAATGGACTCCTGGGGTTTGAGGGAAGACTCCTGGGGTTTGTGGGTATGTGTGGGTAATGCGCCTTTGATTGTGAGATCTAACGAGACCAGTGGAAAATCCAAGATGGCAGCCCCACCCCTGCTAGACAAATTACAAGCAGATATGTCTTTTACAAGAAATTCATACATCCAATTCGTACTTTTATAGATTAAGAACACCAAAATGTAATCTTCACCCTTTCAACTCCAGGCAAAGATGGGTATATTTTAACACACAAACACATCTAACTGTATAATGCTGTAAGCTGTAGAAATGCAAACCAGCCAATTAGTGTAGTAGATGAACTGCGATTCATGTACTCCATTTAAGAGATCCCAATATTTCAAATGTGGAAAATCAAAAGTCAAGTTTTCTCATTATTTTAGGACTTTTTTCCCCTCTTTTTATTGTTTATGTTGCAGGGATTGTTCAACTCTACATCTTACTAGTGGCAATACTACAACAACTTCTCAATCAACCAAATATGGTCTCAACTCCTCAACATAGTAGGCATAACCCATAGCTTTGTGATGAGAGCTGATGCTGAATAAGAAACTATTTCCTTAGAGAAGTTCATTTTCCTCTGTTCCTCTGTATATTATGACTTCTAGTCACATACTTCACTATGGCCCACTGAGTTAGAGTTCATATTATTGAAGTCTTTTAATCATTTGTTTCATTATTCTCTTTGTCATGTATTATCCAGATGTTTAACTATTAAATAAAAGTTTTAATTTATCATCAAGAACTTGTTTGTGTTCTTTGAGAACAGAAGACAGCTGGTCGATGTATTGAAAATAACTTGTGCTTAAGAGACTTACTGAGTAATTAAACATATTTGTTCGCTTCTGTTAAGGAGGGCAGTGACCTAAAATTTAACATAACATAACCCCCCACCACCACCAGCATCAGAGGCAAGCAGGAAATTGTCTCTAAGAATGGCAGTTTCTGTGCTGTGAAACCAGATTGAACATTTCTCAAAAATGTCATTCATTAACAGTAATAACTGATATGACACTACTTTTTTTAGAGAGGAATGGTAATGGTCTGTAAATATTAGGGTCCAGGGCATCAAGATTTGATTTTCTTAACAGCAGTTGGATAGTGGTGTGTTTTAATTAAGAAGGAACACGACCAGTAGCTGGTGAGTTATTTATAATGTAAGATGTATGGGCCAAGAAAGTCAAAGACCTGTAATAGAAACCTAGTGGGTATGATATCTGGGGGACATTATTTTGGTTTCAAGTGTATAATTATCTCTTCTAAGGATGGAAGAGATATGGGTTCAAAGTAGGTGAGATGAATAAAGTTCTGGTGAATTATGCCGTTTCTCTAAGGGTACATGGGGTGCACTGATCAAATGGCTTCCACTTGTGGTCTAAAGAAGGTATTTGAAAGATCGTTAGATATTTGTGTGTATTTATCTCACCTGAAAGCCTGAAAGAACTAAAGCCCCCTTGTTCATTTCTGCTTGCAGCTTGATGGCAAAATGACAGATGCTGTCTGTGCGGTTGAATTTATGCATGGCTCTTTATGCAAGTCTCTTTTGTCCTGATTCCTCAAATTAACTTGACTTCTACATTACAGATGCAGACAGAGTAATCATTATAGATGCAAATGGAGCTTACAATTAAGCTTATGATTACAAAGAGCCTAAATCTGCACTGATAGCTAATGCTGGTCTGCACATTATGTCAACTTTCTGGTAGTGCAAGGGCAATGGAAACCAATCATTAGGTCAGTGGACTGACAGATAATTAACATTTAAGTAATTTATCAAGTAATCTTTCAGTCTGCTTGTTTCTGTTTTATCAGTCTTAATAATTGTCTGACTAAAGAGTAATCATTCTAAACAACAACAAAAATACAAATTATGTCATCCTTGATTAACAGATTAATCAATGATGGAAATAATTGAGGAAGCTATGCTATGAAGCCCAAATTATGCTTTACACATCCACAATGAATGTGTTACTTTATCATGTGTTCATGTCCCCAAGTGTCTTACAGTTGCCCAAAATCTATAACTGTACTGACTGTGAATTATGCACCTATAAGAGTATCTGGAACAGCTGTGCTTACGCAGATACCTAGTGAAGTATGTTGAGTGAGTCAAAAAGATAAGACTGTGTGCCAGAGTGAATCATGTCAGTTTCAGCAGTGATAAGGTAGAGTTGAACGTGATAATGGAGTGGTATCGGAGATAAATGGACAACCTCTGTGCACTGCATAGCATGAAAGTACACCTATACTTTCTTGGCCATATCGCAAATAAACCAAGAAGATAATGATGGTCCACTGCTATAGCAAATTTCACAGCAAGCATTTTAGGGTTAATCCTACGTGACACTTAAATCAACCTAACTTCAACAAATACCTCTCCCTAATGCTTTCAAGCAGATGCTTGTGGGCGTCTACTGCATGAAGGACTGCTCGTGTGAGTGTCTGAGAGAGAGAGGAGAGAGAAGGATCAGGATGGATCACTGAAAGGAAGGAAAAAGCCCAGCAGTCACGAAACAGTGAGATGCCTTTTGCAATCACATTTGAGCTCTACCACAACTCTAATTTGGCCAGATCAATGCTGCAATCAATTGAAAAACCACCTCAGACATACACCACCACACACAAATTACTTTTTAACCTTTTTGTTTTACTTTTTGTTGAAGTTTGTTTTCATTCAGTTGATTCAGGGAGAAAAATGGATGTATAAAATAGCCTGATGTCAATTGTGAAAATTAATTACTGAATTTAATTATTGAGTTCATTTAGTTTATCCAGATAAGGCATAGATGGAGAATGGGGAGGGGAGAGATTGGGTAATTGAGTGTGCGTGTGTGTGTGTGTGTGTGTGTGTGTGTGTGTGTGTGTGTGTGTGTGTGTGTGTGTGTGTGTGTGTATGTGTTGAATAGCTGGGGGTCAGGACTGCCAGTCGATCCATTCATCTGCTGTTGACTGATTGTGTTATTTATTTGCTGGGACGCCCCTCCACTGTCCACCTTATTAATCTGTGTTTACAATGGGACATTTCCATTGGCTTATCTGTTTAATTACTACTGGAAAGTATATTATGTAAGTATGCAATTTCATCAATGAACAGAGTTGTTACCTGAGTCCTTTATCTTCCGTTGAGCATACATTGTGAGGAGCAGGGAAAGTTGGCAGTGAGCAACCCCCACTGAGAGGAAATCTAGAGACTACAGGTGGAAGCGGGGTTGGACAGAAGGCTGTTGATAAGCAGCAGCAACAAGTAGACATGGCTGTAATATGAGCCAGATAATTTGTGGGTTCTGACAGCTTTAAATAGTTGGTGTTGGATGTGTGTTTCATGTTAACTAACTTATGAAATTAGCCTCTGTTGATATTCTTATCATGTGTCTGCAGGGCTCTGGTCTAGAGTATGGAGGCTTGATCTGTTGAATTTTTAGTATGTTTTTCAATGTGAACCCAACAGATTGAGGGGTGAAGATAACAATCGCCATTTATGGGTTTTGATCACAGAATCTAAAGTAACCTGGTTATTAACATGTTCACATGATGAACCGACTTCTATGATCATTAACAACACCAGTTTCTGAGTACTAATTGTCAGGTTTTGTGTTATCATTTCAGCATATAAATACAAAGTTTATTATCATATATTTTTAGGGACTTTCTGCCATGGAAAGTGAGCTGAGGATGAAAACCTGGGGATGTTTACATACCAAAGTATCTCAGGTTCAGGCCAAACATAATTCAGTCTAAATAACGATAAGGGCTTATCCAGGTCACATGTGCTAACAAACAACTAAAGCACTCCTAGAGATAACCATGATCTTAATACTAGTATCTGTGTAAACACACCTTGTGTCTGAGAAAAATGTTCCCTGACCTTTCAGTGCGAAATACAGGTATGACTATCATAAGTTAAGATTTAAGGTTTCTTTGGTACAATGCAGTGCTGGACGACTATGTTGTTGTATGACATTGCATTTCTCTGTTGCTTAGGATAGGCCTTGTATAAATTAGGTTGGAGCATTTTAACATTCCAATAAATCAGTTATTTTTCCAAGCTGTAAATAGTTTGTACTTTAAGTGTCTTAAACTTTTCATTCTAGTAAATGGACTGCACTGCGGTGGGGTTTTTTTCGACCTTAGTTGACAAAGCGCCATACAATTTGCCACCCATTCACACACTCTGACTCCAATGATGACCATGGCCTGACCATTATGAGTAATTTGGTTTTAAGTCTGTTCAGGGTCTTGCTTTTTTATTTTATTGATATTACTTTCTTTTTTTTTAAAGATCATGAATAAGAAATTGGAAAACAAACATAGAATAGAGTAACAGAGGCGGCCCTGTACAAAGTTTATACATGATGAGTTATGAGTATGTTGAGGGTTACTTTTTCAATTTGTCAAAGTAGAATAAAGTTTCCTTCAGTTCTCTTCAAATGTATGAATTATTTTGTATGAATTACTAAATGTATGAATTAGAGTTTTACTAAAGAATATGGATTTTTGTTATTTGCCAAAACAACTGAAACTCTCCATGCTGAACTGGATAGGAACACTTTATTGCTGGCAATCTGCCGTGATAGTCGGTCAACCAAGCCAAGGATTTACTATATATATCCACTTTTGTTCACACACACACACACACACATATATATATATATATATATATATATATATATATATATATATATTCACTGCTGTCTGAAATCAATGAATGTTGACTGGTACATTTTATCACATCATAATGTATCATGTATCATGTTCAAATGAGCATTAGGACACACCTCCACAGTACTTATCTAACAGTTATGATTAAATTAAATGTTCTTCACTGGAATAAAAGTCACTTTCATGGTGAAGTTTGAATACGTTTCCTTGGAAATATATGAGTAAACATGCGCACAAATATATACATACAGTATAACAGGTGTACACACACACACACACACACACACACACACACACACACACACACACAGCACAAGAAATGTTTCAGGGTGGTTTCCCTGGCAACAGTTAGGTAATGGTAGATACAGTAATAGTCTCCTGATGGTATAGTGGCAATAACATGAAAGCTGGACATTTTGTCTCTCACCAGGTAGTGTGGCTCCACACAGTGAAGAAGTAGATCTAAGAATTATTGTAGTACTTATCAAAACATGAAAAAAACATGTTGTTCCTTCCTTCCACAGGCAGTCCGTAACACACATCAAACACAACTGCCAGTTTCCAAAAGAAAGTAGCAATAAGACTAACTTCAAAATAACACTGTTCAATATGATTTTGAAAAGTGTGGCCTACATTCTCTCTCACACACACACACACACACACACACACACACTAGGGATGCACATTTTGATTTTTTTTATGACATATAACTGACCCTCATTAACCGATTATTAACCGTTAACCGATAAGATTTAAATGCTCTATTGAATGTCTGTGACCCAATCAAAAGTACGGGGACAAATGTTTTTTGTTTTTCTTATGGGCTTTATTTTTAAATGTGTAAATACCAGCCAAATAAACAATAACAACAAAATATTAGGATTTTTCACATCTCAAACACCTGCAGCGCTGCTGAACAGAATTCACAACAAGGAGAAAAAAGACAGCAGAGCTGTAACGTATCGAAACACTTCAAATACCAAATATCAAATAGTTACCAGACTTTCTAATGAACAAGAACAGCTTTACAAAACGAAAACACCCGTTTAATCAAACAGTATATAACAATATAATATATATATAACAATATATCTGTATACTGGCACAAAGTCCTCCCGTGTTACCAAGAAAATAAGTCTGAGCAGTGTATCAAAATGTTCTAAATAAAATAAATAATAGCCACCAGATAAACAAATAGATAAATAAATAGCAAATAGCCACCAGATCAACAAAACTTACGTGAATCCGCTCGGTGCTATAGCTGGAAAAAATCCTTTTTAAAGAAATTCTCAGCCCACAAAATAAAATAAATGGCCCAAGCCAACCTCAGTCCTCTCTAGCCATAGCGGATTATTTTTTATTTTTTACTGGTTTTTATTCAGAAAAAGCAGCATGTGGACATGGTCTGGGGTCAGCCTGGTGCGCAGTCTGTTTACTGTGAGACCCACAGCGGAGAATACGCGCTCAGATGGCACCGACGTCCCGGGAATGCAGAGGTAGCGCCTGGCCAGAATGGCCCATGAGTTGATTGACATAAATAGCTAAATTAAAAATATATATAAAAAAATTAATCGTTAGTATTAATCGGTCAAAGTTCCTGTTATCGGTTAACGGTTAAATGGTTAAGCATGTGCATCCCTAACACACACACACACATATTATAGCACGCTTCCAACCCTGAGAATCGATACAAATAGGCCAGATTTTCTGCTTGGATAATGATATACTTAATGACCTCTCTCTCTCTTTCTCTCCCCTTCTCTCTGTCTTTTCCTCCCTGTCCATCACATGAATTGACTCAACACACGCATGAACACGTACACTTTCCCACACGCACAGCCAGGCAGAAACAGCATATCTACAGGGAAAGTAATAATTTTATGTTTATGAGTCTTATCTTCCCAATCCATCCTTGCTACATCTGTTTCCTCAAAGACATAACAGATGTGTTTGCTCATTCCAGCCATCATGAGTGTGTGCATATAAATGCATTTACACAGGCATGCACGTGTGTGTGCTCCTGCATGGATGACTCTGGAATTCAGTGTATGTGTGTGTGGACATGTGTGTTTGTCTAAGTGATACATTGAAGATTGTCCAGTTTTTTTTGGGGGGGGGGTTTTGTTGTTTTTTTGGCCAGCTGCAGTAGGGGGCAACAGAAGAAAAACTGACTGATTATTCTGTCAGTAAACACACGCACATACACACACACACATAAACACGCACACAAATCCCCTCCCGATATAAACAACATAAACACATGCATATCAGATGCATGATGCATGAATGCACTTTATAACTACATCACTCTGTCCATACCAACACTCCACTTCTCAATTACTGAGAGCCTACGCACACATACACAGGAGCAAACACACACACACGCACACACACATAAGCGCAGGCTCAGGGCCTCCTGAGGGTGCTGGTGGACATGGCTGATTGACCCTGCCTCACCAATCTGCCCAGCTCTCTGCCAGAAAATCAACCAATTAAAAGATGCAGGCGCCACAGCGGCACTGGGGGGGAAAAAAACCCTGGAATTGTGGGTAACGGCAGCTGCAATGTTGAATTGGGAAGCAGCTGTGAGGAGCTGACCTGACAATGCAGGACAGTCGAGCTCTCTCCTCTCTCCAAGCACTTTAGTTGTCTGTTTATATGCTTAACACCATTTAGTATGCATTGACTTTGTATATAAATATTACTTACTTTAATAAATGATATCTTTGCCACAGATGATCTATTATAAGAACATGAATACACACACACACACACACACACACACACACACACACACACACACACACACACACACACATACACATAGATACAAACACATTTAAAATGCTCAATAAAATGTTTCCAAGGAGTGACAAAGTGGGTGAGGCTGCATCTGTATCTGCATGTATGGTTTAATCAAAAGAGACACTTATTGTTTAATGACATCAGCAGTTAAATTTCTACTTAGTTAAATGTTTGGTTTAGTATCTATATGATTTATACTTATTTTGGCTTAAGGTGAGGACTATGCTTTGGATATACGTTGGTGTAAACAATGTTGGCTGATAAGGTAAGGTAGCATTGTTTACCTGTTAAAGGTGGGAGATTGAAACACCCAAATGAAGTGAATTTAAAGGTACACTGTGGAGGATTTTTCAGTTGGTGTTTGTAAACACAGTAATCAAAGTTGGCCCCTCCTCCCTGGCTCAACCACAACAAGCTAATAGCAGAGAGAGAGAGCAGCGATGAATGAAGAGAGCAAGTGGCGTTGGCGAATCAAATAAATACAAAGTTATTTTCTTATTGTCTGATGGTGGTTACCATCTAAATCTACAACTAACGCTACAAGTCCTGAACTTATGGAAACCGTAGCGGACCATTTGGTTTGGCATGTGCATTAAATATGCCAAATTAGTAGATAGAAAAAACTCTGTTTACGCCAATCTATTCTGGATTTCTTAAGGCATTAAAAATCGGGTGCTATTACTGTATCAGTTTCTCAGGGCTAACGCACACAAAGCACAGTCATTGCAAGAGGTAAAACAATTCCATACTCAGCCTACTTTGACGTGTTGGCATGGTATTTGTGGCCATCTTAAAACATACAAGTTTGACATATTAATACAAATGCCAAATTAGACATTTTGGTCCAATCCGCATTCAATACGACCTAACATCCTGCATGCTGTTATTGGCTTGGGGCTACACAACCACTGCCCAAAGGTTGGGCAAAATCATAAGAAAATACAGGTAGATGGCAGAGTCTCCACAGACACTGTCACACACTTCTAGTGATGATTGAAAGGGATTATTATTATATGAGTCACATTGTTCACATCCTGCGTAGATTACCTTTCAAAGGGGAAAGTCATTAGTTTGAGAGAAAGCAGAAATTAAAGGATGCCCACATAGCTGCGGGTACATGAGTATGCATAGGTTTGAGTTACACTGAATTAAACCAGCTAAAACAAGTTTAATTTGCTTTTGCTTATTTCATTTTTTAAGACACTTGAAGAAACTGGTCAGAATACTTTTTTTTTTCATTCAACAAGTCTCTGAGTCTGCCTCCTATCAGCTTCCTTGCCACTATGGTCAGGCTTCCTCACACATAGGATTGTATTTTTTATTGTCTATTTTAAACCACTGCTGAATCACGTAAACGGGTGCTGAAGCGCATCAAGACAACTCAACCATCAAACCACGGTTACTGTAAGGGAGGCATGCTGAATTTGGGGCCAGTTTATCTCTGGTGATCACTCAGGTGGAAAGGGGTTATAAAAAATATATATTTTCACCATACATCCTGTTATTTGTAGGTGTACATGAGAAAGATGAAAGATTATGTTTGGAGATGGTGGTTAAAATTTAACTGGGGCAGCATCTAACAATTATTTTCAATTAATTCCAATTATTTTTCAATTAATAAATCATTGACTTTTTACTTTATTAGTATTATTATTATTACTTGAATAATTATTTAGTCTAGCAAATGGAAGAAATCAGTGGAAAAAGGAGGTAAAAGAGGGTGCTTATAACAGCTCATCAAAACTGTCCCTAAGTTTAATTCATCTATTGTGTTTTATCAGTTTGACACAGAAAATAGTTTGAACTTACATGTGTTGGGAGAACTCCGGTGCCTCATCGTTGACATTAGCCATCCGAATCCGTACCGTAGTGGTGCCAGTTCGAGGGACGTCCCCCTTGTCAATGGCCATCACCACAAACTCATACAGATGATTGGGCTTCTCGTAGTCCAGAGGGCCAGCAGGAAAGATGGTCCCATGGGAGGAAATGGTGAAGTCTGGACTGAGGGTGTAATAGGTCAGTTCTGCATTCTCTTCAGAGTCGCAGTCACTGGCCGACACTAAATATGAGGACATAAAGATGGAAAGCAGGGAAAAGAGGTTAGAGGGACTAAACAGACAATGAGGACCAATAGATCCCCAACTCTTCTTTTCCTTCTAAAATATCGACTAATAGACCAACTGATTTTCCCACTTTTGACATCATCCTGACATAGTCAAACTGACAGTAGTGACACTGAAAGTATGGGTGTTTGGATTGATTGCAGTAAACTGATGTTTAGCCAAAACAAGAGTTACTCAGCTGCAAAACACAAGTGGAAAATTGGCTAGAGCATAGACTCTAGGAGAAAAAAAATTACATTATTTTTAACTAAACAGGATGGATGTTAAAGTATGTCAAAGACTGCTATGCTTATGTTGCAGAGATATACTAAAGTTAGCTTGCTAATCAGTTCGCCTTATTCAGTCCTGTCCTGTAATACAAATATGTACATCAAGAAAAGCTTGTCTATGCCGAAGAAATCTTTAAAAAAAAGATTGTAGGTCACTGTAGTGTCCAGTCTGAGTAGTCCTGTCCTGAGGGTGTATTCCAACCTCTTGTCAATCATGTTGAAGGTACTGACTCCAGTTTGTCAATAGGTGTGTCCTGATGACGGAGATTTGGAGTTTACTTTAACTAAATTACTTCTATTATTGTGAGACCAGCTAGTTATTTTGGCCATTAGCAGCCCAACGCCTGAAATTATCAGTTGGTCAATGTCTGCCGTCATATCAGGGAGAACATGATCTGATGAACTGCCCTGCTGCTCTTTGGTAATTTACCACTGGTTCTAATGTCTCTGTAGCTTTTTGATATCTTGATGACATCATAGCATAGATTCACTGTAAACATTGAGGTTACACCATATACAGTGAGCGATAATTCTATGAGAGTGGTGGTGACAGCGGCTTGATGCAGTTGGGGGGAGTGGGTAGGGGGAGGAGTGGGGGAGGGAGAGGGGACTAAAAGACCTATGGGAGGGACTGTGCATTTCCTTATTTCTTTGTTTAGAGTGTGGAGTACAAATTTGACAAGTAGCCAATTCTAAAATATAGCACCTTTAAGCAAGATTGGATTGATCAATATTAACATCAGCAAGTAATCTATAACAGTGCTAGTGTTCATAGACACCATTGACTGTGCTGTTGCCAGAAACACTGGAACATAGGAACACAGTGCCAGTCACTGAAATGTGTTTTTGAAACTGGGTTGCTTAAAGGAATAGTTTGAATTTTTGGTAATGTTTATTTGCATTCTTGCTGTGAATTATATGAGAATGATACCAGTCTCATATCTGAACCTTTAATAGGAAATTCCAGTTAAATGCAAGAGAAGTTTAATGGCTACTCATACAACACATTTCTCAAACTGTTGTACTCTTTCTTCAAGACTGTATGTTTGAAATTACCTTGCTTTTTATTATCTGTATTAATTTGCTGCAACAATAATAAACTAATTTATTTGCCAGTAAAGCGATATAAAGTTATGGTTAAAAAGAAACAGTGGCTGAATCATACAAGAAAGTACAACTTGTAATCTTTAAGTACTTGAGCAAAAGGGGGTAAAAAATCTCAACATGAACACAAGATCTCATTGCGATGTGACCAAAGTGAAGATGGAAAAAGGATGGAAGAGAGACTCCTGCTGACTTACATGTTCAGTTGTATAACACAAGGGAAAGCGAGTGTTATTTGCACAGCATGCATTGGAAAGTCTGTCATTTTGCAACATTTCTGTTTCTGCATTACACATTGGGAATCCATGGAGCCAGTACTCGCTCAGACTCAAATTGATTGCCTTGCTAAAACTGAAAAGACCACCGGGGATTTGAATAAGCATATTTTCCGCTAACAAGAACATTTCACCATCAAACTCTCAATTCTCCAATTCACCTTACATTGCATTTGGCTTACGTGCTCATACACACACACAAAACAAATAAACACACATACACATGGAAAAATACATGCAAGAGTACAAACACAGCGCCTGCTTCAAAAAACTGTACTTCTTTATTGCCATGGAACCTTTGGGAAATGCTAACACATTTCAAATGAAGTGTTTCAACAAAATATGAACAAAACAGAATACTCAGTTTATTAAAGTAGGATTTATTCACTTGATTTGTTTTATTTTATTATTTGAATACAATTCCACTTTAACTTAGAATACATTAGATTAACTGATTTTGCAAGTGATGTGTTAATTTAAAGATATACTATGCAGGATTTTCCTTAAAAAAAAAAGGTTAATCCTGCTCAATCATCATTTATGAGCCACTAGAAGTGCGTGGTCGTGTATTTATCGGCAGACTCTGCCTGTAATTTATTATTCTGCTGTGTTCAGGATGTTTCTGGGCTTCAACCTTTGGGTAGTGGGTGTGTAGCCCCCAGCTGATAACAGCACACAGGATGTGAGGTTCATAGTGTAGCGACCAGGTTACATCACTGTATTTTTGTTTGATTTAGTGCCTTCCCTGCTCTGCTGTGTGCTGCTCCTCTGCTGTCACTGTGTCTGTTTGACCATCACACACACACACAGAGCAGCGAGTGGGTGTGTTTATGTGGTCATTAGAACGTAACAACTGTGAAACAATCAGAAAATAACCTTTTATGTCTCTGATTCATGACTTTGTTCTTGCCAGCAATGCTCGCTCCTCCTTATTCACTCTGTAGCTTGCTCGACCACCTCTCTGTCTCTCTCTCTCGTTGGACTGGGGAGGAGGGGCCAATTTGAATGCTGTGTAATTAAAAAAACACCAACTGAAAATTCCTGCATAGTAAACCTTTCAATGCTGATGGACTGTGGCCTCCAGTTTTTCATAATCCTGAACAACCTTCAAACTAAAGTAAAATCAATTACACTTTGGAAAAAGCATCCGCTGCTTATCCCCTCAAAGCTGCATAATACAAATATAAAATACACCTTCTTAGTGCCCTAAATCACAGAGTTCAACTGCAATAGAGTCCCCAATTATTATTACTGGAGACAGTGATACAAGTCAGGTAATAGAGCCTCGAAGGATGTGACATGAATGCTTTCACACTTATAGTCCTCTTTGTTTAAGTTGCTGGATGCCTATTTTGATCTAATACTACAGTACACTACATTATACAAGCTGCTCATATTTATTAATTGTATTTATTGTATCATGTATTCAAGCATTTTTAGTTCAGGGATTTCTGAAATTTAATGAAGAGAACAGTGGTGTTTTTGGCAAAGATGCACCTTGAACGAGTCATTTTCCACCTCACTAACTTTAAAAGCTAATTGACTATGTTCATATTTGAAAATTGGAAACTCTGGAAAAGGTTTGAGTATTAATACACTGTAAAATATCATGAAACACTAAAAGAGTCGTTTTTTTAAATACTATGAATTTTATCTACCCTGATATGTTTTTCACTAAAAATAGTCACAGTGGTACCAACGACCATCAAGCCACCCATATGCACAGCAAATGCACACACAGCAGGGTGAAACTTCTCACCTCCCTTGGTGCACCTGTTGATGGCTGCAAGCTGTGCTTTCTATCTCAAAGCTGCATGATGCAAATGTAAAATACACCTTTGTTGTCAACACAGGGTGCGTAGCAAAAGCAGCTTGTTAGCTGTGTGTAGGTCACTCGTGTTTTGGCAGCTCCTAGAACCCAATCCACAATGACTGTTGTACATGCATTAGACTGAAGACAATAGAGTTTATCCATTCAAAAAACTCTGTGTAAACAAAATAAAAGCATATTTGATTGCTTACACGCTTGTGAGATAGACTGAAAACTCAAGTGAAATGGGACATTAACTCAGGTAAAGGACACTAAGAAGAAGTGATAAATTAAAAGATAACACTAAGGCTGTACTTTCACGCCTGATCTGTTTGTTTCGGCTCATTTGAGCTAATATGAAAGCTGTCAACCAAACTGTGGTGCAGATAAAACAACTGGACTGAGACAAGCACAGAAGGAGATGACGTCATGCTTAAAGCTTTTAGTTCACAAGCCAAGATTAACACAAAACAGAGCAGAACTAAAAGGCAACAATGTATCTTTTTTCTTCTTCTTTGGTTTCAGACCAAATGAACCAAATTACAGGTTTAAAAATGTGGACTAATCCTCACCAATGCTGGATCTTTAGCCTCTTTCCTTCTTTTTGTGTAAACCATCTCTTAGTGGTCTGGCTGGCAAACATGAGCATTCTGTGTACCCATTGACTCTTGTTATAGGGTGTATAGGAATGTTAAAAAGTCTACATTACTGCATGCACAAAAAAATGGTCACCTATCTCTAAAACACACTGTTTGATTTGGGGGAATTCTTCCAAAAAACACCCTGATATCCTTGGTTTTAGCTCAAAAGCAAACAGCCTGCTAACTACAGCAGAAGGTCTGGTGAGTGTGAAAGCTTATAGCAAGTCAGTACAATCCCAAAACTGCCTGAGCCTGAGTCCAAGGTACTGCAGATGCTGAGCAGGATTTTACCCAAAAGACAGGAGACAAAACACTTCCTAATGTAATGTCAACACAGTAAGCGTGATGGATATGTCATCATTAAATTGCTATAAACATTAGTTTACAGCTGCAAAAACTTTGAGCTTTAATTCTCCCAAAGGCTTGTCAGATAGCTTCTGTATATGTATAATTTCACATTACTTGCCTTTCCAGCGGGAGAAATGTTGCAGCGCACAACTGGAAACTGCATCAAATCAGGTGTGGAAATTGGCCATGTTTGTCCCGAATAGGCCACACTTATTTTATCTGGCTCACTATGGTGCCTGTAATTCCTTTTATTTAGATTTATGTCAGCCTCGCAAGTCGGATAAAGTGAGTTGATACTCGGCTCGGCGGACCCGCTTTACGAGGAATGACATTTTTCTGAATTGTTGTTGAAATGCAGCTGTTTCACTGCTGCAAAGTGATGAACTCACCCTCTCACCCAATAGCAATGAGCGCAAAATGAACTGCAGCTCTCTAGTCTCCTTCCTGAAGTCTAATCCTCTGATGCCTCAGCCAAACACATGTCACATATGAGTCAATATTTAATTTACTAAGTACAGATTTGTACTCTTCAGAGCACCATTTGAGCATTTAGTTATCAGCAGGTCCGTCTGTAATCTTGAATCAGCATTGTTGTGTTGGCATCACACATATGGGTGGGGGGCTGGGGGGCTGGGGGGGGTGCAGTACCTCTCTAGCTGCATCTCATGTCTTTCTGGCATATAATGATTTTGTACTGAAGATGGAGACTGCAGGAGCCTCAGATCTCTATGGAAAGCAAGATAATTGGTTTGCTTGGTACACTGCAGTTTGGCTTTTCTTCTTTTTTTTCTAACTTGGCAAAGTACACATTTGTCCACTCTCACGATGGAACTGATTATGGGATTACTAGCACATGATGTAGCAAAACAATGCTTGATGCACAGTTCTCCCTGCTCAATTCATTTAAGTCTGTATCTTTTTAACCTGTTTAATCAGAGTAAGTGAGAGAAACATGTCTTCATTTTAGGAGGCGTCACTGTCAAGGTTTGGGTACACTCAGAACTGGATTGGCTAGTATAATCTCATCCACTGTATAATGCATTTAAGCATTTTTTTTTTAAGGTTTCCTGAAATTTATTGAGGAAAACAGAGGTGATTTTGGCAAAGATGCACCTTGGATGAGCAATTCTCCACCTCACTAACTTTAAAACCTAATTGACTATGTGCAATATGAAAATTGTTTACAAAACTCTGTAAAGGATGTTTATGGAATACTAAAATACTTCTTATTTTATTATTGTGAAAAATTCCTCCAACAGCTTTTAACATTTATTCTGTTTTCTCATAAAGGTAGTCACAGTGGTATAGTAGACCCTCACCCCACTCAGACTCGCTCACAGCAGGGTGAAACTTTCCTTCTCCCTTGCTGCACCTGTTGATGGAAGCAAGCTGAGCGCCTGCTGTGTCTCCTGCACCATACATGCTGATTCACTCATTTACTCTCTCCCTGCCTCACTCACTCACTCACTCTTTCTAGCTTACTATAGTTACCGCTGGTGCTCCATAATGATGGTACAGATTGGCTAATAGATTTATATGGTTCTAACCAACAGACCAACATTGATCTACGGTTGTCAAATGTCTATCTGTTGGTCAGTTAAAAACAGATATTCAATGAATTACCATGACATTTGATACTGATATTCATGGTTCATGTCTAAACAACTGTTGGATGGATTTCTGTTAAGATGAATTTGAACAACTTTGATGTTCCCCTGACTTTTCATCTAGTGTCATCATCCCTTAAAGTTCCATTTTGTCCAGTACTTTGTTTTATGATCAAATGCCTGTACAACCTACAGCAACCCTAACAGCCACAGCTTTTTTGCACAAGTAAAAACATTTTCAACTTGCACAGATGCATATTTGTGTCAATTTGTGTCACATGGGGCGAATTTGGGCCTAATTGCAACTTTGCATTGACTTCATATTTAATCCTACTGAGCGAAAAATGTCTCTTTGCTTTCCTTCTGAACAAATCATTAGTCTTGTTCAAATAAACTGTTGTGCATTGGTACATTTTTAAATCCTCAGTCTCTGCTTTAGTATCACAGTCTGTTATTGCTTGTGTTCAAAACAGGCAAAAGAAGGTGTGAACCAGCATGCACTGTACATCCATGAACTCCAATATGTTTTTACTTTTAAGGCATCTGCTGGTTTCTGTGTATCTGACTGTGATGACATATTCAATAGAGTCAATGAGTTTTCTCAATGTGACACTGTCTAGTGTCATAGGAGGTCTACTCTAATCTTGTTTTTAATCTTAATTAATAATCTTTTAATCGTATCAGATAGTATTAGTTCCTGTTGAGGGCTTCTATTCCTCTACTGTTGATTTGGTTGGCTAAATTGCTTGCTCAGTAGCTACATGGGTTTGAAATCATTGTTTTTGTTTGTTCTGAATGAATTTATTGCACATGACCTCTCTTGATGTAGTATTCATCATGCTGTGTCCCACAGCTATTCACTGTGGGCTTGTTGTGGGCCTTGTGAGTGCTCTCCGCTAATTGTTTCAGTTGGACTTTTTTTTTTCTCCAGTGTTTGATTTATACACAACATGACTTTGTCGCGTATTAAAATCCTGTGGAGTGCTGTGACACGGTGTTCCACCAAACACTCATCTCCTCTCACTCTCCCAAGTACTATATTGGCAAAGCACATTCCAATACGCAACATCAGCAGAATGAAAAACAAGGGATTAGCATTACGCCTATACAGGGAAAAAATTAAAATATTATATATTATTATGTTTTTGTTATTCAAATTCAAATTTGCTTCATTGGCTTGAACATAACAACAATACTGCCTAAGCATCAAAAATCAATGGAACAAAATAACATTAGCATAACATGATTTGGATATTCCCTGTCTCTTTCGCCAAATAGGGCTGTGTATCGGTACTCAATACCTTTCAGGAATCCACCAAAATAAATCGATACCAAGTAGTATCGAAACGTCTCCTGTCAAACCATACCTGCAATCCATCCTTTTTGCACCCGAGTTAGAAAATATGATTTGTATAGACTTATTCACAGCCAATCAACCCAAGCGTAATTTGATTTAATGAGATGTCATTGGCCCACGGTCACAGCAGCTACAACCCGTATGTGGTGGCATTCTATGCAATTGAATGCTTCTATTCACATGATGGTATCGAAAGAAGTACTCAATTGGTGGCTTTATCACTTTAAGCGTACTTGGATCGGTATGATACCCAGCCCTATCCCTGAGGAGTATTTTTACATTTGAGAGGTTATTAAGCTCTTTAAAAACTGTAATTACAGAATTGAACTTGAAGTAAATGCTCCATATTTCATTGAATGTTCATTGAATCACGAGCTGACCACATATTCTGTTTTTCTTTGGTTGCCACGATTATTTGTGTTGTCTTTTTTTTCGATTGCCAGTTCATGGCCACTGAGCCTGAACTTGGTCAGAATTTGTCTCTGCTGTTTATCTCAGGCAGTTGAGAGATATTCTGCCAACTCATAATCTCTTTTTAGGGCCAGACAACATTTTAATCTATTTTGGCTTTTAGTTTCTTCTTTCTCAAGTTCCAGATTGGTTTCTTTACATTTGGTTTACTTTGATTGTTGTTTGCACAGCAGTGTTGGTGTGAGACTGGTCAGAGTGTGTCTATGGGGAGGTAAGTCTCAGCACCAGCTGACACAGGGGACTCTTTTCTGGGCTCACTTCTTGAGATTGGAGGGCTTTGGAGTGGACAGTATAAGGGGGCTGGATTGAAGGTGATTAAAACATTTGAATGTTAATTATCAGTGTGGATCTGCCTAATTCTGCTCTACATGCATGTGCTGGTGTATTTGTGTGTATGTGTAACATATGTCCCAGCAGGTATAACCACACTATCACAGAACAGCACAATGGGCAGGATGACACTATCAAACATTTTACATTTTTAATTAGAATTAGGAAATTACAAAATGTTCTCTTAATTGCAATTAGAGCTCTTCATCTTTTCTTTTAGTTTATTCCCTTTGAGACTCCCTGATGCTGTTTTGGTTACACTTAGGTCATTATATCTCATACTATGCTCAATGTTATGATTATCTATGGTAAACTGGTATTTCTTCTCCTGACATCTGGGGCATTTTTTGAAAAATCTGTAGTTTTCTTCATATTTACTGCTGGGGTCCAGTTTGGACGGTATTTTTCTACTATGTCCAGCTGTTTCTGTAGTGCTTGTTCAGTAGAAGACAGTAAAATAAGATCATTATCAGAGACTTCACCTCTTTATCTAGTAGGGAGAGTCCAGGAGCAGCACATTGATCCAACTGAACAGCAACTTCATTTATATACACATTAAATAAAGTCGGACTTAAACTGCAACCTGGATGAACGCCTCTTGTCTGGGTGGAGAACTCAATTTGTCCCCAATTTTAACAACAGATTCATTTTCCAAGTACACTGATGTAACTAAATCACACATGTTGCCCCCTGTATCACAATGGAGAAGTCTGTAATCTTTGTTAATGTTAATTATCTTTGCCTTCTTCAATTCCTGTGTGTGTGCAGATCTGCTGAGGCATGCTCATATTAAAGCCTTTGGTAGTTTAAGCACAACATACTTTGATATTTTGTTGATATTCAGCCAATTTGGCTTTAGAAAGAAATTCTTATTTCACAACAGCTCTTTTTATCAAGCAAAGCCAAATTGAAATTGTCTGTAAAGGAGTGAAAGAAGATACATGGAGAAAAATAAATAAAAAAACAAAACACCAATAGATTTTTGCAATTTTTGTCCCATTTGATGTTTTTCCCCATATGAACTGCCCTCTCATTAAAAGAAGCTTTGAGTGTTGCACAGTACAACTAGCGTGACAAACCAAATGTTGTATTCCTTCACTTGAGTGCAGTAAATAAATAAATGAAACACCTGGGGGACATTTCCTAACTCTGCATCTTGGTGAGTCTTATTCTGTATGACACATTTGACACCACTGTCTCCCAAGTCTCCATCCTGAACCAAATTTTCATTCCCAATGTTACGCCATCACTAATGATGTTTTGAATTATTCATTTAAAGAAGTGGAATAATTAGGTCTTAGTGCAGGTTAACATTTATATACAGAATCAATGTAGTTGCCATTCTTAAAATGCACATACAAGTGATTTAAGAACATTTGTGGCAGTCAACTATTTTCTAGCACAAGTGGTTCAGACCAGTCATATGTGTGTCATGAATAGATCATCTCTGCCTTTCTCGTTCAACTTAGAATCATAATGTCCTAACACTGGCCATCCAGATAACAGGTACTACAAAGCCGGCTAACAAACAGCTCAATCACTCTGGGTTTTCCAGCTACCAGCACTTTCAAGTGAAAGAGGTGCAGTGGTTAATTACCAGCAGCCAATTAAGTATTTCATACGATATGAGATGAAGCAGTGATACCAAGTACCTGTGGGAAAACTTCTGTTTTAGGAACAGCAAGAAGTCATATTCAACAAAGTAAAACAACAGCCTGCAATCATACAACAGAATAAGAAGATGTAGAAACACTAGAAGTAATCACCACATGTTAAAAAGAAGGTTACGGCTTTTTAAAAAATGTAAGTTTTATTATGTACGACTTAACTAAAGAGTAAGTATTTTTTGTTATTTAGTTGGATGATGAAGAAACCATCTGAATATGTTACATAGAAACTACTTTAAAGTAATGTCAGACTGTTTTTACCACTGAAGCAAAGAGAGGAAAAGTATGAGGTCTGTTTGACTGAAATGTTACATTTATAATCATGGGAGCCAATTAACAATGTGTGGATTATTTTTCTAATAAAAGACAATCTCTCAGTTTTATTTTCAATTATCATCACACAGTTGTCTCATGTTATTCTTGGTTGCAGTGATGTGAGTGTCAGCTGTCACCCTGGGGATAAAAGAAACTTTGCACAATTAAAATGCTGCTAAAATCATCATTATGTGTTTAGTGTCATGCACGATCTCTCTGTCTGTTTAAAGCTCTGATTTAAATCTAGAGTGGAAATAAAATGTTTCCAGTGACCTACAAAAATTGTACGTTGTTTTTGTATACTTGTCACTTTATTGTAACTCAAGACTTTCGTCCATGTTGGGGATCCTGTAAGGATGACGACTCCTGATGGCATGACTGGTCAGTGGAAGGGGTGTTAACAGGTTATGATCTGATCCTCTGAAGGTAACCTGCTCCAGCATGAGTTGCCATGATGATGTACTCATAAATTGCCAGCATATGTTGCCATGGTGATGTACTCTGCCCAATAAAAGTCAACTACCATTGTAACCCTTAACACCCAGAGTTAAACCCTGAAGTTACCTCATTAACCCCAAAATCCTGCTTCATAGTACAGGCCTCAGGATGTGAAGCTGAACAGTATTATATTTACTTGGGGAACTTTTTATGAATGAAAATCACTGTCAAACAAAGTAGAACATGAAGCCTTCTATGTCAATTTTAGGGGTATTATGGTAATAATCACATCACACAAACATGCATCTCCTCATGAACAGGTGACATTTTCAGGTTGAAATAAGAAATTTACGCCAAGATCAGTTTGTTGAGAGAGTTTGTTGAATCTCACATAGGATTTTCTCATTTTCTTCTTATTGCTTCGTGCAAGAACAAATATAAGAGAAACAAATAAATATTCATGCATGAGAACCACTCTCTGTCCAATCCAGTGTTTTACATTTTTGAAATCATGCTGTTTACAGACGGTGCACTTCCACTCTTCATTCATAAGATTGGAAACACAACCATCACATATTTTATGATTATTTTATGGCACCAAATTGATTGTCTTATTAGAGGTAAGCTACAAAAACTGAACAAAATGACTTCACAACTTCAGCTTCACTTCAGTGAAGGAGATTGAGACTCAACAAACATGTTATTCAAATCTTGAATCATTTGCACAACTTTATGTTTAATTTGGCGCAGTTTTATATATTGCTATGAGATATTTAAGCTGTAAAGACAGTGGGACTGTTTTCACAGGATACAACAAGGTGATGACACAGGTCTTAGCTGTAAATGTAGCACGGTACATTGTATGTGTTAGTAAGGTAGGTGTGTCACTCATTTTTCCTATCATAACATAGCCTGAGTGAGTAATGGTGGTAATGAAAGTGATGAGCATGATTGCAAAGATCAAAACAGTGTCAGTAAGAACGCTGCACAAGTGCAAAAACAACAAAGCTTTGTGATCTGAATCCAACCCGAGTTTTTTTGCCTGCAGTCAAAGCTAATGAGCATTTCCAAAGAGGTGTCATAACTGCAATCATTAATAATTTACCAACTGTTTTATTTCTCAGCGTTTTGTACTTGTCAACACTCATTTGCAGCACTGCTGGCGTTTCCATTTTTAGCCCTACAGAAAGTGAATCTGTTTATTAAATTACCTGTTTATTTATTAAAACATCACTTTGCTTTGAACTATAAACACAATGGACCCCATGCATGAATATTTTCTTATTTTCCTATCGTATTTGTTGTTGCATAAATCAATGAGAGGAAAATAAGAAAATCCTATGCGGGACTCAACAAACTCTCTTAACTGCCTGAACGTGTTGTCGTCTGTTGACTGTCACGTGTTCATGAGGGGTTGCATGTGATATGATCAATAGCATAATCAACATCCCTTAAATTGGAATATAAGACTATAAGACTCGAGTGTATGTACAGATGTATTAGCAACACAATTAAGTTAAAATATTAAAGTGAAAGTAGTGATTTGCTCGCTCTGATAAATATTATATATGACATCATTAGACTATTAAAACTGAAGGATTAATTGGAGAAATTTTTTTCTCTTGTCTTTGTTTTTCGGTGTAATATTGGATCATTTAACTTTTTATTGAAATGAAACCATGTGAGAAATTTAGAGGGATAAATCAGTATTTGGTGGAGCTGTTAATAACTCAGACATCTGAAATGTGAGCCGACTACACACTGCTTATCGTAAGACGTCAAAAGACAAAAAGGTTGGAAACCACTGGTTTCATCTTTAACAATGTGCTGTATTTTGAAAGCTTGTTATATTATCCATTGTGTCAAATCTTCACCTGAAAACTAACTAAAGCTGACACTGAATAGCTGCAGAAAGTTTCTATTTTAGCAGCAGAAAGTCATATTCAACAAAGTGAGTGAGTACTTTTTGTTATTTAGTTGGATGATGAAGAAACCATCTGAATATGTTACATAGAAACTACTTTAAAGTAATGTCAGACTGTTTTTACCACTGAAGCAAAGAGAGGAAAAGTATGAGGTCTGTTTGACTGAAATGTTACATTTATAATCATGGGAGCCAATTAACAATGTGTGGATTATTTTTCTAATAAAAGACAATCTCTCAGTTTTATTTTCAATTATCATCACACAGTTGTCTCATGTTATTCTTGGTTGCAGTGATGTGAGTGTCAGCTGTCACCCTGGGGATAAAAGAAACTTTGCACAATTAAAATGCTGCTAAAATCATCATTATGTGTTTAGTGTCATGCACGATCTCTCTGTCTGTTTAAAGCTCTGATTTAAATCTAGAGTGGAAATAAAATGTTTCCAGTGACCTACAAAAATTGTACGTTGTTTTTGTATACTTGTCACTTTATTGTAACTCAAGACTTTCGTCCATGTTGGGGATCCTGTAAGGATGACGACTCCTGATGGCATGACTGGTCAGTGGAAGGGGTGTTAACAGGTTATGATCTGATCCTCTGAAGGTAACCTGCTCCAGCATGAGTTGCCATGATGATGTACTCATAAATTGCCAGCATATGTTGCCATGGTGATGTACTCTGCCCAATAAAAGTCAACTACCATTGTAACCCTTAACACCCAGAGTTAAACCCTGAAGTTACCTCATTAACCCCAAAATCCTGCTTCATAGTACAGGCCTCAGGATGTGAAGCTGAACAGTATTATATTTACTTGGGGAACTTTTTATGAATGAAAATCACTGTCAAACAAAGTAGAACATGAAGCCTTCTATGTCAATTTTAGGGGTATTATGGTAATAATCACATCACACAAACATGCATCTCCTCATGAACAGGTGACATTTTCAGGTTGAAATAAGAAATTTACGCCAAGATCAGTTTGTTGAGAGAGTTTGTTGAATCTCACATAGGATTTTCTCATTTTCTTCTTATTGCTTCGTGCAAGAACAAATATAAGAGAAACAAATAAATATTCATGCATGAGAACCACTCTCTGTCCAATCCAGTGTTTTACATTTTTGAAATCATGCTGTTTACAGACGGTGCACTTCCACTCTTCATTCATAAGATTGGAAACACAACCATCACATATTTTATGATTATTTTATGGCACCAAATTGATTGTCTTATTAGAGGTAAGCTACAAAAACTGAACAAAATGACTTCACAACTTCAGCTTCACTTCAGTGAAGGAGATTGAGACTCAACAAACATGTTATTCAAATCTTGAATCATTTGCACAACTTTATGTTTAATTTGGCGCAGTTTTATATATTGCTATGAGATATTTAAGCTGTAAAGACAGTGGGACTGTTTTCACAGGATACAACAAGGTGATGACACAGGTCTTAGCTGTAAATGTAGCACGGTACATTGTATGTGTTAGTAAGGTAGGTGTGTCACTCATTTTTCCTATCATAACATAGCCTGAGTGAGTAATGGTGGTAATGAAAGTGATGAGCATGATTGCAAAGATCAAAACAGTGTCAGTAAGAACGCTGCACAAGTGCAAAAACAACAAAGCTTTGTGATCTGAATCCAACCCGAGTTTTTTTGCCTGCAGTCAAAGCTAATGAGCATTTCCAAAGAGGTGTCATAACTGCAATCATTAATAATTTACCAACTGTTTTATTTCTCAGCGTTTTGTACTTGTCAACACTCATTTGCAGCACTGCTGGCGTTTCCATTTTTAGCCCTACAGAAAGTGAATCTGTTTATTAAATTACCTGTTTATTTATTAAAACATCACTTTGCTTTGAACTATAAACACAATGGACCCCATGCATGAATATTTTCTTATTTTCCTATCGTATTTGTTGTTGCATAAATCAATGAGAGGAAAATAAGAAAATCCTATGCGGGACTCAACAAACTCTCTTAACTGCCTGAACGTGTTGTCGTCTGTTGACTGTCACGTGTTCATGAGGGGTTGCATGTGATATGATCAATAGCATAATCAACATCCCTTAAATTGGAATATAAGACTATAAGACTCGAGTGTATGTACAGATGTATTAGCAACACAATTAAGTTAAAATATTAAAGTGAAAGTAGTGATTTGCTCGCTCTGATAAATATTATATATGACATCATTAGACTATTAAAACTGAAGGATTAATTGGAGAAATTTTTTTCTCTTGTCTTTGTTTTTCGGTGTAATATTGGATCATTTAACTTTTTATTGAAATGAAACCATGTGAGAAATTTAGAGGGATAAATCAGTATTTGGTGGAGCTGTTAATAACTCAGACATCTGAAATGTGAGCCGACTACACACTGCTTATCGTAAGACGTCAAAAGACAAAAAGGTTGGAAACCACTGGTTTCATCTTTAACAATGTGCTGTATTTTGAAAGCTTGTTATATTATCCATTGTGTCAAATCTTCACCTGAAAACTAACTAAAGCTGACACTGAATAGCTGCAGAAAGTTTCTATTTTAGCAGCAGAAAGTCATATTCAACAAAGTGAGTGAGTACTTTTTGTTATTTAGTTGGATGATGAAGAAACCATCTGAATATGTTACATAGAAACTACTTTAAAGTAATGTCAGACTGTTTTTACCACTGAAGCAAAGAGAGGAAAAGTATGAGGTCTGTTTGACTGAAATGTTACATTTATAATCATGGGAGCCAATTAACAACGTGTGGATTATTTTTCTAATAAAAGACAATCTCTCGGTTTTATTTTCAATTATCATCACACAGTTGTCTCATGTTATTCTTGGCTGCAGTGATGTAATCAGCTGCCACTCTGGGGATAAAAGAAACTTTGCACAATTAAAATACAGCTAAAATCATCATTATGTGTTTAGTGTCATAAATGATCTCTCTGTATATTTGAAGGTCTGATTTAAAGCCAGAGTATAAATAGGAAGTCTGGAAAAATAAAATCTCTGCTGAACTATGAAAACAAATATTGTCCTTTTTCACATTATAGTAAATTCAATACTTTTGTCCTATTTAGAATGCTGCAGAGATAAAGAGTCTTATTTTATGATGCACCTTGGTAAGAGGTGAACCACTGTCTTAACCCTCAAAACCAAATATTAAACCCGAAGTTACCTTGCTAAAACCCAAATCCTGCCTTATAGTACAGTTTTCTGCTATCAGAAGTCAGAAGTTACAAGAGACAGTAGGAGACCTGAAACAATTAGAACATTTGGATCTAGCTGACATATCATCAGAGCAGCTCTCTGACAGTGACAGAAGTAAAGAATTAATGATTTGATGTAAAATTAGATGCTGAAAAACATTTTTCGAAAGCAAAGAGCTTCATGAGAAGAGATATTAGAGGACAATATTATAGTCTATGATGATGTTACAGTCAGCAGGTCAGTTTCCTAACTACTACTGAAATGTAAAAGTTGTGCGTCAAAATATGGCAACATAAGTCATGAAATCTAAAAAAAACTAATTTTAGATTTTTTTTTATTGTTAAATGCAGCAAATGTTTTTAAATCACTGCATTTTAAGAATGAATCTGTTCATAAAAGTACTTGACGTCCAATGTCTCTATGCTGCTTTTAAACAACATTCTCTAAAAAAGTCACACTGACTCTACATGGAGAACGTGGCTGCCCGGGAGACTTTATGTAGAGTGTAGAGTGAAAGAGAAGTGTGAAATGCTTTGCTGTCACTTTTGTTGGCACTTTGTCAGAACCTAAAACAGACTGGACCTCTCGGTATTAAGTCACACTGTGACAGATCAAATTGCGATAAGTCGTAAACCACAACAGTTTCCATTACCATTTCCTCACATTAGATGAAACATAAGTGATCCCTGTGTGGAAATTGCAAAAAGAAAAAAAAAGGCGAGAGCAGTCGCACTGATGGAAGCGGCGACGATTTCACGGCTGCCGGTGCTGACAATTAGCTGCTCAGTTTCCTGACCAGTCAAAACGCGTGTGAGCGTTAAAAAGAAGAAAAAAAAGCAGTCACTTTTATTTTGTTCTGAAGCCAATACAGCAGGATTTCTTACTCATTAACATCCCAGACTGACACTTTTGAGCCACACCTGCTTCAGCACTAGCTAATTCCTCTTCTAACTCAAAGTGATTGTTGACCGTGATATTCATTCAACCCCAAGTTTAAACTTTTTTGTTTTAAAAGCACACCACTGCGGCATCCTCGCCTCAACAACATCATGATTTATGCATGCTCTATTGTGTTTATCAGGTAGCTTTTAAGGAATAATCTTAATTAGGACACCCTCACATTTTCAACATAGCGTGGGAGTATTTAATTAGTGAGGTTCAATAATAAAATAACACAAAAGCAGCTTCATTTAGTGTCCCTGTTTATAAAAAATGGAAACCAGTAACTGAAAATATGATAAAGAGCACCTCAAATTCCCTCTGCAATAATGTGGAATGGGTGTGATTTCATGTTGTCTGAAAACTAGTGAGGGCACTAACATGACGGATGGATTGTAAAGTAAAGATTGTGTATATAAGAATAAGAACTATTTGTCACTTTTACTTTATTTTTCGAGTGTGCAGGGACTCGTTAGACGTCTCACCTTGCAGCAGGGAGGTAGCTGTCGTCACGGTTTCCGGTACGCCATCCTTGCTGTAAATGGACTGGAGGAACTCTGGGACGCAGTCGTTTTCATCGACGATAACGACTCGCACCTGATGGAGGGAAGTTGAAAAGGGGGGGAGGGGAAGAGAGAAAGACAGAGAAGGGGGGAGTAAGATAAGAGCAAATAACATTAACGACTGACTTCCATTAAACATACTGTACTTTTCACTTAATGTGCATTAGTGCACTGACAATTTCCTGTCATACTTTAGTCATCGTCGGTGCCATTAAGTCTTAGTGTGTAATTATTACACCTATTGGAGATGAACAATAATAAGTCTTACATGATTCTTTAATATTCTAATGGGTAGCTTTGATTTCCGAAGTAGGGAGGATGTAATGAATTTAGTTTAATGTCTTTTCTGGGAGATTACAGGACTTATTTTTAGCCATGAATAGTGTCTGCAGTGTTTTTTCTCAGGTTGCATACAGACTCAACCCCAACCACAAGGACAGCATGTATGAACTGTAGCCTGTGAGGTGAAGCCCAGAAAGAAAAGAGTCTATAAATCATTCCCTACTGCTCACAAACTCTCAACTCCCTGAAGCAACAGTAATACTGATGGACAGTAGATGGACAGAGAGTAAGAGGACACATTATAGAGAGACTGGAAATCAAACTGACAATAGAAAAGAGGGAGGAATTATGGTATTATTCTGTCTTTCTTCCAACCATAATGAAACTCCATTGGGAAAATGTGCAATGATGTCAGCACACATTAAAAGCATTTTACTAAATCTAAAAAGAATAAAAACAAGTATAGATGGTGAGTGTCTACTCATCTGACCTCATACATGTTTCAGTTATCATGTTCTAGTATGTACTGAGACAGTCCAGGCAAGCTAGAGATTCAAAACCACACTGGGTTGGTTTTATGAAACTGTGAAACCCATAAATTTGCAATTATATGGGGCCGGAACATCAAAAATGAAATTTGGCATTGAAACACCAGTATTGGAAAAAGTTGTACTGGAGATGAAAAAAGTTCCACTGAAAAATAAAACGAAGACATTTAAAAAAAAATGTACAATCTTTTTTTTTACTTAGAAGTTTGTTGCATTATGATGTGTTTTTCAATGTCAATCATCACATTTTTTCATCATGTCTGTCTTTTTACAGTCACAGATTTTTTTTTTCCCCCCACAGTGTCACTGGTTTTCAGTTTCAACTGTCTGACAGCGTTTTGACAAAGAGAAGAGGGCCCTTGCTGTGCCTTCATTACCCACTATGCCTTGTGGTCCAACAAAAATTGGACACCAGAGGGTGATGATATGATGGTGGACTTGTAATTTTTACTCTAAGACTGCTATTATGTCACGTTATTAAAGTTAAAGATCCTATATTTTACAGTCTTTGTGGTATTAAGTAGGGGTGTGACGAGATCTCGTACCACGAGACGTAAACGTGACAATATTTCTCGTCAAAGTGAATTTTGTCTTGTGAAGCTATAATTAAGGGGCGCACCAAAAAAAAAAAAAAAAAGATGATCAGTTTTCTATCGCTCATTCGCTCGTTATGTCTTCTTTTTATAAAGTCACGTGTGGATCATTAACCTTGTTACAGCTTCTACCTGCTGAGAAGATCTCAGTCAGAAGTATGAGATGAGGAGAGGAACAGCAGGTTAACCTCAGGAGAGCCTGAAGTAGGAGGAGCAGCTATGGAAGCCTAATGATGCCAAAAGTAAAATGAGTCACTAACAAATTATAACACAGTTTATATGTTTCACATATTTCTGTGTTTTTTTATTAGCAATATGTTATAAAGAGTCTTTATTTAATTTATATTTATATATTAGAATTGTTTCTACTCTTTATAATTTACTTTTTAGTATTTGTGATTGTATCTAACCTTTGTATTTATGGTTGTTATTTCCATAAATACCAAAATGATCCATCTATAAAATATCTATATGGAGAAACCTTTTACAGTGCTGCATATGATAATTATATATTTAGAAAGTAAAACTAAAGTGATTCATTACAAGATGATTAGTTAAAACATTTCAATTCAATTTCCATTTTGTGAATTTCAAATAAAACAACAGTCATTTATTTCCTTGGAAGTTTTCTTAAAAATATAGTTAAAGTCTCGTCTAGTCTTGATCTCGTGAACCCAATATCATGTCTCATCTCGTTTCGTGAGCGGAGTGTATCGTCACACCCCTAGTATTAAGTAGTAAAGACCATCTCAATGTAGTTCTATTTCTCCTCTCTGGAGCTCTATCATGAACAGGCCTGTTTTGTGTCTGCTCAGTGCCTTTCTCTTCTGATTGGCTGACTGTTATCTGAGTGAGGTGACAGATTGTAGCCTGCTGTAGCTACTCTAGGTAAAACCAGGATGGAGGATAATGATGATAATGTTATCCAACCTGTGGAAGGCTGTGCAGTGTCAAATTTGCTTCCTGACATCCAACAACTGTACAACGTTTCTTCTGATACTAGCGTCACTATAAAAGAAAGCAAAATGCAGTATAGACTCTTTAAATTAACCAAAATGGAAAAGTGCACAGAAATTAGGTAAATATAATAATAAACATATTTTGTTACTTTCAGGATTGGCAAACGACGAAAATATAAATGTGATATCACAACCTTACAGAAGTCAAAATGGATTGTTTAAAGGAACTTTCTGAATAAAGGCTGAGTGTGTTTTAATACTATCGCAGGATTTATATAACAGCTACAGCTGCTGTGCAATCAAAAAGGAAATGTAACCCTCCTTGATCAGTCTATATTAAATTTTGTTTTATTTTATTAAGCTATGGAACAGTTTGGACTTTTATTATAGCTATATTACAGACTGAATAATGTCATTTACTGCATCTCTTTGTCAGTGGAGTTTTGAGTTGAGAATATTTAGACTCAGAAGAACAAACTTCTGAGTACACTTGATAAAACAAAACAAAATTTAGCACAGACTGATCTGTTCATTTAAATACATTTATATGTATGTAAATGTGCAGATATCTGTCTATATAGAGCCCCAGAGGCAGAACTGTTGTTCTGTCCAGTAAAAATATGAAGCTTCATTTTACATTCAAACTAATGTAGCAGCTACAATTGTTAAGATTTCATCTATGAAATCAACATTTATCTTCGAAAAGGAATTATATCATACATCAAAATGCTGCAGAGACATCAGAGGCAGCAGTAAACCACCAAAGAGCTGCACAGGTTACTTCATGAGATCATGTTCTCCCTGGGATAAGGATGCAGGATTCTTGCTGCTAGTAGCTGAGATGACCAGCTGGTGTTGGCCAACAGCTCCTCACATCTCCAAAAACATCACAGCAGGCTATCAACAGGTGTTATTTAGATAAACTGACCACATATTGGGAAGCTACTTTCTACCTTCTCATCTAGAAAAATATGAAATCTTAACAAAGTGACGTATAAACAGTCCTAGAGAGATATTTACAACAGTCTGGCTCAATATCTCCTCCATGATGCCATCGCCTTCAGATATATAGGATGTGTGCGAGATCACTCCTCATTTACCATATAGCACACTACATTTACCCAGAGCCATTTTATATTTTTTTGTGTCCCAATGCTGAATGTGTAAATATCTCCACTTTATAGAGCCCTCAACTGTTCCACAATGGAATAAAAGAAAGTAGTGTCCATGGCATCATATAGGGAGTAATGAATGAGTGAATAAGGGAGTGATTTTAGACACAGCCCTGGTCTTTGTTCTGAGTAATGTAGGCCCAGTAAGGGAGCAGTAGCCAAAAGTTGTAACTGAAAACCAGTAACACTGAAAAAAACTGTCAGTGTCAAAAACTGAAGATTAAAAACAACATAATGGAAAAAATATCAAAATAAAAAAAGATTGTAAGATTTTTTTTTTAAGTCTGTGTTTTATTTTTCAGTGGAACTTTTTTTAAGCCCCAATACAACTTTTTCCAATAAGTGTTTCAATGCCAATCTTTCTTTTTTTTATTTAGCTTTCTGTTGCATAATTTGATCTTTTCTGTACCAACATTTAACAGTCATTGTCACTCCGCAGCATTACTACTTCAAGCACTGTCCAGAATTGTTTTTTCATCTGTGAGTAACCCAAATGAACCCTATCCCTAACCAAAAGGAATCATCCTCATCCCAACCTCCTCCTAAGGCTCACCCTGACCCTGATCCCTCTGGTTTATTCCCCCTCTTCCCAGTGAGAAGCTGCTGCAGAGTCGGCACTGTGCTGCCTTCAGTAGGTCAGTGCAGAATGCAATCTAGTGCAGTTTTTCAGAAGCCTGGAGCTGACAAATGAGAGTGGATCAGTGTGCAGAGATGAATTTGTATGGTGGGAACATGCAGGTGTGTGTGTGCGTGCAGGGGTGCCATATTATTACAACATTGGGGACATTTTTTTAATGAAATTGTTAACCAAACAGGATTAATACAATATTTTATTTGCAACGGTTTCTGTTAATTTTCTGACTTTTGGAAAAAGTAAACATCCAGAGAGTTGTTGTAGTGCCCACCATCCTCCACTCCTCTATATACATGAAATGGTTTGATCCTGCAGTGACTACCATGTCGCATGTCTTTCAAAAGACACAGAGAGAAAAGAAAGAGCCACCTTTTTTTCTTTTTACAAAAAACGGTGGGTGTAGTCCATGGGTGGTGGAAACATGTTAGCTTAGTCCATAGTGAAATAGGCTACTTTTTCTTGGCTAGCATCAGTGAGAAAAGAAAATGTGTGTTTATATTTCATTCCTCTTTTAGTTGACATTTTATCAATGCAGGCAAACTTTTAGAAAGCTCTTCACACTATTTCAGCTGTTCCTGCTGCCAAACCCAACAGATGAAGCTTCAGGCTCAGCAGCCATGTCTCCCCATCCCCATCCACCTACCAATGAACCCTGACGCCTGAAGTCAGTTGGCATAATTGCAGGGTGTCTGTGGGAATGTATTTTTAATATAATTATTATGAAAAAAGAAAAGTATTAAATACTGGTACTGCTAGTATACTTAATTTTAAAAATCTACAGCTGATTTCATTATTTGTGTTTATTATATCACTATATAGCTGATAATGTTAATTTATTTTATTTATTTTAACTGAAAAGGTTAATGTGTCTTTAGGTTATATTTATTTTAAATAAAATAATTTATATTCAAGAATTTTAAATTACAGTTTAAAAGTTGGCCTTTAGCACATTTCTTATATAGAGCATCAGTCTTGCATCAAATGGTGAATCTTACTACAGTATATGCTGAATGTTGCATGCATGTCTGCACAGTGTTATGTTTTTACAGCTCACTGTCAGTAAATATCGTACAGTAAGTATTACACTGCAGGAGAGTTGAAAGCCTGCACAGGTGGAGTTATTTGAATAGGTTTGTTGTTTTTTTAGAAGTGTGGTTACAGCAATTGCACAAGGTTGGTGATGCCTGTGGTGGTGTGGAGGTGGGGGCCCAATGTGATATCTTTTTTTTTTTTTTTTTCCTCTTAATGGGGCCTAAAATCCCTGGCGGCTTCTCTGTGTGCGTGAGACACTGTAATGCTGCTCAGTTCATTAGGGACATTAAGGCAAACACAGCATCCTCCACCAGATGTTGACTGCCTGCTCGCAGCATTCAGAAGGAATAAATACAGACATGCGCTGGCAGGCAAGACTCTGTGACCCCCAGCCCACTTCTTCTCTTACGTATACACTGAGCAGTACACACACACACACACACAAACACACAAAAATCTACAGATTGCTCTGCGATACAAACAAACACACAAACACACTGAGAGTAGTGTGTGTGGTAAGAGTGTGAGAGTGCTAATACCAGTGGTATTAAATCCTGGTAGGTAAGATGAAATTCTGTAATATCAGTTAATCCTTCAGCAAAGATCAGCTTCGAAGCAACGGACAACAAAATAAAATCCAACCATGTCAACTCCCCGAGGTTACTTGTGTGTGTTTGCCAGTGACTGTCATTCTATGTTTGCCTGTATATGTGTGTGTGTGTGTGTGTGTGTGTGTGTGCGTGTGTGTGTGTGTGTTTGCATGCCAGAGCGAGTGTGTGTATGTGCCCGTGTGACAAAAAACTGCGAGGCTTTGGCAAGATATATGAATGTACAGTATTTGTCTGTACAAGGCTGAGGGAAAGCAAGATTGAATGAGAAGGTGTGGGGTTAGGGAGGGGGGGTCGGCCGTAAAGCGGGATGAGCTCAAAGACGCAGGTGGGCACGTGCGCACATGCACACACACACTCAGGGCAGCTGCAGGCAGGTCTCAGGCTGGTTAGGTAACTAATGGTGCCGATGAGCTATCACTCCTGGAGGGAGAAACTTGGAAACTACCTGCAAATTAAAGTCATGCTCAGTGACTCCAGTCCACACAAATACACCACTACTGTTCACTATTCTGCCAGACGGAGAGAGAGATTTCAAAAACAGCAGAATGAAGTAAAAACCGAGGCTAGACAGATTGAAGCTGTGGCATTATATATTTCTAAAATCCAGTGGAAAAATGCTATGATAAACTTTAATAAGAGAAAGAGGAGAAAACAGAGCAGCTGAAATATGAAGTAGTGGTTTATGAGATCCATATGAAGTGTCTACAAAAATGAAGAAATTCTGATGCTAAATTTTTGCCTTTCTCTGGAGACAGTCAGGCTGTCAGTCACCATAATTGCACTTAAGCAAATGTATCCAACATAAACATTTTCAGTGCAGATTCATATACCTGCATTGCATGTATAAAATCAAACATACTCAACCCCCTCAATCCTGTGACGTACTCATAAAACACAGAAACAAGTCACACCCTCATCACAATCTTATTAATCCTTGAGCGAAGGAGAAAAAGTTCAAAATGAAACTGGTACCTACAGCAGTGTAAGTGTTATGGGTAGGTCTTGGGGATGGGAGTGGATGGACCTGTGCAAGTCAGACTTGGAAGTGTACACCTCATGTCTCTTAGGAACTAAAAAGAGGTTGTTCATATCATCACGGCATCACAGTCTAGAGTGGCTTGAATATTCCAACAAGTGGGATGCTGCTGTCTGTTACCCGTGCAGAAATTTGTTTCTCTTCTCAGTCCAAATGTGATCCAATTTTTGCAAGCCAAGACTTCACTGAGTGGAAACATGCGGAAGACGTGTGGGACTGGCCATGGGACTTCCAAGTAATATTAAGCCAGGTTCATTCAGTGGTAAGAAGCAGAGCAGTGTATAGAGAAAGGGAATCAAATCTCAATGCTAGATAATGCAGGTAAGCTCTAGAAAAACTGGTACTACATTTCTATTATTAGTTTCTAGTTTTCTTTTGGGGGTAAATTAGATGCATTTGTTGATATGTCAGAAAGAGGTAGCATTTTTATTTGACTTCAACATAAGGAAAGACCTTCTTGTTGGCCCAAATTGTGAAACCGATTCCTCGAAATCACATACACAAGTCATGAGATGCAAAATGCATAATGGCCAGTGTTGAGATGGAAGCAGTTGTGAAAGAAACAAGAGATTCATGGTTCATGGTAGAAAGTAGATACAATAAGGGATCCTACTAGAAAAGAAAATGTCACCAACATGTTCATTTTGTCACCAAACAAAATGACTGCTTGTGATAGCCATAGCAGACTCAGGTGATGAGAAGTTCTGTGTGCATTAGCTAAGACAGGTCTGAGTCCAACCTAGAGACGAGTGTATAATGGAGCCTCAGTGATGTAAGGAAAGCATGGAGGTGTCCAGCAGCTTTTCCAAGACAAACTTGGTCATGAGGCGCCTTATGTTCACTGCTTGAACAATCAGCTACATCTTGTTATTTCCCATGCGCTGTGGGCAGAGAAAGCCAACAGTGACTTCAATATACTGTGCTCTACAACCTTTTCTGTAAGGTTTCCATTAGCATAAATTATAGTGGTAAAAAATGTAAACATTTGCTGGACCACAGATGGATAGGGCTTCTAACAACTGCTGCTGTCATTCTTTGTTCATTTAAGGACATATGTGGGAGGAAAAAAGATTTGCCACACTAGTGCTGTGCGATATTAACAACATCTTATATCCCAATATAGGTAATTTTATATCCCGATAACAATAATTTGCTACCACAAAGTAGTAGCGTTGCTGCAGTTACATTAGTTGTTGTTCATACAACATGAACTCACATGATACATTTGGATTATCCGATGGTCATTCCCACGTGGAGTTGTACTTTACACTGCATACCTAAAACACAACCGTAGTAATGTTAACGTTGGTTAGCGGTGTTAGCCGCTAAAGTTAACTTTAGTGTAGCAACAGGGCTAACCCAGTAACCCACACATTAAAATTACGATATAAAAAATAGGGGGTTATATCCTACGGTAGACATTTTTATATCTGTGAAGTAGTGTAGCTCAAGTGACAAAGAAGGTGGTAGGCAGGTAGACTCAGGCTGTCATTTGAATGAGTAAAAACTGATTGATTCAGTCTGGCATAACAACACAAAAGAACAAGTGTCCAAAAATGAAAAGAATACAAACAATCAAAAATGAACTGGCTTAACTCAAGATACTCGACTAAGGTATGAACAAGTGCACACAGCTACACCCTCATCCTCTGAGTTCCTCTAAACCTACACCTCTCCCCTTAAATAGGCCCTCCACTCAATTAGGCAGAACCATTACTGCAGGGGTGTTCTCTCCCTCTTACCAATTGGCACTCAACAATGCTACTGTATCAGTCAAAACTGTTTACCACCCATCATTCCCAACATTTCCATAAGCCAAAATAATAAATCAAAGACATGAAATTAGCTCTTTAACTATGTAAAATAAATCCCCCATGTTTAGCCCAACCCACTGACATCACCAGTGTATAAATACAGGAAGTAGTTGGGTGGTTCTTGCTTTTGTTTGGTAAGCACATGGTGGGTATGGTAAGTAACAAAGAAAGACAATGCTTTACTTATGAAACTCAGAACTAAACCCAATAAAGATTAACCTTATACATGTCTGTTTTACTTTGACCAAAAGTTTGCTGAATGTAAATTGTAACCAAATATAATGCAAAACAAACAAACCCGGGATAGTATGCATCTGCATATGAATACTGGTAAACTAATGGTTGAAACAATTAATAAATTAACTGGTGTTGATGGTGAAAGAAAAAGGTGACAAATGATTGGTACGATATATCACAGTTATCACAAACCGGAGCTCACTCTCCATTTTCCTGAGGTAGTTCACACTGAAGGTACAACTACACTTCATATAGCAGTTCTTAAACCAGAGAGTGATATTTGCATCCATATGTGCTACTGCCCAGAGCACAAGTATTACTTGGGTCTCCTGGTAGAATGGAGAAGTTGTGACGACTTCACAAGGACCCAAAAAACAAGCTGACAAGTTTGTCTTTAAATTATTAATAGAGAAAAAAAGTTTAGCTGGTGATTGTTAAAAAAAACATTTGATGTGTGTACTGGACATCTTGGTGTCTACCAGAAAACTCCAAACATCCTCAATTCCAATCCAGCTGAAGGCCTTTGCTGAATCTGCAGAGATTATTACATACAGGTTATGGGCTGTACATACAGTATTCTAGCTCAGCACAACAGAGGTAACATTTTATTTTAAGTAAGCCTTTGGTAACTCTTTATTTTATAGCTCCTGTAATTTTATACTAATTTGCTGAAAGTTCAGAATAATTCTCAGGTATTTAACATTTACACTTTAGGACATTTTCCTAGACGATGGTGCAATTTGGTACAAATTATAAGAAACCTTTTTCTCTGAAGTTGGTAATTTGTCTTTAATTTTTTTTCTCGTAATTTGTACCAAATGCCCTAAAAGGTAATTGTTCAATACCTGTAAATTACTCAAAAATTCCAGGAAAACAGCCTAAAATTAGGGGACGTGTAAAATAAAGTGTTACTGTGTCTTCTCTTGTTTTTAAAGCAGGGCCTTGAGGATATCTGGTTGTCTGTGGACAGGTTTGTAACAATGGTTTGATTACGACTTTCATTTAGAGAATCCTGCGCTTGGTTGGTCAACCTTACAACCGCCCCTTAGACAGAACCACTGAATGTTTCTTCTCTTTAGCCTTCAGCAGTCTGTAAAAACATATGCCTCAATTTATTCGGAATGTGTTTGTGCAGTCAATTGCACAATGGCTCTTTGCCATTTTAGCTGTGTTTTTAGTGTTTTCTTTCCACGTGAATGCACCGATGCAGAGGAAGGAAACTATAAAATACAGAGGAATTAAAAGTGGACTGCAGTTAGGAAGTTTCTTTTATTAGACTGTAACTTAAACAAACTACACATCTCAATATATTATATCAATAATATTCTGCAGTATGTGACAGTATTCAGTCAAACACATACAGTAACACCTTGTTCTTTCCTAGCATATGGTGCTAAATTGTGGAATTATGTTAGCATCTGAGTGTGAAGTGTATTCCAGTTATGTAAGGCTCTTTGCCAAAGCAAACAAACAAAATCTGCAGCCTCACAGCAAGCTACCACCTACCATCTTCCCTGCTGAACACTGAATGGCATTTTACCCTCTAAGCATTACCTAACTGGAACCAACTGTTCAAGTAGGTATGAGAGTGAACTACACAGAAACCATAATGAACACCACACAATTATAAACTCTGGATTTTTCTGTTCCTGTTGACAGTCACAATCAATTATAAGCACACTAATAATCCATCAAGTTTTTGACTATTTTGAGCGCACCACCTGGGTACTCACAGTGCGCTACATTTTTCCATACTTCTCAGTGTGAACGCCCTTATGCACTCAAAATATTAAGTGTAAGTACAGAAGTGTGCGAGTTGACACACAGCAATATAGACTGGGCTAATCCTGCAAACAAAGATATACCGGTACATATAAACAAACGTATTCACTTAATTAAAAAAACCTAACTGACAAATTAACAGAGACATTTGACAGATAATAATGATGATTTAACACACAAAACAATGAGACTGTTGGGGGGGGGCACATCCCCACACACTGCAAAAAGTGTTGTTTTCTTCTGCAAGAACTACTGTTATTAAGAACAAACCAAAAAGCCTTCCAGTAATAGAAAGTAAAGAGAACCATGGGGAGAAAATACAACCAAGCTGCTGATTATGCACCGGTCTGTCCAAATAACATATAATAAAAACAATACAAGGCTGCATTATATATATGATTATTTCAAGTGCAAATGTTTTGTATTACTGATTTTGTTTTATCTCATGTTCTTTAGAAATAACTGCCAATTACCAAACACAATTTAGTCATCGTGGTACAAACACAAAGTCACAGTCTTGTCAGTGTACACATCACATGCAGGGTCCATTGTCAATGCTAGCACTGTACTCATTCTGCTACTGAATGATCAAATGACCACTGGGCACAGAGATGTAATCTTCATCATGAGTTGCTTCAGACACACACTCATAGTCAGAGATACTGTCATAAAAACCCTCCATTATCAAAGAAAGTGACACTCAGACACTGCTCCCTCATGTTACTCTCACATTCAGTAACAAACAGAGAAGAAATCCTTGCATCTGTTCATTTATCAGTATAAGTTATCTGTACTTTCATGCATGGGTCTTTACAAACCCTATGAACTTTTGGAGAATCTTTTTTTTAAATCTAAAAAATGATGTTCAACTACTATGACACAAGGGAATTATCAAATGATTAAAACAAATAGTTAGGCTTTACAGTATACAATTAAGGAGTTGGATGGGTTGTACAGTAATACTGACCCCCATTACTGAACACAGAGTTATGTGATTAAAGGTTAATATAAATAGACATAATGAGCCCGAATGCTAACAATCTGGCATGAAGCCCACTATGCTAAAGCATTAGTGCGGAACAGGTAGGAAAGGAAGTGTGTAGATTAGTTTTGGTAAAACAGTAGGAGAAGGATGCAGATTGTATGAATATTTAAACCGTTTGATGGAAAGTGTACATCCTGTCTTGACAGCCATACACATTATCAATAAACCACTTTAGCCCATTATCCTCTCAATGGTTCCAATATGATGTAATGATTGATACAGTATCTTTGTTCAGGAGGCAGTATAAGGGGCATTAAATCTCATCTATAGCACAGTGCATCTGTCAATAAGGAGAGGCTGCACAACAGCACAATTCCACTGCTCATCCAGAGCACTAAACACTCAGGAAATCCTTTGGACTAAGTGTTTGAAAAAGAACTCAGAATCAGTAGTTATCCTATTAAAATGTCACATAAATATATAATATATGAATTAAAGAACTGTCTTCAGAGCAGTATTCAGTTCAGTATTCAACACACACAGTTGTGTGTAGTTTCTGCTGGCAGTGTTTAACTGCACAGACACAGGGGCAGCTCTGGGACCAGGGGTTACTGTGTGGAAGGAAGAAGAAGGTGTTGGCTTTTTAGCACTGATGGGGCGGTCTGTGTTTGGGGAAGTTCAAAGAGCTTACCAAGGCTCCAGAGGCAAAGCGCTGGTGCTGAGGAGTCTGGGTACCTTAGGGCAGGTGTGTGGGCTGACCAGGGCGCATACAGAGCTTTTATTTTTTTATTCCACTTCTTTCTTTCTCTCCCCAATATTGAATGTGGTGATGTTCGTCTTATTCTCCCACCACTCTATCTCTTGCTCTCTCCACGAAGACTCTTGGAGCTCTGCAGTACACAGAGGCTCTGAGCGGAGCAGTTGAGGACAGATCGGTACAGCGGGACATGTTTTAGCCAGAGGCCTGCGTAATGATGGAAGCCAGACCAGATGCATCAGTGCCCGCAGCGGACAGGCGCTGTTCTCCCTCACTTCCTGACAATGTGAGGAAGTCATAGGGAATCCCAGTGCAGTCATACCAGACAGACAACTCTGTTATGGTTTGACAGAAGACAATATTCATATAGACTAAAACTGGATATGTACAGTAGTCCAAGGTTGAGGATTGTATTGCTCTGTAGCAGTCAATTCAGGTTGAAAGCTTCCAAAACAAGAAAACCAATCACAAGGCCCTGAAACCAGTTGACCATTTTAACTGCAGCATTCATACCTATTAGTATTACCACCCATACAACTATCAATCCATTAAATTAAATCGACCAGCATTATTTCAGCAGCATAAATGCACATTCAAGTCCAAGGATGTTTTAGAGCTGTCTGGGGTTTTACGACTATGTGTGGTTATTTTATAGTCTGTGAGATATTGTATTTTTATATGTCTATATTTATTTACACCTATTAAATTCTCATCATCATAGAAATAAGCAATCTAAAAGAAAAACACGATGGAAGATTTGCAAGAACCCATAAAACCAACGTAAAAACCAACCTACGGTGGTACCTGGCATTTCTTAGCCAAAGCTTATTTAAGAAATTTTTCCCCGTGATTGAAAAATCAATTTTAATGCTCGACCATCTTAGTAATCGAGTTTGTTATACCGCATAAATAATGCAGTGGCTGAATCTAATAATAACAATGAAAATGTAAAAAGCTGACAGTAACACCTAGTCCTGCTAAAAAGTAATTAGCTTAGCAGAGCAGCAGTAACAGTCCTCTCTGCAGCCTTTGACTTGAGCAGAGTTCACATAATTAGTTGTGATTAAACTACTTTAAATTCACATATTCAAGATTCATTCAGAAAACTAGCTTCAAAATACACAAGAAAGTTGAAGAAGAAACAAGAACATATTTTGTTTCTTGGACAATCCTTTCTTCTTGAAGTATTTACACTGTCCAAATACAGAGTGCTGAATCTAAAGGTGCTTTTTTTTGGTTTGTGGTGATGATAATGATTTGCCCAAAAAAACATAATAATCAGGTTAATAAACAGTATGTATTCCAGTGTGACCGTTTGTGCTCTTTGTCCTTTTAAGGCAGACTGATAGCCAATAAACCAATCAATTAATAAAATAATAATTCCAACACTAATGCAGATAAATTGCTGCTTGACAGTTTGTAAACTCTTTAGAACCCTTTGTTCCATTTCTGCATAAATATGACCTAAAACACAATCAGATTTCAATCCAAGTCCTGAAACTAGATTAAGAGACATCAGTTGAACAAACCAGTCAAAAACCTTGTACTTTTTTGTTTATTTATTGAGGGAAATTGTGAGAGGCAAAAGTATGTGAACCTTTATGATTATTAATTCATTTGAAAGGGAAATTAGAATCAGGTGTTTCAATCAATGGGATGACAATTGAGTGTGAGTTAGGGAAGCCTTGATTTATTTAAAAAAGAGAAATCTGGGTCTTCATTCTAAAAGTGAAGCCAGGGTAACATCTAGGACATTAAAAGCCTTTCTTACAGTGGCTACAGTCAACATTCATAGGTCCACCATCAGGAGAACATTGAACATCAATGGTGTTATGGCAGAGTTGCAAAGAGAAAGCGACTCCCCAAAAAGAACAATTTGCTCAAGACCATGTAGATAATCCAGATAGTTACTAGTAAAATGTTCTGCGGATGGGTCAAACTTTTCAGATTGAATGAAAAGTGGTTGGTTTGTTGATGAGCAAACACAAGAACCTCATCACATCTGTTAAACATGGTGGTCTATGATTGATAGAGCTTTGAGTTCTGAGTTGTACCAGCAAATTCTACAGGAAAATGTCAAGTTATCCGTCCATGACCTGAAAGTGGGTCATGGAAAAAGACAACGACAACACACACACACAAGTTGTTCTACCAAAGGACGGTTAGAGCAAAAGAAAGTTCATATTTTGGAATAGCTGAGTCAAAGTCCTGACCTTAATCCTACAGAAATACTGTGGAAGGACCTGAAGCAGGCAGTTCATGCCCACTAACATCCTCAAGTTAAGACTGTTCTGTTGGGAGGGACGTGATAAGATTCCTCTAAGCCCATGTCCAGGGATGACAAACAGTTACCAGAAATGTTTTGTTGAAGGTATTGCTGTGACACAAGTTATTAAAAACAAAGGTTCACATACTTTTGCCTCACAAAAATAGGAAAGATAGTTGAAATTATAAATAAATGAATACATGTAATGTGTTTGTCTGGTATGTTTAATTGGGGTTCTACTTTTAGGAATTGGTACAAATCTAATCACATTTTAGGTCATATTTATGCAAGCAGCACTGTACATACAGTATTGGTGGGATGAAAGAATTATGATGGTTTCATGATATGATCGTTTTAAAGCAAGATAAGCACACTTGTTCAGTTTGATGTGACGCTTCATTACAAAATAGCACCAACAATTTCTACGTACCCTTAAAATACAGCTTATAATTGATTATGAATATTGCCACTACGCCATTTGGTTTAACAAGGGATTTAATGTAAGAAGAAAAAAGGTGAGATGAATTGATGATCCTTAAGGCAGAAGTGTGTTTCCTTTTTAGTTCACTGTATAAGGCTAATTAATTCGTAAAAACCAATTTGAACACCACTTTTAGTAGTTTTAGAGATTGTATCACTCATTATTTTTTGTATCCAAGCTGAGAATGACCTGTAGCAAGAAGAAGAAAAAATAGAGAATAATTGCAGAATCTATTAATTTAACATTCATTTGCTTAAATGTATTTTTGCTAAATTAATCACAATATGAATTATCTTCAGAATTGCGAATCATAATGGACGCCGGTGGCCAGAGGACAGAGAAATCTGTTCTGACACAGAGAATAATGAGAACATGTCATCTTGGATGAGTTAGGCAGATGCACACTGCTCTTTAGAGAATCCCATTTTCTAATTCTCTGACAGATGCAGAGGTGGAGCAGAACACATGTACCTCCGCCTCACATACACCAATTACCGCTCAGTAGCGTAGTCAGAAATATTAATTTAGGTGGGCCTGTGAGATATAAGGTGTGCAAGCATTAAGTGATCTGCAGATTAACCATTGCAGTTTTTTACTCTTGTTTTAAGATGTCATTAGTATTAGTTTTGATAGCGATAGTTGAAAATTGCTGAAAATAAGGTGGAAGAGGTGAATTGCAGCATTATTTCATTTAATTCTACTTTGGTTTCCCAATAACATTATAGCACAACTGTTGCATAAGAGCAACGACTGCAGTGCGACTTACTCACTGAATATCTGCATTATTGAACATGTAACTACATCACATCAAATGTTCTAATAGCAACCATATATCTTTTTTTAGGCTAATCCTATAAGCTATTTAAACAGTAGCAACTGATTAAATAGCAAACTGACAGCGTGTCACTTGCATAAATTAAGTCAGCATCTTAAAATATCGAACAATAGTTATGATTACATTCTCAATCCTACAACCTATTTCAAAAATGACTTCTACCATCAAAAAGCCCACAAATAAAGGTTTAAAACAATAAGAAACATGTCTTTAGCTGGGATGTGTCATTTTCAACACTACAAGACTAACAGAATTAGATGTAAAACAGAGAGGAGTCACAGAAATGTAGCTGCAGGATTTTAGTGAAATAAACTCCAGCAATATTTGCATATTACTGTACATACACGACCAACTGCTTGCTATAGGTTTGACATTGCTTAAAATGCAACGACATGCATATTTATTACGAGTGGAGCTTAAAATATAAATGAACTTGTTATTTTTCTGTTTCTGCAGAGATGAACCTTCATCCCAGAGCAAGACATGACAGAACAACACCTCAAGGTTTGTTAGTTTTTGTCTCTGAAAGACCTGATGTGCTCATATATAATTTGGCAGAGTGGGTCATTAGGAGGGAAACAGTGGCTAATTCATCCAGGAAATCAATCCAACCAGGTGTGCAGTCTACATATGATAAGCAGGCAATTGCACAATGCTGTTTATTTATTTGGTAGACAAAATGATGCAGGCTCTGTACTCAAAATAGTCAAAATAGTTGCGGCGGTGTGGCTTCTTGTGTCTCGTAAAAATGATATACGAGGAGGCCAGTCATCAGTACAACTACTCAAAACAGCACAAGCTTATTAAACACCATTAAAATATTTCATATTTTCACTAGCAAAGGTTATACTCTGATACAGGTTTGGTTTGAAGTCTACATTAAAAGATCTAAAACTTTATGTTTACATCAACAAGTATGTATCAGATGCATGTATCAGATGCATTGACTGACATACTCTTGTTTACAGGTGCTGGTCATATAATTAGAATATCATGAAAAAGTTGATTTATTTCAGTAATTCCATTCTTAAAGTGAAACTTGCATAATGTATACATTCATTCCACACAGACTGATATATTTCAAGTGTTTATTTCTTTTAATTTTGATGATTATAACTGACAACTAATGAAAACCCCAAATTCAGTATCTCGGAAAATTAGAATATTGTGAAAAGGTTCAATATTGAAGACACATAATGCCACACTCTAATCAGCTAATTAACTCAAAACACCTGCGAAGGCCTTTAAATGGTCTCTCAGTCTAGTCCTGTAGGCTACACAATCATGGGGATGACTGCTGACTTGACAGTTGTCCAAAAGACGACCATTGACACCTTGCACAAGGAGGGCAAGACACAAAAGGTCATTGCTAAAGAGGCTGGCTGTTCACAGAGCTCTGTGTCCAAGCACATTAATAGAGAGGCGAAGGGAAGGAAAAGATGTGGTAGAAAAAAGTGTACGAGCAATAGGGACAACCGCACCCTGGAGAGGATTGTGAAACAAAACCCATTCAAAAATGTGGGGGAGATTCACAAAGAGTGGACTGCAGCTGGAGTCAGTGCTTCAAGAACCACCACGCACAGACGTATGCAAGACATGGGTTTCAGCTGTCGCATTCCTTGTGTCAAGCCACTCTTGAACAAGAGACAGCGTCAGAAGCGTCTCGCCTGGGCTAAAGACAGAAAGGACTGGACTGCTGCTGAGTGGTCCAAAGTTATGTTCTCAGATGAAAGTAAATTTTGCATTTCCTTTGGAAATCAAGGTCCCAGAGTCTGGAGGAAGAGAGGAGAGGCACATAATCCACGTTGCTTGAGGTCTAGTGTAAAGTTCCCACAGTCAGTGATGGTTTGGGGTGCCATGTCATCTGCTGGTGTTGGTCCACTGTGTCTTCTGAGGTCCAAGGTCAACGCAGCCACCTACCAGGAAGTTTTAGAGCACTTCATGCTTCCTGCTGCTGATCAATTTTACGGAGATGCAGATTTCATTTTCCAACAGGACTTGGCACCTGCACACAGTGCCAAAGCTACCAGTACCTGGTTTAAGGACCATGGTATCACTGTTCTTAATTGGCCAGCAAACTCACCTGACCTTAACCCCATAGAAAATCTATGGGGTATTGTGAAGAGGAAGATGCGATACGCCAGACCCAACAATGCAGAAGAGCTGAAGGCCACTATCAGAGCAACCTGGGCTCTCATGACACCTGAGCAGTGCCACAGACTGATCGACTCCATGCCACGCCGCATTGCTGCAGTAATTCAGGCAAAAGGAGCCCCAACGAAGTATTGAGTGCTGTACATGCTCATACTTTTCATGTTCATACTTTTCAGTTGGCCAACATTTCTAAAAATCCTTTTTTTGTATTGGTCTTCAATATTGAACCTTTTCACAATATTCTAATTTTCTGAGATACTGAATTTGGGATTTTCATTAGTTGTCAGTTATAATCATCAAAATTAAAAGACATAAACATTTGAAATATATCAGTCTGTGTGGAATGAATGAATATAATATACAAGTCTCACTTTTTGAATGGAATTACTGAAATAAATCAACTTTTTGATGATATTCTAATTATATGACCAGCACCTGTATATGCTTAGACATGTAAAAAAATATCCTTCAAGGCATAAAATACTGTACTTAGCTATTAAAATGAACAACATGGGTTGAAAAGTCGTGAATGAAGATATTTTCTGGAGCTTCTGCACAGACCCAGCACAGGTGATTTAATCACTAACAAACAACTTATTCAACGTCCAGCTGGTTCTACACACAGCAGCAACACAACACAACACCTTTAGCATCCAGACAAACCATAAACAGCTCAAAATAAGAGCTACAAACCATCAACAACAAAATAACAAGAGTTAAATAGCATTACACACAAAGAGCCGCAACAGGACATTTAACTGGCGGGAAAGAAACCGAAGTGATCAAAGAGACAAAGATACACACAGACACAGAGTGTATTCCACTCACGTTTTTTAAAGTCCGTGCGCTGTCTCTGGAGGTGTCATTAAATCACCTGTTCTCACTCCTGAACCTGTGCAGGTTTTTCTTTTTCTTTTTTTGAAATCCAATTTATGATGTCCATTTTGTGTGTGTGTGGTGGACTTCACAACAATGATCACTTGAGCATCACTATAAGCTGTCAGTCGGGCTGTGACATTAACCAGGTAGGGACGGGACCGCCGTCAGCAACTCAGCGTTCAAATGCACCAATAATTGGCCGTAGCCCTGTTGTGAGTCTTTTTTTCTTTTCTTTTTTTAATGATGTTGGATGTGCCCACTTGACATGTAGGTGGCACAGGCACACCTGGGCACAGCCAATGAGCAAATGAAAACATGTGTCCGATCAGAGCCACCGTGGGGAAGGGGTGTGGGGATGTAGCTGGAGATGGGGGAGTTCTACATAAATCCCCCTGCACATACACCCTATATTACAATCACCACTGCTCACCACAATATAACAGCTGTTTTCAAGCCAGTTTAGATGTCACTGAAGTGTTTCCGAACTTTTGTCCGAGAAGAGACAACAGCTTGGAATACAACAGATCAGAGTAAAAAGACGACCCTGCTGGTAGAAGACTTGTGTTGCAAATATTACTGACGAGGGAACCTTGTAATGTCAGAAAATCTCTAAGTTCACACACACCTATGAACACACACTAACCTCTGCTGCGCTGCTCATGCTTTCCAGGCCTTCGCTGGCTCGCACCAACAACAAGTAGCGATGCTGGTCGCTCTCATAGTCAATAGGTCGGGTCAGGCTGATTTCACCGGTTTCGGTGGAGATAGAGAAGAGGCTGCTGGGATTGATGAGGAGGCTGTAGCTGATTGGTTTCTTCTGGAAAGACACAGCAGGTGTGACCAGGAAGCTGTAAGACAAGGAGGAAAATGGACACCATTGACTGAACTGTACTGGGAGAAGTAGAAGAGAATACAGTTTACAGTATATATGTGTGGCAGTATATATGTGTGGCAAGTTAGAGTGATGTAGAGGAGAATTCAGTACACTAGTAGAACCTTTTCAATCGTGTAAAGATTTGAATAACCTGAACTGAAGAACTTGTAAGGCTTTGATTCTAGGTAAAGTATATATATGCTCAACACCTAGGATATACAGCACTAGGCGAGCATTAGGTGAATCTACACAGCGTTTTATACATGTGGCCCCAGGAGGTGAAGCTGACCAACGTCATGAACAGATTTGATGGAGTGCAATCATCTCTGAGATTAGGTTTTCCTTGAAGTGAAAATGAAATACAGCAATGTAGTATTTAATTGCACTACTGTGAATAAATATTCCACTCCTGGAAACCTTCTTCAAAAACAACCACACAATCTGTGCATTACTGGAAATAGTGTACTCCCAAACACAGTGCACACAATTTGCAGTTAGTGAGGACAAATTATAACACAGCAAAGCATAAATGTTAGACATTACAAGAGAGAATATTGTCTGCATTGTGAAATCTACATCATTGTAGTGTGTAGCTAAGCACACTACCTGCATTTTCAATTTCATGTAGTGGAAAAAGGCCAAGTGGAGCGAGTCAGGGTTGAGTAGAGAAAAGCGAAATAGATTAGAGCAAAGTGTATTCCTTTATGTGAAGGGACTGTGTAGACTACACATCATAAAGCAGACTTGATTATGGTACATTTCTGTACAGAAAGGAGAGGAGTTCAGTAGGATATTGCTTGGAGCAGATAAGATTTGTGTTGAGTAGATTTGAATATATCATGGTCTGGAATGGAATAAAGGACAGAGTGAGATATGTTTCTGTACAGCAGCGGAGGAGAAAGAGCAAAAAGACTAGTATTGTATGGAGTAATGGCTGGGACATACAGTTGAAAACAATATTATGAAATTAAACATATTTTTCCAATTCCAGTTCATATATCACGATAAGACAGATTAATGTAAAATCACAAAATATTCTAAATGACGCCTGTAGCAATGACACGTGTTCATTATATTAGACAATCATTGCTGTTACTTTGGTAGTGAATAAAGGTATCACCTTTAGATAATAAAAACCATTGTGCAGCACTTTTTGATGATTTATCTAAAGCAGAGGTGTCAAGCATACAACCCAATTTGACCATTGCATCATAATATATATGTATTATAACTTTGCTATAATAAGTCATGTATTCACAAAACAGATGAACAGCCTGTGATGTCTTAAGAAAGATGTGTGCAATTTCAACAAAATGATGTCTCAGTTTTTTACAGATTATTTTGCACAGAAGCTGCTGATTGACAACATTTTGCACTATTTTCAATATATGGATGGTTTTTAATATGATCACAAGATGTATTCATTGTTTTTTCCAGAGAATTATATTCTGGTCAGGGTGGAAAAAAACCTCTGAAGCAGCAGAAAAATTGGAATTACTTTTCTGCAATTTTCATACTTTGCAAATGTATCCAGAGGGCTGAATTGGACCTCTGATCTAAAACGTGTGTTAAATGCTGACAAAATAACGTTCATGCTATTTTCAGAGCCAGAACTATAGACTATAATGATTTTAGTATTTTTACTAGTAATGGATTAATGACTGAGAGAGTCACAGAATATAAATATCTCAGAATCTGGATAGATGAAAAACTGACATTCAAATTCCACATAGATAATCTTATGTGTCGACTCAGACAAGAGGTTGGTTTTGTAGGAAAGGGGTTGTCAAGGCCGTTTTTATGTCAGTCCTGGACTATAGTGATGTAATTTATAGACATGCAACCACTTCAACCCTCAAACCTCTTAACTCTGTTTATCACTCAGCCTTAAGATTTATTGCTGGAGATGTTTATGGTACACACCATTGTATTCTGTACAATAATGTAGGATGGCCCTCTCTCCAAGAGAGACGTGATACTCACTGGTATCTCTATCTATATCGCCCTTGTCGGAAAATGATTGCATTACCTTTCAAAACTGCTTTGTCACCCAGATGGACTCAAACCTGCTCTACTGACTGGCTTTTACTTCATGTTCCACGAGTTTGGTCTGAACTTAGGAAAACTGCTTTTAACTTTAGAGTACCTGACTCATGGAATAAAATGAAGCCCCTCCTTAAAATAAGCACACTTATACCTTTTGGGCATTTTAGAAAATGTGATCTTAAACATCCCAACATCTACAGTACTTTTCTGTCTTTGTAATTGACTCAATACTACTACTACTACTACTTTTACAAACCTAAAACAAAAAACAATCACCAATTTTGCTGGTTTATACAGTTTGATACACTTCCATTCATTCATAACGGATGCCTTTAAGTAAGCTCAGTTCAAAGTCAAGTAGAGTGGAAGAAGAGCAGATAAGAAAAGAACAAGTTAAAGTATTTAAGACCAATGTGAAGTGAAGAGGAGAGTAGCGCACAGTACAGTAGAGACAAGCAGACTTCTGTAGGAGTTTCCACCAGAGCAGCGCTGACTATGATAAAGGAAGGAAGTGGAAAGGGGGCATACAGCCATAAAACACTGAGTGCTTGTTATTTATTAGATGTGCTATCTGGCGTTGAAGTGATTTCCCTGATGAAATCATTGTAAACAACAAGACTGGAATATCCACACTACTGGTTTGCCAAATGTGTCAGTCAAAGTAAAGAAGCTGGAGGGAGATAATGAGACCAATCCAAGGACACTAGTCATAAGTGTAGCACTTTCATCAGACCTGGGGCTCTGTGTATGTGTGTGTGTGTGTGTGTGTGTGTGTGTGTGTGTGTGTGTGTGTGTCTAATGTGTGAAAGGATGCAGGCATGAGTATCTGTGTGACATGCATATTTAAACATATAACACTGATACACAATGACTAAATGTGTTATTAAACTGTGTAGAGACCATGCATTATATCCATCACAGACCACTGCATTCCTAGTTCAGCTTTTACAATGTAACGCTCTGTGTGTGTGTGTGTGTGTGTGTGTGTGTGTGTGTGTGTGTGTGTGTGTGTGTGTGTGTGTGTGTGTGTGTATGTGTGAATCAGTATTTGCAGGCAGCGATTTAACTTGTGCGCCGCATATAATGCTCAAGGCTAAATGTGTCATGCTCAAACCGTAGAAATCTATGATGCACAAACGTGAAATGTGAAGATGTGTTGGCACAGCCGGAAAAAGAGAAATATGTTTACTCTTTTTTTTTTCTGCAAGGTTTGTTCATACGTGACATTTCATCGTTAGCACAATAAACAGCCAAAATTGCCATATAAAAGCGACATGTTCCGCTTCATTTGTGAGGAAAGTTAAAAGAAGAACTTTACAGAAATTTAGCAGCTTCAGAAATGAAAAATGACCCAAAGCAGTTAGAAAATATTAACAACTGAACCGTCAAGTTAGATACTAAAGATTTCTTTCTAAACTGCATGACAGGAGGTAGTCAAGGTGACAGTGACATAAATGTTAAAGGAATGAATATTGCTGTGTACTCCACAGACAGTGATGTTGCCCTGTCAGGTGCAAAGCAAGATGATACTTGGACAAAGACCTGCAGGAAAACCCTGAGGCAACTGTCAGAGTGAGACAAGTTTCCTAAAGCTACTGAACTGGAGAAGTATCCTGTGTTGAAATATGCCAGTTAAAAAATCATAAACTCTACAACCCTGACAGCGAATTGTTTGATAATGATGATGTGAAGTTTTAGTTATAATCTTCCATTTTAGGTCATTTCAGTATCACATTTAAACTCCAAATGTATTCAGATTAACGTGTTATGACTTCAGGTGAAATGAGAGGGTTTTTTGCCCTGTGGAGAAAGAAAACTTTCTATAGGAGAAAGTCACTATAATTGTAACATTTTTCACTCTTTACAAATAACCCAGAGATTTTTTTTACCTACATTCCTAATATTTTCAGGCATGTGTAATATTTATCTGCTATCATATACTACTTAAAGTTTTTCAATAGTGAAGACAAGTCATAACTAAGGAATTAAACTAAAAGCACATGAGAGTCTTAATTGTAACACTTTAAACTGTGGTGGTAACATGGCTAAAAAGCAGCATTAAACAAATTGTTTCCATGGCAAATCGCCAATATTATTAAAACTTTTGTTAGTGCATTACTGGTAATTATAGAGCAGATGAGACCGCTAACTTCCAGTTAGCTCTCTGCTAAATTGACTGGGGATAAAATCATTTAATTGTGTTGCACTTATAGACTTTCCTAATGTTATCCGACTGAATGGATCACATTCTGATAGTGAAACAAATCATTTTGTTTTTTAAGATAACTTCAATAATGAGACATAATGGCAAGGTGTTTGGAAAACCAACCAATCAAAAACAGATACTTTTATAACTAATCTGGATTTACCAACAATAGCAGAGCAAACGATGAATTTAGATGCTCCTCTTACCTTAGAACTCAATAAAGCCCTGAATTTAATGCAAAATAAATCACCTGGACTAGATGGACCTCCAGCTGAATTGTACTGACACTTCTGGGATACGTTATCACCACTATTTATAGAGTAACTGCAAAAATTAAAGATACCTTTATCATACAAAACCATGCACATGAATACCACTGTTATGACACTTCTATTAAAAGCCCAGTAAAGACCTGACCCACCCTTGCAGCTACCATCCTCTCTCTCTAATCAACACTGACTTAACAATGATTACCAAAACCCTAGCAACCAGAATAGAGACAGCCCCCCCCACCCCCATGCTAATCTACTCTGACCAGACAGGCTTGTTAAAAAAAACCATGCATCAGATATCATCCATAGGCTTTTTAACTTAATTAGTACATCACATCAAAACTAAATATTAAATGGATCACACTGCGCCAGTTTGGTTTTGGAGAGTCGTCCATCCATTGTGTAAGAACGCTGTACACTTTACCTCAGGTCACAACAATCATTATAGATAGGGTGACCTCACCGAGCTTGAGAGCTCATCAGGGAACCAGATAAGGATGCCTAATCTCACCATCCCTATCCCAGCACTTTGACAAAACAATAAAAGTGGAGGAATTCAGCTAATTCATAACGCAAAATTAGTCTTTACACAGATGACTTACTATTATACTTACAGAATACATATGTCTCACTATGGGAAAACCAATATCATCATTAAGAAACCATCCATCATCTCTCACTAAATTCTAACAAGTTAACTACTACTGTCTGAAGATGCTGGGGATTCTGCAACCCAACATCCCCCGCCCCCCTCCTAATTCACATTGGCAACATAAAATATTCAGCCATTAATATTTCTCCAAGGCTATCTTCAACCTCAATTACACCCCATTGCTAAAATAACAGAAGATGAGTTCAAACGCTGGACCGAGTTCCCACTCACTCCGGTTGGGTGAATCGCTACAGTAAACCTTACCTCACATTAATCATTTTTTTCCGTGGTTCCCACCACCCCCGCAAACAAGTGGTTCAAAGCTCTCGACTCATTAACTGCCAAATTTTACAAGAAAGACAAAAAACATAGAATCTCACTTTCAATAATACAAGATGAAAAATTACAATGTGACCCAGCCAAACTTTCTCCACTGCTTCTTGTTAAATCAACTGCAATATTTATCCAAATGGACCCAAAACACAGCTACAATAGCCCATGTCTTTCCCACAACAATCAATCAAGTAACTGAACTACTGTGAGAACACAATCTCCTCAACTCTGACATCTAGGTGGAAAACCAATAACATTAATAAATCATCACTAGAACCATGCAGATACGTACCCAATTTTGACACAATCTGGACTATCACCTGCACAACACCCCTGTCTCCTTCACATCATGGCAACATAAGGGAATTATTTGTGTCCATCATTGAAATCTAGGTTTATATCCAAAGTTAACACAACCAACAACACATTACGACCTTCATGACATCACGACATCATGAAAATCAAAAACTCATCTCAAAACTTGATATCTGTCTTAGATACCGCCATAACACTCCTGGCTGGGTTCTAATCTTAAAAAACATTGATCACCACAAACACAAATTTGCAACTTATACAATATAAAACTATCCATAAAACCCATATCATCCAAGGTAAAATGTTTAAAATAGGATAAGATGAAGCAGACACTTGTTGACAATGCACTCTGGGTAGCAAAGACAATTGTTTTTTATGTCACTTGAGCCTGCCAACCAGTTCACTCCCTTTCGATTGCAGTAACTGAGAATCTCTCCGATATCTTGAGCTGCAGAATCCCAATGCCTCCATCCCTCTGCCTGCTAGGAGGTATCACAAATATAAATGCAGAAATCCATTACTAATTTCTCTAACTGTTGCTCAGAAAATCTAGAAAATCTAGTCATATCACGCACTGGATTAACATTCATACTGAACACAACACATTTCAGTAGAGCAAAATAACAGCTTACAGAAAGAACAATATATAAAGTATTTAATGAAACCTGGAAAACATTCTTAGGTCTTCTAAAGTCAAAACATAAATCCCCCATAGAGCAAAGCCTAACAGCCACAAGTCCCTATAATTACCATATCCAATACATTCACCATGCATACAGGTATATTCACAAACACACAATAGAAAAATGCAATCTCCTCTGTTCCTCTTTCTTTTCCTCTTTCTCCTTACTTCCTCACTCACATAATAATGACATTACATTGTATAATTTCCCTGACATTTACTTTGCATTTTTATTATTGTGTTATATATTATTGTTATATATGTGTTATATATTATTATGTTATATATAGTTAATATTACTCATACTTATATATACTATGTTTTCTATTTCTTTCAATCTGTCATAATCTTGTTGTGTATGGGCTTTATAGTGTGTACAGTCTGATGCTGCTGATGTGCTGGATGCCTAACCAGGAAAAGAGATCATATTTCTCCCTTTTTAGCTTCTCTGCACTGGCTTCCTGTTAAATCCACAACAGAATTTAAAATCCTTCTCATCATTTAATGGTCAGGCACCACCATACAGTATCTTAAAGGGCTCATAGTATTCTGCTACCCAACTAGAATACTGCAGATGTACTTGTGGTTCCCACAATCTCCAAAAGTAGAAGAGGAGGATGAGCCTTCAGCTATCAGGCTCTTCTCCTGTTGAACCATCTTATAGTTTGGCTTCAGATGGTAGACTCTCTATATTTAAGAGTGGGCTTAAAACTTTCCTTTTAAAAATAAATAAATAAATAAAAAACTTATAGTAACTGCTGGCCAGGCATGCCTTAGACCAACCACTAGTTATGCTTGGACTGCTTCCCATGATGCAGTGAGATCCTCTCTCCTCTTCCCTCTCTCCATCCGCATGCATTCATGTACCATTAATGCATATTACTAATTTAGCTTATTCCCCAGAGTTTGAGTTTATGTTTGGAGTGGCAGGTCTGCTAGTGGTGAAGGTAGAAGGTAGAATCACTGAATCACAAAGCGAAAAGGAAAAAAGGAAAGACAAAAAGAAAAAATAGAGAAGGGAGGGAGAAAAAGGGTTACAACTCAGAAAGACCCTCAGATAATTAGCTCCCTCATTGGGGGTCTAGAAGCTGTTCAGGTTGGGAAACAGGGTCTTCTCACATGATGGTTAGTCTTCTCCCAAGGGTCTGGCACACATCCATTAGCCACTACAAACATTTTTATGTAGAAAACCCACCTCCCACCTCTGCCCTGTTCTACTGGTGGATGGTGCTCTCTGCTACTCCAATCCCAGCTCTACTTCACCTGCCTAAGTCTAAAAGAACAGCTGCCTAGTCTCTTTAAAAAACCTGCCAACCATCCAACAACCTTATTTTTTCCACTCAAGTATGAAATATAAATAAATGTAGAAGGGGAACCTCGAACTATAAAAGTGAAAGGAAATAGCTGTCAAGTTGTTTTTCTTTTGTTCTTTATTCCCTACACAGTCATGAACCGTATCAATTTGTCCTTTACACTTATTCTCTATTTTTGGTCAATATAACTGTAGTATTATGTGCATTGTTTTGTGTGTGTGTGTGTGTGTGTGTGTGTGTGTGTGGTATTCTTTTTGGGTGTTTTTTTTTTTTTTATTGACCAGAGACAGAGGTCCACACTTGGTATGTGTACAATGAGAGTCTGTTAGTAAAGCAAGTAGGTATGTGTGTGTGTGTGTGTGTGTGTGTGTGTGTGTGTGTGTGTGTGTGTAAACTCACGGCTGTCCTTCAGGGGTGTTTTCCGGTATGGCGATGGTGAAGGAGGCGTTGGTGAACTGTGGCGGCCGGGCTCCAGCCACCACAGAGACGACGGCGGGGGCGCTGCGGCTGCCCAGCCTATCAGCTGCCACCACTGTCAGCAGGTACTCCCTGTCCCGCTGCAGAGGAAGACCTGTAGTTCGTACCTGGCCAGTCTTCCTATCGACCTCGAAACGCCCATCACCACCTGCAGACATAAATCAATCTGTTTGCTGATATGACCACTGTGTCCTTTTGATAAAAAAGAATCAGTCAAAGATTCAACACCCCTTGTGCCACCTTCAACAGGAAGACCATAATCTAAATGAGTTTTGATGCATCATTGCACACAGATAAAATCATTTGATTTGTTGGAAAGGAGATGGAATGAAAAATAACCAACTGCAAAACAACCTTTTATCTATACTAGATAACCTGACGTAGGTGAGGTAAACAAAACTTAATTAGTCATTAGATGGAAACACAAAAAACTCCAAGAGGTAAGAGCTGATGTTTTAAGATATGACTGAACCACAGACATTTTGACTTATCAAAGAAGGAAAAGCATAGATGTAAATAATAACGCTAGCGAGTACGCACCGTAACAGTGGCTCACCTAAATACAATGCAGCTCACATTAATGTTATCAATTCCACTCATGTTTTTCCTGCTTTGACAAGTCAAAATGTCTGCTGTGAGAAGGATCTATTAGCAGCATAATGATAAGTGTCTCTCACTAAAATGATGAACTAATGAACTTTGGAGATGAAGAGATTTATAATTATGATGCAAGTTCATCCAAGTTCAGCCCAATCCTTTTCTTCCACACTTTTACCGATAGTTTCAGGTTGAGAAGGTTTTTAGCATAAAAGGATAGATAGTGGGATAAATAACAACCTCTGAACACATCATTTCCTTCAGTAAAAGCTCAGAGTTGACCCATGTGAACGACTTTGCGTGTGCAAGGCGAGAGGCATTTTAAATACTGCTGCATTCAAGCGCTGTCACAGAAATACATGAGAGCATGAGCCAATAAAGTGACAGATGTGCCTTGACAGTCAGTTTCCCCAAGTAGCTGAGATGCACGAGGGCAGACAGACTGACACTTTGATGTTCAAATTCATGCACTATATGTAACATAACAGAATGTGATAAGACCTTCATCCAAACTATATTGCATGTATTTTTTAAAAAGTTATCGTTATTGACTCTTATCTCACAGTTCTGCATCCACAAAATAATTCAACACAATGCTCAGACGAGGTACACAAAAGGACTGTGAGAGATGTGTTTAAGCTTTTAATGGATAAAACATCAATTGAAAGGATTGTAAAGTTTGGTCTAGACAGTAACATCAATGTTTATGTTTTTTTTGTGTAATTTCTATTGTTAGTTCATTTTTGTCATCCTCATGGGGAAAATTGGAAGACTTGTCTCTTTATAGGTAATGCTTTAGCAGACTGCAAAAAACGGGCAGAAGAAATCATTACATGCCAGACAATAGGAAAAGCAATTATTTTGGCGGAGTGGAGAAATGAATTACATTATACTGGAAAAAGAACTACATGCGCACCAAATGGTTATTGGCTTGGTGGGAGCTCACATTTCAACAAGCGACAGAAACTAACTTAATTCTACAACATGGGAAACAAAACACAAGAAGTGTTGACTATGATATGTCCATTCCCTCCATATTACACACACTAATGATCAAACACTGATGTGAACTCAAGCAGGCCACAGATATTATTTTATTTTGAAATGGGACAACCTGTGACAAATGGCCTCTCCAGAGGTTTTCTAAATAAATGAATGAATGGTGGTGTGGTTACTCTCACAGGCTTATATATTTCACTGACTATTTCACTGCAGACGTTTTCATTTCTCATAGCAGGAGAAGCACAGGTGTTATTAATAACATTAAGAATCACTCTGTTCCGTTTAAGTGCCCCGGCAAGCACAACCCCAGCATCCTGGCACAAACCCACTTCCTCTAACCTTGTGGTTAGAAAAAATAATCTGATATCAACTTATTAAACCATAAGGCATGCGGCTAAAGCAAGAAATAACTTACCATCAGACAGGAAGTACTCCACTTCACCGTTGTTGCCTTCATCCCCGTCATGAGCGAGGAGCTTGTACACCAGCGAGCCAGCGGGGGTATCAGGGGAAACCACAGCGAGGTAGGGAGCAGGAACCATGCTCCACTCTGGGACATTGTCATTTACATCAGTCACAGTCAGCTCCACTCTGACCAAGTACCACTCTGAACCTGAAGGAAGAGGAAAAGGAGAAGAGAGCAGCTTAGTTAGGGTTCATTGGTGCTGACTGGCATACCAAATCTAAGGCAGATGCCACATTTGATAAGATTGTTGAACAGTCATTTTGAGTAAATGTGAAGTAATATTTAAGTTCTGGTAAATACGTAAAATGAAAAGTCAAGGAACACACTATTACAATCCGCCAAATAAGAAAAGATGTTTTTCTGTTTAGAGTAAAGACCTTTTTGTTCTAAGTACAACACTTCAACCCCAGCTTGATCTATTCTAACACATTTGATAGGCTCTTACCATTATACAACAAACAATGACAATATTCCTGCAGTTGTCCTGGTAAATGAGTAAGATGAAAAAGCAAGGAACACACTATTGCAAAAGGTAATTTTCAGTAATGTGTCTTGTGTGTTCCCTGGGAATTTCTTACAAATTGTTGAGCGTCTACCCCAAACACACTCCAACCTCCCGCTGGGTCTATTTATTAGCATGATCAATGTCTAATAAATGAAAAACACAGTGCTTGATGTACCATTACCTTTAAACAACAAACACTGACAACATTTGTGCACTTGTCTTGGTAAATGAGTAAGATGAAAATTTAAGAAATACGCTATTACAATCTATCCGATAAGAACATGTATTTTGTAGTTTAAACATCCTTTTTATGAAGTGTCCCTGAGAATTTGTTAAAAGCTGTGGAGAGTCTACACACTCCAACCCCCACTAGGTCTATTTATTAGCTTCATCATTTGTGTCTAATACAGTACTATGTTTCTTTCTTTGTGTTTAGCTTAAAAACACAGTGCTTAATGAACCATTACCATTATACAAAAAACAATGACTATATTGGTGCAGTCGTCCTGGTTTTGCAATACACCCAACTAAAGCTATTTTTCTGTTTAGAGTAAAGATCCTTTTTTTTCTGTCCCTGAGAATGTGTTACAAACTGTTGAGAGTCTCTCCCAAACACACCCTGACTCCAGCTACATGTAGGTCTAGTTATTAGCATGATCACTTGTGTCTAATATAGTACAACCTTTCTTTGCATTTGTCTTACAACGTACATTGACGTACCATTACCATTGTACAACAAACGATGACTATATTCTAGCAGTTGGGAAGAGATAGTTGAAGGAGGTGACATTTGGACTTTGTTCTGTGAGCTAGCCAAAACAGCTAGTGTCAGCAGCTATGTCAGCCAACATCAAGAATCGAGCTAATGGAAGTCCCCAGAAAAAGATTTCAGAAACACTTAAAAGTTCACAACAATATCCACATGATATTGTTTTGATGTTTTCTCTGGTTTGTGTTTCAAGTTTGGAGCACCCTTATCACACACAGACACAATGAATGACAAAAAGGTGAATGTGTTTGTACTTTCCTTTCCAAATGCAAAAGTCCTTATTATCTGTCAAGTGTGTTTGTTTCTGTTTTGTCTATGTGTTTTTGTGAAGTGTTTGTCTCAGTGGAGCACCACTCTGTTCTCTATCAGGCCAACAACTCTTTCAGCAGAACATGCCATGTGACATTGAACATTGAGTGTTTTACTCTAGAGAATATCATTCCAGCAGTCAGTACAGATGACTAGCAGGCTAAGGTAGCGGTGCTGCCAGTTTAAAAAAGAAATAACTGTAAACAAACCGGTGCCGACGAGAAGGGGACGAGAGCAGTTTACACAAGTATGAAACCTAATGTGTATGTTTTGAGTATTTGTCAGGTTACAATGCTTACACAAGCATAACAAGTTCCAAATACTTGTTCCTTCACACAACACTTTATGAAACTCCATAACTCAAATTAGTCAATCAACATAAAAATCTGCTAATATTTCAAAAATTATAATTTTCTGCTTTTCTTTGTCATATAATAGTGAACTAAATATTGTCACCATGGGTTCTTAGAAATTGTGACAAACTTTTTTTTCTCCAATTTTTTTACATTTTATAGACTGAATGAACAGTTAGTTCATTGAGAAACGTGGCAGATGAATCTCTAATGAAAATAATGATTTGCATCCCTAGACAATCTGAGGTGTTCTCAAAGCCCACGGGAGCAATTTATAACAAATATTGATCATTACAGCTCCTACTATTAAGCATTTAGCAAAGCAATGAATGAGAAGCAAAACAGAATTTCAGCAAGAAGTGTTTTCAATTCATTTCTCATTTTTTATGATTTCATTTTTGCAAAGATTAGCTTTTATTCAAACCAAATACCAAAAGGTATTCAAAACTCATCCAGCATTCTTCCTCTCTTACCGCTCTTATTCAGTTACAGTAATTTCTATTTAACTGTTATCCGCCTCAGTTTCTTTCCTGAATGTGACATGTGGACGCAAACATAGGAAATATGATCCAAAAGAAACTGAGAGAAGGCCTTCTCTGCATCTCAACTAGTAATTATAATCAGGGCTGTGCTATCGCCAGGCACCCATAGTAAACAGCAATCATACTGACACATGCAAAACACACCAAGGTCCCACAAAGACCTCATCAGTACATCCACCATCACCACACACACACACACACACACATCCACACGCAGACAATACAAGAAATACTGCACAGTGGTGTTTGCTGGCCACAGCAGGGGAGCCGAGGAGCAATTTCAGATCTGGAGCCAGAGGATTGCTCTCAGTCGTGTCACTTTTAGTACCTGTTGAACAGAAATGGCTCCATAACAAACTATTAGCACTGTAATTGTTCTGTATTTAATTACCGTTGGCTCAACAGCGAGTCCATGTGATGCATTTTCTCAGTCAGTCTTTACATTTTACCTTCCCTGACTGCGACAACACACACGAAAACAGGATGAAGATGCACGTGACTACACGGTAAATGATGGAATAGTGGATAGACGAGGGAGAGCGAAAGAAAAAAAGCACTATTCTCAAAGGGAGGGGGTGCAATCAAGTAATGTAGAGCACAGCGAGAAAAAAATGGAAAAGAAAAATAAGAGTTGAGTGTCGCATGAAAAGGATTAAGAGTGAAACACAGGGGCTGAGGAATGACCCTGTGGTTGTTATAGAAACAGCAGAACGACGAAAAGTGGAAGATGGAAGAATTAAGAAGGAAAAGAAGGGAGAAAAAAAGAAAGCAACAAGCAAGCAATTGCATAAATCAATGGCATTAGAGAAGAGAGCAAGCAGGGGAACGTTACAAGGAAAAAACATAAGCGGACATCAAAAGAAGACAGAAGAGCCGAATTAACCAGCCAAATCTTACAAAATATATAGCGCTACTTGACTCTGGGGTTGGACCAATGTATTTGTTGATGATCTCTCTCTTTCTTCCTCCCTCTCTCTATCTCCCTCCCTCCCTGTGGTCGTAACAGATTCAGAATTAATTGGCAAAAGGACAATGCAGCTTTGGGGAAGAAGGGAAGGCATTACCCAGATAATAAATCACCAGGCTAATATACAGAGCACTATGCCAAAATGTGTCTAACAGCCACGCACACACACATACAGTATGCAAACGTGCACGCACACACATACACACACACACACACACACAGTCCTTTTTCACTAATAATGATCATCAGTGGATTAGTGGCTAATGAAGGACCATAGGGAGATACAGCTTGGTGCTAATGCCATCCCTCACACTAATGCATCTCACTGGATCTAATGATATGTTGCAATCTCTAGAAACAGTGGGACCGGCAATACTAATAATGCTACAGAAGGCTTTTCCTTTGGCATTGACCTCACTGCTCCAATTGGTTGGCAGTACAAGCATTGCTACAAGTTCATTTTTCTCACAGCGCTTTCTTGTTATCTTGTTTGCAGAGCACCTTTATATAGAGTCATGAAACTCTATGCACAAACACAGCAGAGTGGAGCAAGTCAGTCTTTTCTCCCATTGTTGGCAATAAGGTGGATATGACCAATCCACCACACAATGTTGGCATTTAAAAGTGCTGAGCGTGCTGTAAGATCAAGTGGCTTCATTCTCAATAGACACAAACCAGGTTGTGTTGTAAAGATCACAGGCGCTGTCGTAATCAGTAACCACAATATTACTTCATCAGGTATATTAAGGATGTGCAGAGAGCCCAGTATGTATCCGTATTTGTTTAGTCAGCAAAATTATATGTATCCCTATTCAAATAAAAGTTAAAAAAAATGTTGTTTTTATGTTTACTACACTTACTACAGCATATTAAAGTGTCATAATACTATTATAATAATTATAAATACTTCATATTGGTTTATGGTTGTCATAAACCCAGCAATAAAAACATATAACCACGAACATCATTGAAAAGAAATTAGTTTAAAGCTAACATGCTAAGCTAAGTTAACATTCTAATACTAACTTAAATCAAACCTCAAACTGCCTGTTACTGTTTTGAAAAGAGAACAGCTATAAGGACGAACTTGCTAACAGTTGTTAAAGCTCAAAAACAGGTGCTAGCTAAGCCACGTATCTTATATAACCCATATCGCTGGCACCAACACGTCCAGAAACTGCTCAGTCAGCAGCAACCTAAACATAACGTTAGCAGTTGCTAGCCCCAAACCGAGTGCCAAGCAAATAGCATTTTGTTGCTCCTTGACAATTTGCATGTATGAAAATTGGTTAACATGCATATGTTTGGTGAAAAAATGTCCCCTTTCCATGCAATTCAGCCTCATTGCGTAAAGAATCTGAGTCATTCTCTTCTGCATTAATAGCCACATGTAAATTATTAGCTTCATCTGAGAGTTGGCGGTAAATGAAGGGCACTCACTCATTCACTCACCCACGCTCTCTCACTCTTTAAATCTCCAACCTTGTGAAGCTTGAATGATATTGAATTGATATTGAATAATACAGTATCAAGGGAAAACATTTCAGTCAGACATTAGGAATATCAGGTAGGTAAAGGGGTTTTAGGCTTACCTTGGACTTTCACCTACTTAAAAATAAAAATGTCCTGACAGCTCTGATGGAGCTCAGGATTCATCAATAAGGGCTAACGTCAGCCTGGTGCCGCATGCACAAGGCGCACAACCTCTTTCCCAGTTTGGAGACACACTTATCATTTCAACTGCATCCAGTTACAAAACATCAGTATGTTTCTGCAATACATTGAGTATCCCCTGAACAAGGGGATACAGACATGAATATATCATATAATATCATGTTTCAGACCTGCATGAGTCACATTAATAACTGTATTCTGAAATTAGACATTTCAGTGGATTATTATGTTGCAGATGTGAAATACTACAGTTTTTTTTTCAGTTTTTTATACACCAATTTGTGTGCTAGAATGTGGAGAAAAAGCTTGAAAACACTGGAAACCACTACACTGACACTAAACAGGGTCAAGCTGCTCTGGTAGTTGCTGAAATGTTCAAGTCTGGACCAAAGTGGTGGACAAACTGACCAGCCAGCATTGTCATCCCCGTGGGTACACAGCTAGCATTGCTTTAACATGTTCTTGCTCATTCTTAGAAAAAGCAGTTTTCTTTTAATGTGGTTGTAAGTTAAACTCACTGGTTATGCCATATGTTCCTGACATTACATACCCTGCAAAGTCTGATTTTAACTGATTGTCAGCATATCATTTTGATTGGGGGGAAAAAAAAGAAAAGAAAAGAAAAACTAGTTAAAGATAAGATACCTGAGTCAGCTCTGAAGTGTTTTTGGGGGAAAAAGGAAAGATAGGGAAACAAAGAGTGGCAATGAAGAAATCCACTTGTACTGCTGAATACTGAGTTTGATTATCAATGTATATTTTCTTTCGATTGCCATAAAACTCACTATTAAATACAAATTGTATCCAGTAGGATGAGTAATTTTTGGCATCGTAAATTCTGAAGACTACTAGTGTTGCTTTTAGAATGAATTTCTGCTATATTTCTATGAAGAAAATATGTTGCCAAGTCAAATATTTTGCTATGACAGCTGATAAGATAAAATGGGACAGTCACTGCCAGTTAAAAAGGACATCAAATGATTCAGCTTAATTAAAGAACAATTGAATTTTATGTTTGTTTGTTTGTTTGTTTAATGGTTAAATCCAATTATCAGTTCAGTAAAGGCTAATGTAGTAAATTGGTGTTTTATTGCACCTGGTAGCTTAGGAGCATACCAGTCTCAGTTCAGAAAAATGTCCCATTTTAGTGTTTTATTTATGTATTTATTTGTTTGTACCATTTTACCCTAAGCATTCCATTAAAATGGGGCGATCACTCAAACCTTTCCCCATAAAAAGGGTTAGGGTTAGCATACTGTTGGTCAAGTTCATACAATTCAAAATTTTATAATAATTGTTGTTGTTAAACCCATCATTTTAGCTGTAGTACTGTTACCAAAAAGAGAAAATCACCACATATCAATTCCTTAAACCAGTGATTTTGTTCAAATGTTTGCTCCATCCATCTTAATTATCTCAGACCAATCAAAATTATTGTTTCATTGTTTGTAGCAACAATGCAATAACATGTTTGGTGAATGGTTGCTAATAATTAAAGAGCCCAAGATGTAAACCTTACTTGTCCCAAATTACCTGATGTCCCAAAACCCTAACCCTAACCCTAACCCGAGAAATATAACAAAAAGGTGTTAATGCTATGATCTACAACCTGCCCCTACTGGCTCGCCATAGCTTATATCAGACTAAAGACACTGAGTTAAAAGTCAGCTGGTCTGTTTCTTGGTAGCCAACAATAAAGTTAACCTTGACTAACTTTTTGTAGTTTTAGTTGAACCATATGTAAAATAATACATTTCTCATCTACTCTACACTGTCATTTAGAAAGTGTTGCCAGGCTCCCTGGTCTTTTTGGTTATTTTAGTAACAATTAGGTGGGTTAGGATGCTGCCCATAGGTGGTGATTATAATAATACCCAGGTGATGCAATGTCCTAGCTAGTGTTTTATACACAGGTGTCGGTCATATAATTAGAATATCATGAAAAAGTTGATTTATTTCAGTAATTCCATTCTTAAAGTGAAACTTGCATAATGTATACATTCATTCCACACAGACTGACATATTTCAAGTGTTTATTTCTTTTAATTTTGATGATTATAACTGACAACTAATGAAAACCCCAAATTCAGTATCTCGGAAAATTAGAATATTGTGAAAAGGTTCAATATTGAAGACACATAATGCCACACTCTAATCAGCTAATTAACTCAAAACACCTGCGAAGGCCTTTAAATGGTCTCTCAGTCTAGTCCTGTAGGCTACACAATCATGGGGATGACTGCTGACTTGACAGTTGTCCAAAAGACGACCATTGACACCTTGCACAAGGAGGGCAAGACACAAAAGGTCATTGCTAAAGAGGCTGGCTGTTCACAGAGCTCTGTGTCCAAGCACATTAATAGAGAGGCGAAGGGAAGGAAAAGATGTGGTAGAAAAAAGTGTACGAGCAATAGGGACAACCGCACCCTGGAGAGGATTGTGAAACAAAACCCATTCAAAAATGTGGGGGAGATTCACAAAGAGTGGACTGCAGCTGGATTCAGTGCTTCAAGAACCACCACGCACAGACGTATGCAAGACATGGGTTTCAGCTGTCGCATTCCTTGTGTCAAGCCACTCTTGAACAAGAGACAGCGTCAGAAGCGTCTCGCCTGGGCTAAAGACAGAAAGGACTGGACTGCTGCTGAGTGGTCCAAAGTTATGTTCTCAGATGAAAGTAAATTTTGCATTTCCTTTGGAAATCAAGGTCCCAGAGTCTGGAGGAAGAGAGGAGATGCACATAATCCACGTTGCTTGAGGTCTAGTGTAAAGTTCCCACAGTCAGTGATGGTTTGGGGTGCCATGTCATCTGCTGGTGTTGGTCCACTGTGTCTTCTGAGGTCCAAGGTCAACGCAGCCACCTACCAGGAAGTTTTAGAGCACTTCATGCTTCCTGCTGCTGATCAATTTTACGGAGATGCAGATTTCATTTTCCAACAGGACTTGGCACCTGCACACAGTGCCAAAGCTACCAGTACCTGGTTTAAGGACCATGGTATCACTGTTCTTAATTGGCCAGCAAACTCACCTGACCTTAACCCCATAGAAAATCTATGGGGTATTGTGAAGAGGAAGTTGCGATACGCCAGACCCAACAATGCAGAAGAGCTGAAGGCCACTATCAGAGCAACCTGGGCTCTCATGACACCTGAGCAGTGCCACAGACTGATCGACTCCATGCCACGCCGCATTGCTGCAGTAATTCAGGCAAAAGGAGCCCCAACGAAGTATTGAGTGCTGTACATGCTCATACTTTTCATGTTCATACTTTTCAGTTGGCCAACATTTCTAAAAATCCTTTTTTTGTATTGGTCTTAAGTAATATTCTAATTTTCTGAGATACTGAATTTGGGGTTTTCATTAGTTGTCAGTTATAATCATCAAAATTAAAAGACATGAACATTTGAAATATATCAGTCTGTGTGTAATGAATGAATATAATATACAAGTCTCACTTTTTGAATGGAATTACTGAAATAAATCAACTTTTTGATGATATTCTAATTATATGACCAGCACCTGTATATGATTCCGGGCTTTCCATCATAAGACACCGGTAGTCCTTCAGTGATAAAAGTCCTTGCAAACATTCCTTTTCACTAGGTAAGACCTGAGCTGGGTCAAAATGTCACTAATAAAAGCTTGAGGGAGCTGTGAGTTTTGTGTACACACACTTTTTTAGTTGTTTTGTTGCAAACATCCAACATCATATCCAGTGAGAGGGGTTGACTTACAGGTTTTAAAACCTAAATCGTGTCCAAGTCTCACTCAATAGACTAAATCACTTACACTCACACCTCTTTACCCTTTTCTCAAACTTGGGAATTATTGTGTAGTCTGAGGCCGTTTGATCTGACAGACAGTGCTGCATCTTGTCCAGTCACATGCTCCTACAACTGTCTGAACCAGAGCAGACAGCACTATTTTCATTGCTCGCTATAGCTATAGCAAGAAATTACACAAACAGTATTGTACAAACAGCAAATATTAAAGAAATTGTATTTTAGTACTTTCAATTCTTCCTATTCAGGCTATCAGTGAGGTGTAGCAAATTGCCTCATTGACCATAATGAAATTGTATAACAAAGTGTCTGGGTTTTGTGCTTTTACACACAATGTGAAGCACATATTACATTCCTGTGTTGTTATTGCCTTTTCTTTATAAGACAATGGCTGACAGTAAAGCTGACACTGTTAAGTCTTAACACTGAGGTATATCTGAGAGCTCCACAGACATCAGTGTGGACTGCACTGATAAACTGCAGCTGTTTGCTGCGGGCTACATCCAGTGGTGTGCAAATGAGTCTGCTTACTTACAATAAATATGCGATTTACTTGATGTAATTTCATTTTATGATTGTTATGAAAGCTTTCATTGTCCTTTTTTATATACTGAATATGCAGTTATTTGTTATTTCATCATTCACTACTGTTGTTTGCATGAAGCTACACATAATGGGATAGACTTATCATCAGATTAGCAAATCAATCTCATAAACCTTCTTCACAGTCTTGGGGAGGAGGAGGATGAAGATGACTGGGAGTCAGCCATCTCACCTCATTGCACTGTTTTTACTAATCACACTGACAGAAAGCTCCTCATACTTCTGCTCTTTTGATTTATTATTTTATTTTTTTCATTGTTACTTTTATGTTAAGTTTTGATTCTCTTTTTTGTTTGGGTTTTTTTAACTTTTGGAATAACAAACCTGCCCCAATTTACAGACAGTCTATGACTGTGCTGATGATTATTTCACATAGACAGAAGTAGAAAAGTGTTCATTCTGAGTCACTCTGCTTTTAGTTCATCACAGGGTTATCACTGTTATTTTGGATGAGTGTCTTATTAGAACAGAGTGCAATATTCATACTACATTTGGTATTTTGTCTGTAGCCTTTCTACAACTCCATCACATCTCTAGTGTGGTTCCAATCTCCTCTGAAACTGTTCAAACAACCTGTTCTTCTTTCTTCTTTTAAACTTCAATTGTGCATTACTGACTGAATCTCTCCCTCCCACTGCCTCTATTTGTTAAGATGAAACACTACTTTGATGATGCACATTAAAAACATGATAAACTGTGTCTTATATTTATATATCTTATAACACATGAAGTGTATCACTAATTAATTTAAGGCTGATCAATCATGGAATATGGAAGAGAAAGAGAGATGTGATTCAGCAAAAGGACATAACTGAAGCCCAAAAAACAGATGAACATTCACAAAATCTGACTGCTGAAGATGACTAGATACTGATTACCGTGAAAATGTATCATTAAATATTAATTTTATGTCAGTCATGAATAAATCATATACACATTTATATGCATTTAAAAGTGAATTCCGTGCTTCTGAGACAAGACATGAACTTTAGACAGCCGGAAATATTCCAGTTTTCAGTCAACGCCTGCAGGTGTTTCAATCACACAAGTATTCTAAGTAGAGATGTCATGAGGCGGTCCACAGGACTGGGACCTAGACTGATCCAGGCAGGGTTTGATGAATCACAATGATCCATTTCTGCTCCTCTGTTAACCAGACAACACCAAAAACATAGACGCTACATGTGCTTATTTGCCTAACAATAATTTAAATCTTTGTATGGGCTCTATTTTTTCTGTTCAACTTAAATTTAAATTAAATTTAACTTCAAATATCTATACAGATGTGTATTATAAGAAAGGCAGAGTTGGTCAATAAGACCTTCTCTAAAATAAATCTGTATTAAATGTACCATATGACAATACATATTCTAAAATTGCATATGGAATATTTTAGTAGTGGCCGTCCCTATATTGCCCACCTGTACTCACATTTATAAATGTCTGTACAGGTAGAAAATAATAAAATACCCCTGAAGGACTTGAAGTTAGTTGGACTTCAACTGACTTCAATTCTCCAGCATTCACAAAGTTAAGAATTACAGGTTTAATTTCATATTGAATCACCTCTTAGCTCCACAGGATTCTCAACTAAAGCCCCAGACATCCACTAACACCATAAACACCCATGCTAAACTTCATTCTGCTCTTGCAGCAGGATACTGGAACAAGTTCCAAGTGTATCAGATTGATAAAGTCATGCATATACTGTATAGACATGGTTCTGTTTTCACTGTTAAATGATGTACACACACACACACACACACAAGTTTGATTTCCATTACATTGATTTTCACGGTTCATACGAGTGTGTCTGCTTCACCAGTCTCTAAACACACAACTTTACCATCTGACCATATCACAGCTGTAGCTATAGAAGCTACAGGTTCTTGCAAATGAACATCAGTGGTTATATCTCCGTTATCATCAACAATATCAACTGCCGGGAAGGTAGTCTACAATATTAAAAGTAAAAAATATCCGTCACAATTTCCTCAGATGCCTTTTTTAGTGTGTGACCAACAGTCTTAAACTTAAAGAGAATCAATTGACTGTGTGTGTATACACAGTTTAAGTGACTGACCTCCAGGGCTGCTAAATCTCTCACCATCTTCACCATTGTCTAACACAAACAAGACCCACTTCCTCAAACACAGTCTGGACTGAGCCTCTTTCCTTCCAAATTGAACTTGTTGTTCAGCCAGTGTCATACTAGCTACAAGTTATATTCTATCTCATATAATAACTATGACTTTTTGCCGACTTTAGATTGAGTGCCTCATCTACCATTTATCACACACTTTCATCCTGTTTACACCTGGCATTAACATGCATCTCAGGTGATCTGACCACAGCTGAATATAAGTGTAAAAGACCTCTGAGATGCATTGTGATCTAATGACTCAAACCACACGCCAAGGTGGTCTTTTGTAGTGTCAATGCACTATACACTTTAAAGTCTTCTGATGTGTCTCCTGGAGACACATCAGTCTCCAGCCAGGACATAAAAGCAAAATACGTCATCAATGTGGGACGGTTGTTTTGGTCAGCGGTTGAAAGACTGGAGATGAGCACAGATCCTAGAGCCTGGTATCGGTACTCAAACAACAACCAAAATAAATCAAGTACTATCGAAACATCTCCTGTCATACAATACCTGCAATCAATCCTTCTTGCACCCATAGCTAGAGAGTATGACTATTTGTATGGACTTGCTCACAGCCAATCAACGCAAGTATTCTTCGATTTAATGCAACCTGTGATTGGCCCACTGTCACAGCAGCAGCTACAACCTGTCTGTGTTGGTGAAGTCACTGTGAATTTGAGTTAGCGCACTTAGCATTTCAGCAGTAGCAGAGATGCCTCCTAAACAGTCTAGTGTGGATACACTACACGAACAAAATGTGTGATGGGTATCAAATGAAGTACTAAATTGGAACTGGTGTAATTTTAAGTGTTTGGATTGGTACTAGTATTATAATCTTTTAAACGATACCCAGCCCTAGCTATCAGTTGGAACAGCCCATATATGCATATTAGCTCTTGAAACATTTTTATTAGCTCTTAGGTCTTTATCCTACACTAAATACAAATCTGGCACTTGTTTGACTGACATAATAACTGTGCACGGGACTGTTTGACCTCCTCACCGCAGGGACGTAGGTAGCAACTAAATCTGGACACAAGTGCTCAGCTCGAGATACATAACAGAGACAAGTGTAAACAGCAATATGTCTCAGAGGTCCACTTGTGATTAAATCACCCAAGACACACGTAAAGCCAGGTGTAAACAGTTCTGCTTTTGTGTTCAAACTGAGATGTTCTATGGAGAATGAGTTGAAGCTTCATTTACTTCCTGTAGCACATTCTGTGATTACAGTTGATCTTTCAGGATGATCTGATGCTTCCGACTCTGAACTCATGTTGTGGTTCTAATCAAGAACAATTAGCAGTAATGCACTGCAGGTCACTCTGGGTAAGGGCATCTGTCAAATACCATGCATATATGTAAATATAATATATGCCTGAGAGTGTGTATAGGTGTGAAGAAATGTAATTTATTTGAACTTATAATTGCTGTGGGGGGATTGTTTGCAGCAAGGTGTATTATGAAGCCAATAAAAAACACTACACTAATTCACTGCGACGGACACTTCTTCAGTGCATCAACATTTTAAGGATACGCAGTAAATCACAGAGCTCTCGCTATGCCATCACAATAAACAGGAGATAGTCAGGCACTTATTTAGACAAATAAGTATCCAATTCTTTCTTTTATTTCTGTCAAACAAGAACACAGATGTATGAGTCATACAATTCCTTATGAGAGGTGTGAAGGATCAGCAGCAGCCAAATGGGTTTTTTCAAGTATGTATAAGTGGTACATAGTTCATAAGTGGACAGTAAAGGTGGTAAATGAGAATCTTTTTATTTCCCAGTGCTGTTGAAGTCCAAAGATCATTATGTGTTTGTCTGTGCAGGTCTATATGTAACTAGATGGTTAGACTCTATATAATGTGTCTGCACTTGTAGAGGCCAGTGTGTGCATGCAATTGTGTGTCTAATATTTTGATTGGAGCTTGAGGACGTCACACCTGAAGACACTCGGTTAACGCTTGATGAATCGCATATAGACACCCCCCCCCCCCCCCCCGCCCCATGTTTCCATCCTCTGCTGTTCTCCTCCATCCTTTTACTGACCCCAATCAGCACCTTTATAATTCTCTGCTACCTCATTTTCTCAATCTCTCTCTCTCCTCCTACTGCTCTACATTGTGCTGACAGTTGTGAAGGGAAGGCATAATGTGGAACTCTTCATTTAGCTTCTCTCTCTTTCTCTCTCCGTTTCTCATTTAGCATTAACATGCAGCACTAACTATTCCACGCCTTTTAGCCTCAGAAGAAAAGCCTTTCAATATACCTGACAACACCTGCACTCGGCGTGTGCGTGCGTGTGTGCGCGTGTGTGTGTGTGTGTGTGTGTGTGTGTGTGTGCCTGTCCTCAATACACACATACACAAGCACATATTTCTGAGGGAGAAATGGAGTGAGACACAAAAAAACAAAGACAAGAAAAGGGAAGAAAGAATTAGACGGAGAGGGACAAAAAGAGTGAAAAACAGATGACGAGAGAGAGAGAGAGAGAGAGAGAGAGAGAGAGAGAGAGAGAGAGAGAGAGAGAGAATAGAAAAGAAGGCCAGTTAATTAAATGTCCTCTGTGAGGATTATAAAGGGCTATTTGGCCCTCACTGGTAACTGTTCCATCCATAATCTGTTTAAATGGAAAGCTGCCGCCGTCTTAGTGACTTTTTCACATTTTTACATGGAAATGCCAATTAGACCATGGAAAGGGCGAGAGACGGAGAGAAGAAAATCAAGCTTAAGTTTTTTGCACTAATTGCAAATGATACAAATGGTTAGCCAATAGCTTCACTGCTTATTCTTCCAGGACAGCTACTCATAATTGAAAATCCGCTCACTGCCAATATTGCACTCGAATAGATACACACACCAACTGGCGTGTAGTCTTACAGACATTAGTGTAACAGTTTCTTTGAGAAGTGACGTATTTGCTGGGGATAGGTCAACTGTAATCAATATTGCAAATAACTGTCACATGTACCTCAGTAAAGATACATGAAAAATGTTTTTCAATACACTTGACGATAAATTCCCCATCTTGCATTGGGTCTCTTATCTATTCTTTGAACTGATCAAAAGACTCCTGAAGTCTGACTGAAGACATTTGTTCAATATATTTGGTATTTTAAAGCTGCACCAATCAATATTTATATCTTTACAATGGATCAAATGATGAATAATGATGCGTTATGTGGAAGGTGTTGCTTGTAGTGACAAGCCCACAGAGAATTATCAGACTCTCTGCTCATTTTTGGGGTGTTACAGTCTTCAGCTTTACTGTTTAGTTCACTCTCATGGCTCTTACCAGTGTTGTGATGGTGGAGACCAAACCAGAGCTAAAAGGTGGCCAAAACCAGGACAAATACTAATGTGACTCTGTAAATAGCTGTTTGTGTTTAAAGCAGTCAGCTATAGCTCCCAGTCTGATAAGTGCCTTAAAAATTATTTCTCTGTAAAGGCCAGCAGGGGTCGACTCCATTGGCTACAAAAAGAAGTCAGTCTTATGGAAATCTATGATAAATTGACCCTACTTCTAACTTTGACCCCCCCAAAGCCTGGTTCTCCTGCTATGTCTAATTACAGTACATGTCCATGATTTACAACTGAACCACATGCTGCCATTTTGAATTGTTTGGATCCAAGTTAGACTATGCACTCCTGTTTAATGGCATTATTACTTCAATAAAAAAGAGCTTCAATAATGCCAGCTCAGCTTCTTCTGTTTGAAATGAGTGTGCAGTGAGCGCAAACAAACACTGGCTGACAGTGAACTAAAAACGTAGGTTTGAGTCTGCATGTAATCATGTATCCTATCAATAAGAAATCTTAAAATAGGTTGGTTTGAGATTTAACATTGCGGTTTTGGTAGATTTTCCATGAATTCCAGAGTGAAGGATCGAGCAGTGCAAACCTCTCACAACCTGTTCTAACTTCTCCCTGCAGGAAAGTACTGCAGAACACTGTACACCCAAACAACCAGCCATGAGAACACTTTCTTTCCACACACTTATGAACAGATCAATCAGACAGTAAACACTCCCTCTGCAATAACCATGCATTACTGATACATCTACTACTTATATAACACATTCACTCCATATTCAAGTCATGAAATAAACATATCGGACAAAAGCCTGAATAAATCTACATAAAGTGTCCACTGAACGTAAATTACTGCATTACCCATACTATTTGCACTGCATAGATTTCAGAGGAAGTTTGAACTGTATATTGATGTTGCATGTATGTTGTCTACTATTGTAGTGCATATACTTTGTATTCTATTTATTTTTTAAATACTGTATATATTTTATCATTCTTATTTTTTCCACCTGCATACTCATACCAGCTCAATATGTCTCTGTTAGACTGCTGTGTTTGTTGAGCCGTATGATGTCTTCTGTAAATATCTTTCAGGACATTGTGAGTACATTCAGAGCCTCTGTAAATAAGACTCATATATCCTGTGTGTTGGAACACACTTCACCAGTAATTCTGATTCTGAATTGGACAACCCTAATTGCCTTCCAAAGCCAATAATTGGTCAATCCCTTCCTGAGATTACTCTACTTACCATCTGGATGTAAGACCCTCTTACCAACTGTGATAACAGCTATTGTTTACAGCCTCCGCACTGTTGCTCTAGTTAGAAGGTATTAAGTCTTGATGCCGCAGGTGACGCAAACCTCACTGTACAATGAGAGAGACAATATGTCCCCTACTTAAGATTCTACTAATTACAGAATCCTTTAATGACCTAAGAACATGCTACTTCAATTGTGCGTGTGTGTGGGCGTGTGTGTGTGTGTGTGTGTGTGCGTGTGTGTGCATGTGTGTGTTGTATGAGTTCAATTTACAGTTCAGCTGAGGTAATCCCAATGATCTCCGACTTTAGTAAGTCCTATTAAGGTGTGCTGGGATTCAGCAGGGATTACAACCTTCTGTCTCCTGTCCCTCTCATACTTTGGCTGACCATTCAGTGCGAAGCAGAAACTCACATGAAAATCAATCCAACTTTTTTCATTTTAAACTTTTTTGTTACCATGAGTTTAGCAGCAGCTGTTCAGATAGCGTCCGTTGCTCGGAGGGAGGCTGGCTGATGCCGTTGCTGTTGGTCTCAAACATTATGAGATCAAGCTTCATTTTATGCCACTCACTTTCCTAACACCAAAATATCCTTTTTTTTTTTTTTTTACCCCAGCCGCTTACCAAAGCAGCCTTATTTTCTCGCCCCCAAACCAGATTCTCCTCCCTCGCTTCACCAAACTTCTGCTTTCAGACTATCTTGTTCTCAAACACTCCTTTTTTTAAATATATTTTCTTCAATTCAAAAACACTTTAATATAATTGCAAACATAAACCAAAACTAACAGCTTCTTTTTTTTCCTGCCATAAAAGTTTTCAGTCACAAGGTTAAAAGTGGAGTTTGTGTTTATCACGGCGCTGCAGCAGCGTCTGGTCAAACGCTGAGTTGCTTGTTATACAATTTCTCCCATTAAAAAAAAGTTGCTGGCAGGTTGAAGGTTTCCGTTGCCTGGTGTGACTCAGACACTATTTTCTTTTCCAGTAAAAATGTACACATACACAGTGGGAGTAAAGGTAGAGAATAACACTGGAATTAACACTGAGGAGTCTCACCAAAAGCTGCATTTTTCTGTCATTTCTAGAACTTTACTTAATGTGATTTGTAAGTCTTATAATCATGTATTTCTGTATGATCTATGAGTAGTGATGTCCTGAGCCACTATACTGGATTGGTACCACTAATCTGGCAATTTTAATGGGTCAGTATCGACTATGAAAAGCCTGATCTTTTTCTTTTTTTCCCTTTCCTTTATTTGTTTGTTCCCAGTGCAGCAGTTCCAACAATAGAACCTAAAGCGCAGCATTTGGAGTGAATGAGCGAGCAGCGAATGAACTGTGGAGCCCACAAAATAAATAAACAGCAGCCAAGCAGTTTCAAACGGTGATGTGTGTGCCAGGATGTGGTAGTGAGCCGTGCAAGCAAAAAAACAAACAAACAGTAAAATAATACATAAATAAGTGCTGCTCTTGGCTAAAAATGATTGGACTTTAGTTCCTATGACCCTGAGATGAAAGTAGTCCAATTTTTGTCCGAAGCACAATAAATTCACAATGACACCCTTTTCTCCACACCTGTTATACAAATAGTTCATCCTATACAAAATATTAGAGGGGAGCTACAAAAGAAAGCATGCAGGATTCTTAATGCAGAGTTGTTTACACTATATTTCACATGTATTTAATATCAAGTACCTCACCTGGTATCAACACTTGAATGACTCCAGATCAAGGGCACAACACATCATTATTTATACTGTATGTGATTTATAGAGTATTTTATGGGATGTCTTTTGTATTTTGGCTACTACTCACCGTGGTCTAACATTTTAAAAAAAGTAACATTTGTTGATTGACTGAATCATAGAAGAATCTCAACCGCTGTCATCATTTTAATCATTTGTTTCCCTTGAAGACACACAATAAAGTCAGTGAAATGAGTTTTCCTGCCCCTGAGCGACATCGTTTATATCTCAAGCCCTGCTATATGAGTATAGGAGGTTTTAATAGAGTCTAGCCCCAAGAACTTCAATTAAAGACAAAACATGTCCGCCACCGCCCCCCGTCTCCCCCCTCACTACATGCAAATCTGCTTCCAACGTGTCACTAAATCAGCCGTCTCATTAAAAGGAGCTCCATCAAGGTGAGGACGCGCAGGCTCGTCTTAGATAAATTCACAGAGGTGAAAAAGAAAAAAATTGTGTTGGATTATGATGGTAATGGGGAATTATAGTGTAATACATCTGTGATGTGGTAGATGCATGTACTACATCTAAAATACTCTTTTCATACAGTTTTTTACATTTAATCACACGTGGAGTCTCTGCACAGCAGTGTAGTTTTATTAAACAGCGTTATCATCTGAGATAAATCATTTTCACATAGACTACATGTAGCATTTCTCATTCTTGCAGGAGTCAAACAATCCTTTGTTTTGATGGATACTGTGCAGTGGATTTGTAGCTTTTATCTGAAAATAATTCAGTAATGCCATCTACCAGAACTCTGATTTCAGTCAACTAACCATCAATATCTGCACCAAATATTGCTCCAGACAGATCCAGTTTTTTGAGCTTGCTAACACATTGTTAACACTGTTGCTACAAACTGTGGCCCTCTTTCTTCTTCTGACCACCATATATTTATCTGAAAGGATGTTTTTTAGACATGCCTTCTCTTCAGACCTTTCCAACATAAACAGCACACACTGACTCAACCATAGATGGATAGATGGATAGATAGATGAACTGGACAGTGTTTCCTTTGCTAGAAGTGTTTAATTCAAGTTACTTAACGTGCCAGCCGGGTGGTGCAGTAAATCAGTGATAGGTAAAAACAATAAGAATCAAACTTTGTCACCTCTACTTTCTGCTGAAGTAAACTAACTCTCCAACCTAAATGTTAACCATAAAGTATAACTTATGTAAATCTCTTTTTCTCTAGAACAAAAAGTGTTTTTTTTTTAATATGTTAACATTTGAGTGAGCATAACGCTACACGGCGCCATCTTCCAAAACCTATTATTGTTTCTGCCTATCTTCTAAACCTCGGCAATAAATTGCATCCTCACTATAAAATTTGAGTCCAACATTATATTTTTAGCTTTCAGCAACACTATCACACTCTTTGGCAGCTGTGGTTGAGTTGTAAAGCAGGGGGGACTGACATAATTGCTAACTGCTAACTTAGCAATTATGTTAGGATTGACAAAACTGCAAATTTGGACGTGCTAAGTTGGGTGATGAAATGTGCTCAAATGTGATGCATTTAAGTGAGAGTTCTGCGAAATTCCTGAAGCTGATTTTGACAAAACCTGAAATTAAGTCTTCAGTTAAGTTACAAAGAAAAAAGAAACCTGCAACACTGTAACACACACAGACTGTTATACAATTGTAAAAATGAATACTTTAAAGCAATTTGTTGCCCGGTTTATTTGAATGACTTTGCTTTTGGTCTTAATTAAAAGATAGGGAAAATCACTGGGTTGCATGGATCATTTTAGTTGACTCGCATTAATAAAATGGAAATAGAGGACAGACATTATTTCTGATTGCCACCAGCCACAGAAGTTATAACCCATTCATCCATACAGCTATCCTTCCTCATGTTCTCTTTTTTGGTATTTTTAACTAAAAAGCATGGAGACAGACAGACATGGGCCATAAATACTATTTCCATGTGCTCTCTCTTTCTTACTGGTTATCCTGTCAAGTTCTCTCTGCTGATTATGGAAAATGGGAGTTAATTGTTTCATCTCTCATCTGCACTCTGTTCCGACTGTTACAGAGGCTAGTCGAGGTGGGGGGGTAAGGGAAGGGGTGGGGTGGATGTAGGAGTCTTAGAGATAATGAGAGATAAAAACCATGATAGATCTGGCAGAACCTGCTTGTTTGGGTCTCAGCGGGAATGGCAGTTTCGCGCCGGTGAGTTCTATAGAAATACGGGGACTCCGCTTTTTAAACCTTGAGGCTGGCTTAAATCCATCTGTGAGAAAAAATAAATAAATACAATGAGAGAGTAAAGGAAAGGGGAAAAAATGGGAGTGGGAAGATGAGAAAGAGCATAGATGATGTAGAGTTTGTGTCATTATGCCGCCTATCCTTGGGCTAGTAACTTATTAGAGGCAGGCAGAGAAAGATTTTTTACACACATGGTTGTAAAGCGCATTATTATTATTTTTTATTAAGCTTTGAATAAGGAAAATCAATACATGTGGGAAAAACAGGTGTTGTGGAGGCTTTGATAAGTGTCTGACTGAAGTGAAATGCACCACAAATAGACAACTATCGTCATTAAATGATGGTGTGTGGGGGTGGGGGGTGAGGGGGGGGGCACCTTCGAGTGTAACACCATGACTTCTCTCTTCACTTTTCCCCGCAGCACCATAATGCCAACAAACAGCGCAGCATGAAAAGCGGCTAAACGGATTATTAACCGGATTATTAACGAGCAGGCGTGAGAGGATTAGCCGTGTTGCTTTGAAGTCAATCTGAGGAAAAGGAGAAATTGACTTGGAAAGCGCTACCTCTTCTTTTCTCTCATCCCCTCCTCTTATTTTTTTTCTCTTACTCGCTCTTTTTTTTTTCTATTTTTGAGAAAATGAAAGGGGTGAGAAGAAAAAGAAACAAAAGACTGATCAAACCCTAAGCAGCAAACTTAGATGCACACGTGTAGTTAAATGGAACTATCTCACCTGCTTCAGAAACAGCAGGTAATCATGATCAACATTTAGTCAGCTATTTTCTTCCTTATTTGAATTTCTTTGAATTGTGTTTAATTAGTTGGACGTCAAGTCTACTCAAATTAACAGTCCTGGACGTCAAGGAGGGTTCAGACTCAATGACACACTCATTTAATGGCTTCAACAATGCAGACGTTCAATAAATATACAAGTATTCTCTCGTAGGTTTTGGTTAACAGTACAATGTGAGTGATATATTCTGCAAAAACACATGATTGTATTTGTTGATATAAATTATTAAAATTGATTTTACTACATTAAATTACCCTTTGAACTAATGATACAAGAAGTAATTATAATTTAAACCCTCATTGACTCATTTTCACGGTGTCTGGAGTTGCAGATAGTTTTAGTTTTATGTGCTGATGCTTTAATAGATCATAGATTTCTGCTTTCACCCTAACACAGTAAATATGAAAAAAGTTCTGAGTTCAGTTACAGTCAATAAACACTAATGGATTTTCAGCTGTTTGGCACCAACAAACAAATCCAGCGGAATAAACTTGTTCAAGTCCCATAAGCAAAAATTTGCTTTGCGTTCTGTCTGGGCAAACCTTGAGAGTAACCTTGGCCCAAATCTATCAAACTGTGAAATGTGGACGTAATGAATGATAAAAGTAAAAAGGGCCAATTGAAAAATTAGTAAAATTAAGCACCGTGGAGGTGTTAAGTCCTTCTTAAATTTCTTACAACTTAATACAAATTTAACAATGCTGTAAAGTCTCTTCTTACATTGGCTAAGAGTAGATCTAACATGCCTGTAGTACAGACAAAAGAGGCAAATATTTTGGGTATTATTGTACAAAATATCATTGTCATTTTGTATGAGACATGTTTGCTAAAACAATGAACACAAATTCTGCCACATGCTTCAGTTTAGTTTTCTTTGTTTCCATGTCAGACCACTACCCCTCTCCCATCCTTCAATTTATATCATTCAAATATTAGAATGAGACAGACACCTTGCTGTAAGTAGAAGTAGAGTTGCCTCATCAAAAGCTTTTAAAAACAGCTACAAGAAGTCTCTTACTTCACTGTTAAGTCCACTCTCAGTGTTCATGTAAATTTCAAGTTTAAACATCACACTTCTGTAAGTTGTATATTGGTCCAGGATTGGCTTCCAGACTAGCTGTGAAGTCACAAATCATACTCATAGGCCCGCCCTTTTAAGTCTGAATTTCAATGAGCAGAGAGAAAATTTCCATTTTCAGCAGATGAATGTGAAAACAAACTCTGCACATACATCATTCTGCACAGTGAAGCTCAAACATCCAACTGTAGGAACATCAAGACAAACAGATTTTTGAGTTGAAGGGAACTTTTAGTGTACATTTAAGAAGTTTTTTTAAATGCAAGGATCCGGAAAAGCAAATTTGCTTTTGAGTTTAATGTAATTTGTGCACCACAAAATTCATATGCATGTAATCTCAAATGTGAAACAAATATCGCAAAACCTGGTGAAATAAAACCAAACCTAACACTATCAAGCCATAAGAGACGTGTGGGTCATGTGGGTCTTTGTAATGTGGGTGAACTGTCCCCTTAAGCTTACAAGATCAACTTTCAGTCTTGGATTTGAATGTCAGATTGGGGCATAACAAAGACACTGTGAAAAAAGTTATGCTGAGGGCATCCTGCTACTGTACATGCCACATAGCTGCTAAATCCCTGGTTCCAGTCCAGCCAGGGACCTTTCTTGCATATCATATCCATCTTTCCCTCCCTTTGTTTCCTGGCTGCCTCTTCAATGGTCACTGTCCAGTAAATCCTTAAAAGAAAAGCAGTGTTGCAACTGGTCTGAAGTCAGTCTTGAAACTGTTCAATCCAGTCAGCAGGTTGGATCCCGTTCAGTCAATTAGTGCAAAAAAAACAGCTTTCAACTACAAACTCTTGACCATCTTTTCAAGTAGTGTGCTGCTATTCTTTAATCTGATCTGTCAGCAGGCCCTGTGAGAACCGGAACCTCACTGAATTCTCACTCACATGTTATGATTAAAAAGAAAACACATGATCAGCTTTCTTAGGAGGGTTAGGGTTATTGACAACCTGACAGCTCCCTTTCCAACATCTCGCCTAAAGCAAACTTTTAACATATGGAACACTAAAATCACCCAAAAACCTGACAAGTTGTTCAGTCAGAGTATGTCACAAGTGGTTCATTATCCCAGTTTTTCCCTCCCTCTTTCTCTTTCTCTCTTTTCAGAGTGATGATATGTAACGATGTAATACTCCCTGAGCATCACAGTGTTTTTACAGCAAATCTATCTCATTAATTAGAGTCAGAATTTTAATTTATTTCCTTTTTTTACAAAGCCCTGTTCTCATTACTCCAACACTGACATTAATCAGCACTCTGATGTGTCAGAGTGTGTGTTTGTGTGTGGTTTGCTCTGTGCCGTATGCGTTCACGTTCCAGCAACATCATCCAGTGTTTGTAGGTCATCCTAATCACCTCCCCGCTCTGAGGTGCTGTGTTAACCATATCTGCCTGAGGGGAGCACATCACCCAGGAAGTAAAGGTATACAGGGGTCGGCAGGGGTCAACGCACGCTGTCCAACATTTCACTGAACTTTAAAATTACTCAAGGCACAAGAAAACATCTCACACAGCCACACACACACTGACCTGAGGTCTACAAACACACACACACAAACAAAACACATGAAAACACTTCACTTAAATTGGTCCTTATTAATCATCAGTGTAAGAAGACTTTATTATAATCAAAGCAAGTTATGAGTAATGCACAAACACTTAGTCAAGTGGATATCTCAAAGCACCTGCATAGTTAATATAATTATACTGAAATTGATGTAAATGTTTCATGTTTGTTTATCTTTTAAAGAGTTTATCTGAGCCTCTAATTAGTTTATAATGTGCTCTCAATGAAGATTTATTACCAACAAATATAAAAATGTTGTAGACTGGAAATACTGTATATTAAACAGCACAAAAGGCTGTGTCCACTGAACTGGGCATCTTAACCGTATTTGTTTCAGTCAATGAAAATGCACTTTTATAATCTGACACTGGCCAAGTCTTCAAGTCGATACTATAAATCCAATAAATGTCAAGTTTTGACAAAAGGCCAACATGGCAGAGGGACAAAACGGGGTAGAAATATGTGCTTTTTTCCCCCTCCTATTTTTAAATTTCATTAATATACATGCAGCCCTCACTTAATCTCACTTTACTGAATAAATCTTATTAAAAATCATTTGCAGATTCCTTAAATGTAGATGATACAGAGTTGTTTTGAAGCTGTATACCACTTCTGATTATATTACTCTGCTGGATTTATGGAGCTAGAACTTAGATTTTTAACAATTTTTTTTCTTTAAAAGACAAAGATAATGTAGTGCTGCCTGTGTGTATAGGTATTAAAGTCAAATATACGTTTCAAACAACCAAAAAACATTTTACATTTTACACTTGAGCCTCATTTTACATAAGTTTCAGTGTCTTCTGAAAGAACCTGCTAACAACGTGTATGTAATCGATTGTAATGTCAAATATTTTGCAGGCTGTGAATAAGTCCCTGTAGTCTGTGCATGGCTGAGACTAAAATTCAATATATCAAAGTCTCAGTTTTTCAATCCCTGCAGAAGAAGAAGAAGGGGAATCTTTGTTTACACTCATTAGTCAGTATTGATTTAACACCTGTGTTTGAAGTAATGCCTGAGCGATTTCATTGTTCGCTGCTTGAACATAGAGGCACATATGAAAAGCCCTCTTACTGCAATGCATTCTCCAAAAAATAAAAAAATAAAACATGTTCAGTCCACTGCTGACGGAGATTAAAGAACTCCACTATTGTGTCAACCTGGCACATCCGAAAGTGGATAACCAAGCCTTAAGTCCACTTCAGCTTAGCTCACCCTGCTGTGATCCAAGATTAGCCACCTTGCAGAGTTAAGACTATTTTAGAAATTTAACCTACTTAACCCTGGGCTAACCGGCAAGAGAAGAAGAGGGGGCTTATTTAGTAGCCGTAAGCTAGCCAGTAAGAATGTCCTGTGATTTTTTACAATGTGAGTGGTGCTGATGTGGTAAAACCCCCCCCTAAAAAAAAAATACAGCATCCTTTCTTACGGATGCTGACTCCCATCTCCGGCTTGCTATGATCTAGTTCTGGCTTCCAGCTTGGACAGTCCTCACTGAGGCTTGAGGGATCCATGTCTCCGTTCCCACAATCTTCTGGCTAGAATAGATGTGCTGTGTCACAGCATCAACATCACTCAAATCATGAGACTTTCTTTTATTATAAACATCATCTACATCCATGTCAGTGGGTCTTGTCTTGCCTCTCCATCTGTATGGTTTGGAGCGATATCATGTTTGTGTCCCTTTCGTCCCTGCGGAGTGATGTGAAATGGCAAGTCGTGAGACTGACAATCAGCTGTGGGCGAGGAGTGTCTGTCATTACAGTGGTACCCAGTTGCAGTATATGTGTGTGTGTGTGTGTGTGTATGTGTGTGTGTGTGTTGATGTGTTTCAGGCTTGTTTGTGTGACTGTATGTGTTTGTGTGTATGTAAGGACAATGGGGTTTAGTTTTTCTGACCTGCAAACCAAGCTGGAGTGATGATCTATAACCACTGGCACAGCTGGCGCCCATCCGAAACACTCCTGAGGTGCACACGAAGCAAAGTCACTACGGCAGCTGGCGGACGTAGGCACAATTTCTAAACTGGTTCATCCATATTTATGTCCGATTGCTACAATGCCACACGCTTAAAAAAAAGGTGCCCTGTAGAGTTTTCTTGTAAATGGGCAAAAAAAAAGAGCTATGTTTACGCTGACTGTTACTCACCAGAACACAAGTGTAACCTTGAGGTCTATGGCCCCTTAACATGCTCAATGCAGTTGCACAAAGGGAAATGGCAAGACCTGGCCCAGTAGGGGGTGGGGGGGGGGGGGGTCAGACGCATCACTCCCGGGGGCCCCGAGGAGGCGATATAGGTTACTGAAAGCTAATAAGAGTTTTTATGACCAGAGCAGTGAACAAACATGGCATTCATGGAGGATGTGTATCGACTGCAGGTGAAGAAAAAAGAAAGAGGAAAAGAAAAAGATGTGATGTGTGACCTTTGGATCACTCATGGAGGAAGGACGGAGAATTCCTGCCTGAATGAAGAGGTGGAAAAGTTCAAGTAGAGCTTCTTGAAGTGGTCAGCGTGATTGTTTTGAGGGGAGGCGAACCCAAACAAAAGCTTTCTCTTTCACTTCATGCTATAGAAACCCTGTTGCAACACTCAGACTGCGGCTCGCGCCTACGCAACGTTGAGACATTTCAGCTGACACATTCCTGAACATGACAACGTGTGAGATAGGTTTCACATCACTCACGGCGCAGAGCACGGAGCATATTTGGAGCCTAACAAAAGTGTTGAAGTCACTTTCGTTTTAACAAAGTCTTTTTTTTAACGTATTTAAAACTTTACAAGCTTGCAGTCTTCTTCTTTCCCATTACAGCAAACTGAAAATCAAAGGAATAGTCTGACACCATTGGCATAACTGTATAAACTGTGAGACAAACAACACAGGGACCATCTCATTAAAAAACTGCTCCAAAGTGCTACTTTAGGTCATAAACTCCACAGGGAACCTTCAAATACAAAGCCAAGCCAACAACCTTGTTTGCTCAGAAAACAAGCGTATAATATTGGTATAAACTATGGTCAGATTTTATGCTTTAATCTTTTGTTTTCACTTTGAGAAGCTTAATGTATTGATTTGTATGTTTTTTTTCATGAATTTATTCATTCATTCAGTCGTTTGTTGCTTTGTCTCCATCTATGCTACACTTTACTTGCTGTTGTACTTTTGCATTGTCCTCCCCAGGGATGACCTGTCAGTCAAAACATACATTCATGAAGCATTGTGACATCTTTTCCACTGAAAATCTTTGATTTAGTTTCTTTACATGGACCTGTCATGCATGAGACTCTGAATGACATGACATAAGTAGGTAGTGTTTCAGCTAGTTAAGCTACATATTAGCTATTTAGCATGCTTGTGAAAATGTACAATATTAATGTGTTGGTATTGTTACACCAGCCAGTATTTACTAGTAATGTTGATTTTTTTGGCCACATGGGGGCAGCACTACAAGCTTTCATGACAATGTTGACATATCGCTTTATCAAGTTCATAACGTGAATGTGTTAGCAAACAGTTACCTATTTGCACATCAAGCAGATGCATAGCAACATTATCATTTCTCTGGAGTCATGTTTCTGACCACCTGATGAGTTTAAGTAAAATATTTACTCTTCTTTTAGTTCTATTTTGGTCTCCTGCCTCCTCCTGGGGAAAATGTCTGGCTCTTTGATTGCTATACCTTTGATAAACTTGCTGTACAATACCTGCCAGGCATAAAACAGTAGGTGGACATTGCTGATGAGAGCAGTGAGAGCTACCCTAAGCAGTAAAACTACAGGCCAAAAAAAGAAAGAATAGATTTTGGTGACGCATTAACCGTGTGAATTGGTCAAATCCCTTTAACAAACACATAGTAAACAAATCCATTGTTACTGTTACTAATATTAATTATTGCAGCTTTAAGTCTTACAGTATTAGTTGACGCATGAGATCCATTAAATGCACAATTCATGTGTAAGTGTAGCAGCAGTCATTGTGGATGTGTGGGTTTGTCCTTCTACTTCTACTCTATTTACAATGAATACATGTCAGTGCTAAAATTAGGAGGATTTATCTGTTGTGGAGGTAGAGATTGGAATTATAAAAAATAAAAAAAGAATTGTAGATTATTATTAAATAAAATGGGGCTAATTCTTCTTTAGCGTACAATGTGGCCAAGACGTACTGTTTAATATATATTTTTAGCAGGTGTAGAATACAAAGTGTTTATTATAACGTGATAGATTGCCTTACAATGAAGGTTCTGGCATTCAGAATGACATGACCACCATTAAATGGCCATGATCTTTCTGAGATTCATCTTCAATACACGTTTAGGCTCGGGTAAAGCAGCCTATCCCGTGCAAACTATGAACCCATTAGTGCCTTAACTTCACATCCCATGCACGTCTCTTGAAAACATAGTCAACACAGATAAAAGGCAAAGGTTTCCAATATCGCCTGTTATCTAAAAGTGACAACACGAGTACACTCAGATTATAAATGTCAACCCAAAGCAGCTGCATGTGCACGGTGAAGTCCATGGTGCTGAAACACAATCAACTTCTTTTAAATGGGATGATTCTAATTCAGTTTATATGTAACACCACAATACAATGGAAGCATTTTATCTCCTCAGAGTCATCACACTAAGGATAATATCAATAGTATGAAAAATAATAATAAAAATGCAGTTTAATGTTCAGTCAACACAGTCTTCAAGCTTCTACCTTGCTGAATTGTATTACTTGGTAAAAAAAAAAAAAGTACTTGGAGGGTTTCTGCAATGGGAGTAACATCTACAATCCATGCAGGTGTTTTCATTCTGTCAGGAACTTTCTTATATCAGACCGCTGTCTGCAACCCAGAAATACTCTGTCAAAGAAGACAGATAAACAACAGACAGAACAGAAAAGGAGAATATATAGAAACAGGCTGACATAATACTGGGGTAAAATCTTGTACTTGTTTCCTAGATTCAAGGCCACGCTGACAAATAAGGACAAAATGAAATATAGGGTGGCGTCGGCTAAAAACAGAAAAAGTCTAGCAGCCAAAATCTTGCACATGCGCACTTGATTCTGTACATGCCGGCGATGGGGAGCCAGACTCAGGATCATTCGAGGTGCTACTTCTTGAGGCTTCCTGCCACTCTGTTCTTTCATTTTGTCCTGGGGCACGTACGAGTAAACTGCACTCCCTCCGATCAAGTCTCGAAGCAGACTGAGTGCTGCACAGGTGACAACAAACAGCAGCATTGATTTCACCTCCACCAAATTAATGATGACAGAAAGAACTGGTGTGAAAACAGCATTTCACCTCCTGTGGCTTGTAATCTACTCTCACTTATCTCTCTCTAACTGCAATTCATTCTCTCTTTCCTTCATTCTCTCTTTTACTTTCATTTTCTCTCGCCAGCTCCAGCTATTTTTTTTTTGTCCTGATAAATAATCCTGCAGCTGTGCAATCCAGTAAAGCAGGTAAAGATTTGGTTTGTGTTTGTGTGTTAGTGTGTGTGCTTGTACATGCATATTGCTTTGACAGGGAGAACAGTTTTGGAATGTAAGTTTGGCTTGGTGTTCTTTCCACTGTTTAAGTGAGGATATTGTGAGGTATGTTGTTGTCAGTCCACATATCAATACATATGATTTTTACAAGCAAAATGAGCTTCCACTGTTGCATGTAAGCCCTCTTTGGTTGTTGCTGTATTTCCAAACATCAAGTTTGGTTGTGTCTTTTATGGCAGTCAAGGTAGCTATTGCTAAAAGTTCATTTCAGAGACCTTGACTGTAATTTGTCACATCAGATGTTATTTTGAGACCGGAAATGTACAATATATTGATATCTGAAGTTACTGTAAGCAGCTTAGCGGAGCAGTTGAATGGTACAATAATACACAGTTTTAATTCATAAACATAAAAAAGAGATGTCATCCGACAGAACCCTGTCAACTTCAAACCAGTAAGGAGGGCACAGACCAAAGCACGAAAAACAGAAGGTCTCCCATGCAAAATGACACTGCTGTAGCTTTTGACAAAATTGTATTTGTTCATGTGAGACCCCATCACATAGAAGATGATTTAAAAAACAAAGGTCTTCAAGGCCTTTAAGGTTTGGCATTAGGCCCGTAGTTGTGATACATAAGGTTAGGGCCAGGAGGTAAGAAATATAAAAATAATAAATATAAGTGTTTGTGTGTGTTTGTTTGGGGGGTGGGGGGCATCTGCCTCCAGGCTACATAGCAGTTGTGCAGGAAAGAATACCAGAAAAGTTAAAAGAAAATCATATATATATATATATATATATATATATATACACACACACACACACACACACACACACACACACACACACACGTATATATAAAATACAATTAATATAAACCATACAATCAGCTTTGTCTGCATGATTGGCCAAGTTCAGTACTGTAAGAATTTCCAGTAGCTCTCAATTGAGACAATGATGTATAAGTCGATAAGTATATTCTGAACGGTTTCTGATATTGAGTATATACTCAGTATGACATAAACATTATGCACCATCACCATTTAAATGACAGAGGCAGTGCAAAGCACAAACAAACACAAATCAGCCGATAGTAGACACACACTCACACATATAGACTGTGCCTAGTCCCAAGCTCCAAGTCCCCTAAGAAATGGCCATCACTGTCAATTAGGATCATTCTGCACAGTGGCCGATGTACTTCACCACTAAAAACCATTACACCATCTCCCTCTCTTACTTTCTCTGTCTCTCTCTCTCTCTCTCTCTCTCTCTCTCTCTCTCTCTCTCTCTCTCTCTCTCTCTCTCTCTCTCTCTCTCTCTCTCTCTCTCTCTCTCTCTCTCTCTCTCTCTCTCTCTCTCTCTCTCTCTCTCTCTCTCTCTCTCTCACTCTCTCTCTCTCTCACTCTCCCTCTCACTCTCACACACACACACAAAGAGAAGAAATAAGACACACACATTATGAATAGCAAAACCTCATGGGATGCTAAGCCACTGACAGCCCATTACAATTCCACTGAGACTGAGGATGGTTTACAGGCACTTTAAGCTCTAGAGACGCAAGCAGACACATGCACGCACCCACACACACACAGAGACAGACAGACACACACACGCATGCATTAAACAAAGACAAAAAATGCACGTGCGCACACAGACACAAATACAGAGTACACCATCCAATCTACCCAGGGAGATGTACAGCATATCTCTGTTTAGCACTGTGGTGTGCAAGGCACCGAAGGCACTTTAATATATTTAAAATCAATCGTGACAATAGTGCTGCCCTGTCAGCTCTGGACACTGAGAATAAAGACCCAGTTAGATACACTTACATTAAAGCTGCACTAAGGCAAGATTTCTTGTTATGATACACCCATCATATAAGCTTAAGTCTCTACACCACAAGACTAAACGCTGAAATGCCATAGACTCATTCTGCTTACACAAACGCATATCTAATGTCTGATAGCTCTGTGAAACCCAACTGAAGCTCCATTCAGAGAACATGGACCCCTCAGTGTTAGATCTGTTGCCTCTCTCTTCCATTTGCCATCCTTTGAGGGAAAACAAGGTAGGTTTACTTGTATTGCACATTTCAGCAACAAGGCAATTCAAAGAGCTTGAAGACAAAATGTAACAGAATTGATACGATTTCAAAAAGACTTAAATAAAAAATAAGCTAAAATGGAATAACAAAACAGGAGAATAAAAAGTTCTATCACACACAGGATCCGCCCTCAATTGGACTCTATGGGTAATACCCTCCTCCAATCACACGTATGCCATTACCTACTGAAATTTGCATACGTACGTTTGATTACGTAGCTGGCCAATCAGAACAAACCTATCAATTACACGTGTCTCATACTGCAAATAAGGCAGGATCCCACTGCCACTCACAACCTTCTCCCTTCAGTGACAGTACATCTGTTCACTGTTCTTACCTCTCCACGGATGTAGTCTCTACTCCCTTAAGATCATTCCAGTCTATCGTGCCCTGGCTTCAACATCACCGGGAAACAGGATCTCTCCTGCCATGGATAGGACCACCCATAGAACAGCATGATGCACTGCCAAAGACTGATTCAATGCTGGCAATGGTGAGACCATTTTCAGCTGTGTGACATTTTGCTTTGCTGTGTCAAGGGTGATGTGGATTTGAGATAGATCCTCACATAGATGACAAGGCCGTCGCTTCCTTTGGATGCCTCGGAAATCCCCCTCCTACTTCAATTCACCAGGCTTTCCCAAAGGTTATGGCCTCTGCAGTGGCTCATGTAGGGCTCTCTGCTCCCACTTGTTACACCGAAACGTTGTTACCTGACTAAGTGAAGGCTTTAACAGCTCAGCTCATCCAGCTCAACCAGCCTTTATTTCCCCCTCCTCTCCCAGACATTTGGCAGTGTGTCCAAGCATCCTGGAAGGAGCCACTGAAAACGAAAACCAGTTGCAGAACTGATTTCCTTTCTAAGAGTGCCAGGCCAATCAGAGACAGGCTTTCCCTGATCCTGATTGTTGACTCAAGTGGCTGAGCAGCAACCAGGAAGCCCCAGCCTCAGCAGGTGTATGATAGGAACATGCTGGAATATTTTAAGAAAATATTCTGGCTGGGCACACAGGTTGACATAGCAGCAAACAACCTAAGAGTGAAGGGTGCCGCTACTGCTGCTGCAGAGCATGTGATGTCACCTACCACAGTGAACTCAAGTCACATATGGCTGGGACTCACTGCCCTACAGTGCACCACCTGACAGACATTTTGCAACCTATCCATCCTGAGATTGCTAAAACTGGTTCACCACCATTGACCTGAGATGCTTATTTTTCTAGTTGAGGTGGTGTCGAAACACAGGAAGCTCCTGAATTTCTCTTTTCAAGGGATAGCCACAAGTACAACAGGCTACAATTTGGCTTCTTCCTGGCTCCCTGCAGCTGTTTCACAACCAGGGTCATCTTTTACTCGGAAGACCTCACTGTCATGGCCAAGTCCAGAAAATGGACAATGTTCCACACAGCCTTACACGGTTAGGTTTCACCATCGACAGGAAGAAAAGTGCCCCCCAGCCAGGCCAACAGGTTGAGTATCTAGGAGTTGTACTTGACTTGGTCAGTCTGTGTCAGTTTTGTTGGAACCCAGACCCAGTTCTCAGACTGCAGCAGGGAACAGCAATAACAGCTTTCACTGTCATGCTGTCTGAGCTTATGGTAGCGAGACATCCAGTGGGTCCACTGGAACTCCTACACATGTGCTGCCTGCACTTGGATCCCAAGAGCCACAAGCACCGCATGGTGAACATTCCCCCATGAGTGCATTATTGAGGTCCCCACAGCACCATCTCTCTGACGCCACAAGACAATCCCTTGGGCAGACGTGTTTGCAGACATACTGTCTTACGCCTCTCGTCTTCTTCGTCTCATTGGGATTCCAATGCTGATGTGAGGACAGGAGATTATAGAAAGCAAACAATTGGCTGCCTCATATACTACTGTATGTGAGACACATGTCATTTGTAGGCGCATCCTGATTGGCTTCTTACATGCAAATTTCAGTGGGCGATTGTATGTGTGTGATTAAAAGAGTGCATTACCCATACAATCCAGCAAAGGACTCCTTTGCTTATAGAACTAGGGTTGAAATATCACAACCTTTGTTACAGTGCATTGTAAGATATTAATCAAATGCCTCAAATTTGATTTAGTAAAAAGCACTAGCAAACAAAAAAGTCTTCAGCCTTGATCAAAAAGAAGGAGGAGGCCTCTGGGATTTTGTGGAGTTTGTTCAATATATGTGGAGAATAGGGTTGTCAAGATACTAAACTTTCAAACTCGATATCGATACCCAGGACAATAATCGATACTCGATACCATTTTTGATACTGTGGGGATGAAAAATGACAAATACTTAAAGGCATAAAAAATATTTTTATTAACATTTATAAACTAAGAAAAAAAAGCTTTTTCAATCTCAACATGGAATATGCTTTCTCAGCAGAACCGCAGATGCTAATTAAATAATAATAATTAAAAATGAAAGAAAAACAACAAAAAAAAAACAAGACAATCACGTTTTGTTCACTTCACATAAATGCAAAATAAATAACCCAAATATAACACAATTTGACAATATTTTAAGGTTATCTGAGGTATTATTTTTTTAACTAAGTGCAAATAGGGGTTGAGCATAGCTCAGTGGCTACAGTCCTCGCTGCAGGCAACCCCGGTTCGAATCCTGCACCAAGCGGTCTTATCCTGCATGTCATTCCCCCCTCTCTGCCTCCTGTTTCCTGTCTCTCTCTACTAACCTGTACATAAAGGCAAAAAAGCCCAAAAAATATATACTTTAACTAAGTGCAAATAATCCAAAAATCTAAAATTAATCTAAAATAAAAAGCAAAAATATGCAAACAACACTGGTAGTGCAAAAAGAAACTGGTTTTCTGAGGTAATGTAAACTGCAAAGAACAAAAATAGCAACAATGACAACGTGTTTGGTTGTCTGAGGTAACACAACACACAAAACAACAATTAGAACAATATTTTAACAGTAACAACAACCAGTAAAAATGAACATCACACAATTGAAATGCTGTATTCTCAGCTACACTTTAAAAACAAAAGGCTGAAATTGAAAGGTGCACATTTATTAAGGCACACAAGAGTTCAGAAAGTGCACTTTACTCTATGAGTGACTATCTTGGGGTCGCATTTTCATTGCTTCTCAAACAGAAGTGGTGGAGTTGGCTGTGCTTGCTTCTTCTGTTTAGTTGCAAGTCGAGTTTTCTCTGCTTCACTCTGCTACTGTAAGAGAAAACAACACGTTTGAGTAACGTTAGCCAGCTAAAGGCTGCTGGCCGCGGCTAATGACTAATAAAAAAAACAACCAACATTAATTGAGCAGCAAGTTAAATGCGGCTAGCGCTGCCTAGTAGCGTGCTAGCCACAGCTAATCACAAAACAATCAACATTAATGCGGGCCACCAGCTAAGCTAACAGTAATCAGTAATAAGTTTAATACATACAGTTAAATGATGAACGGGAGCTTTACTAACCTGTCCGAATTAATCATGAAGCCCAGGGTGTCGGTCCTTCAGATGTTTGGCCAAGTTAGTTGTGCTGCTCAACTTCGTTGCCACCGTTTTAAAGCACTGTTCACACACAAGCTTCCGATTTCCCTTCTTCGTTTGCCTTGTATGCAAAATATTTCCAAACAAGGCTTTTGCCTTTTTCATTTTCAACCAAGACTGACTGGTCTGGCCTTCCTGCAGCCACACTGGTCATACTGTAGCAGCAGAAATGTGCCGGATGCTGTCTTACCTGCTGCACTGCCTGTCAAGTGTGCGCACACTATAGTATCGATACCTTGGCAAATTAGTATCGTATCCGGATACACCGTTTGAGTATCGGTACTTTTCAGAGTATCGATATTTTTGACAACCCTAGTGGAAAATAGAAAACGAACGCTGCTTCCCAAGATATTTTGGGTATCCTATTTGATGATTCTTACCACATCCTTGCCACGGACACTCACTTCTGCAACACAATTTCAAAACTGTTCAGAAATAAATGCTGAAACATTACATAAATGATGTGAAGATTCCTCCATCATGTCAGGATTTTGTGACAGAAGCATTTCAGTGATATGAAATGTTTAATAGCTTAGTTTAGATATTTTGTTCCTGGTTAAATCAGAAAAAAATTCCACCACCAAATTTCACCAGTAAACTGATGTTATGGCATGGAATACATATTTTCATTCTAAAATATAATTTCACAAACTTTCTGGATCCTATTTGATAATGTAAACTGTGGTTTCTTGCTCCCATTTAACGTTGGTTGTAACTTACTGTTTATATTTTATTACAAAACACTATTAACTTTGTGCTATAACCCTTTTTGGTGCTACAAGGAGTGCATATCCTGTATTATCATGCACAGTTTGTAAAGAATAATTGAAATCAGTTTTCGAGTCAATGGGGAACCATTCAAAAATGCATCTTCCCCCGAATAACCTTGAAAAATTCCTTTTCCTTTAAGTGCACATAAAATCTGAAAGGGCTATATTTTTTAGGACATTGCAATGAAAAGTTACCTTATCCCCAGGTAGCCTGCAGCAAGCAAACCTGCTTTAATATACAATAAACACAAAACGGTGAAGTATTGCTCACTTCTCTGTGTCCCCCCCACCCCACCCCCCCACTCCCTCACTAGAGACTGTCCTCCAAAGAAAAACGACAGAATTATTCATTTCAGCAAACACCCTAAAACGACAGAACAAAGACTTCTAGCAGCTGTAGTATTATGACTCATGTAAAGAAGCGAGGTGTACACACAACTGCAACTGAGTTTTTTAAAAAGTAGCAAAATATTAGAAACCTGTACACATCTGTATTCTGGATATGATAATGCACTAATCCTTCATGTAATACCATTGAGTGACCTAGAAAGAGACCTGATACTTTATGATACATAATGTTTTAATCCAACCATCAAAGCACTAAGCTTCACCACCTAATTTCACTCTAGTGTATTTGTTGAAGAATATCAACTGTAAGTAAACTTTATTAAACATTTTCCTTTTGTCTTCCTCAGGAGCAAAACAGGAAATACGGTGAGGTTATTTTAGAGAGACAGAGTAGGTCAGGGTGAATGCTCAAGTCTACGTATGAAACAGGGCTGGGCGATATGGCTGAAAACTGTATCACGATAAAAGTGTTTCATACAGTATCTGTGGATATCAATAATTATTGATTTTTTTATGACTCATTTCAAATTAGAACTAGGGGGAAAATATTCAATTTAAACATTTTCATTGTAAACTTAACCTTTTCTAGTGAGTGAAGCACTGTATATCATATGTTTTGAAAATTGCTATATAAACACATTATTAGTATTATTATGGCGGTTTGCACTTTAGATGTCAAATTTAAATGTATTTTTCTGTGAAATGACAGTTGTTGGCTAATCTAATCATGTCATCTATTTTGTTTTTATTATTGGAGTTATTATTGTGATAAGAGTTCAAAAAGTCAGGAGGGGGGGAAAAAAACAAAACTATGAAAGACAAAATGAGAATGACTTCCATTCCTACATAGGAACAAAGCAACTGCCTCCCAAACACACACACACAGTAGAAAAAAACATTGCCACAAACCACATCATTGTTTTTGCTTTCTTCACACTCTGTGAGCTCTCTCTCTCTCTCTCTCTCTCTCTCTCTTTCTCTCTCTCTCTCGCTCTCTCTCGCTCTCTCTCTCGCTCTCTCTCTCGCTCTCTCTCTCTCTCTCTCTCTCTCTCTCTCTCTCTCTCTCCACAGACACACACAAACACAAGTGTGCAGACCTCCCTGTCTGCACTTTTTCCTCAGAGAGAAGAGCAGGAATAAATACACAAAACACCATGCCTCTGAGTGTGTGTGTGTGTGTGTGTGTGTGTGTGTGTGTGTGTGTGTGTGTGTGTGTGTGTGTGTGTGTGTCCCCGTCAGTGAGCAAACATGCAGCAAACAATGTGAAATCATGACAGCAAAACAAGAACCGAGACAGAGAGGGAGAGGAAAAATTGAGTCTTCGCAGGAAACTAAAAATGTTTGAGAGCATCCGTGGGATGGATCACATCCTCTACCACTGCACTGTAACTGACAACCCCCCCCCCCCCCCCCCCCCCCCCCACACACACACACACACACACACACACACACACACACACACTTACAGGTGTATTGTGGCACTGAGCAAGCTTCAAATACCCTTATCTTCATCCTTCTACTCACCTGTCTATCTTTTACGTAATGATAATAATTTTAAAGAACTACAGTGTAACACCACCCACTGTATACTGTGATATTCTCTCATCCATCCCCATGACTGTCACATCCCTTTTGTGCTCAAACAACAGTGAACACATGTCCTGCTCAGGTAAACATAAACACTGATCATTTATTAAACATTGACACACACAAACATGTTATTTTCCTGCTCTTTTTTTTAAAGGATGGTTTTGAGAAGTCATTTAAAAGCTTCAGATTCTCAGATAATAACTTCAGGAGTTGAGGAGCCCAGACTGCAAAAGCTCAGTCACCTTTCCTCTGCAATCAGAAACAGGCAGAGGAGCCCAGCCTGAGGATCTGAGGTTGCCCTGTGGCTCAAAGGGCGCCAATCCAATATAGCCAGGAGCCATCCAATAAAATGCTTTTAAAGACCATGAAAACCTGTTTCCTCATCTTATTAATATATATGAGAGAAGGGTTCCAACATGGAGCCTCCTCTCACATATATTTGGTGATTTTACATGAAAGGTTTTCTGGATTTGTGTTTTTTGTCTAATAGTTTTGAGGCCCAGGCTCAGCTGGACAAAGGACAACATTTAAATCAAAAGTCTAGCATATTTTAGGAGAACATCGGCTGTAAATAAAAATATAAATTAAACATGGTCCTTTTTAATCACCAAAAATCATGCAGAGAAGGCATAGGTGTTTATTTTAGCCTGGAGTAATGCCTGTAGGTTTTCCTTTCAGGCTGCATACCCCCTCAAAAAAAACTCCTTCCCAACAAGGTAAGGCAGAGTGTATGTAGCCTAAAATGCTAAATCCAGGGCATAATAACATGATTTAAAACTGACTCTGATCAGCAGTACCAACATCAACCATTTTCATCAACTCTTCTCTGGATTATTATGATAGGACAATAAGGAAACAGTGGAAACTACAGGCTTGATGTAATTAAGAAGTCAGGAATCAAATCAAAAATCAAGTTTTCAGGGGATTGGAATGTTATTAGTAATATGTTAACATCAACTCTGATTGGTCAGAAGAGGCAAGAGAAGGTATAATATGATCTTGTCTCTTTAAATTTGTTAAAAGATGCAGAATTTTGTACCAGAATGTTTTTTTTAATGATTTCTGCATTTCAGGTGTGATTATATAAAAGCATTTATCACCTCCTGGAGATCAGCACAACAAAGGGAAAGACCTCATTTCGGAGTTGTTCTGCAGTTGGAGGGAACATGATCCGTGTCCCAGCCCTCCTCCTCCACCCCCCTACATCCCTTTCACCGTCCTCCGGCAACTACTGGCACCCCCCCGACCACCGATCCCAAACACCCCCAGCCAGCATCCCATTTTCGTGCCATCGACCTAGATAAGTGTGAGTGAAGACTATTGTTTAGAACAGCAGCCTGTGTAATTTCACCATTAGTCTCAATCAAAGACAACCAGCCTTAGGGCTCAGGACAGTATGTGTGTGTGTGTGTGTGTGTGTGAATGTGTGTGTGTGTGTGTGTGTGTGGCTGGACTAACTGGTGTCTATAAGATAAAGTAATAAGACACCCACCACCACCAGCAGCACCAGCACCACCACCCTGGGGTTATAGTGCTGAAGGAAAAAAAAAAAAAAGATGAAAGGAAAGTAAAGGAAGAAATCGACATGAAAAGCGAAGGAAGGAAGGAAAGGAAAGGAAGGAGGAGGGCAAGAAAGAGTATTAAAAACAGATGCGAAGATAAAAAGAGATAGAGAGAGTTGAGAAACAAACTGGGAAGATGCATACATAAAAAGAGTACAAGTGGAAGTGCTGTGGAGGAGTGGGGGGACAAATGTGAACTAGAGCACCTTAAAACCATTATTACACACACACACACACACACACACGTTTATGTCTCTAACACTTCAGAGGACATTACACTGACTTACCCTAACCATAACCTAACCCTAAACTAACCTTAACTTTTAAAGTCTTCACCCTAAAATTAACTATTTACATTAAGGGAACTTGTGTTTTTGTCCTCACAATGCCCGTGAATCCCCATGATATCAGTGTAAACAGACTTGCGTCCCCACAACATGAGGAATAGCAGGCACACACACACACACACACACACACACACACACACACACACCACTCAGAATGGCTGCTAGGCATTCAGCATCTTAGTGTTGCAGGATTGTGTATCTCCCATTTCTCTGAGCGTTGTGCCATGCAGCCTTAATCTGTTATAGGCCGCTACTTATAACCTCTCCCCTGCACAAACATAAGCGCACACAACATTTCCCTGCGGCTAAGTAGTATGTAGGTGCCATGGGAAATTCAGATGGATAGCACGCGCAACCGACGCACAAGCACACACACATTAACAAACAATCAGGCGGGCAGGCGGGCAGCGGACGGGGTGGAGGGGGGGGTGGACAGAGCTTATGCGACCTTCGGGGATTTAGCCGCTCCTTGGTTGTATTGCAGCTTCCAGGAGCCCGGGGATTTGATTTAATAAAGGGATTTGTGAGCTGGGAATAGGAGGCAGGGTGGGAGGAAGGATGGATGCAGGAAAAAAAAAAGGCAGGGAGGAGGTGGCAAAAACAAATGACAAAGAGAAAGGAGGATGAGTGAGGATGAGGATGATGATGATGACGATGACGATGATGACGGCAGTTATAATAATGATGAATGATGATGACCCCGCTTTTGCTGATACTGATACCCGGCGTCGACTGGAATAATGATAAAGATTATTACAGTGATGATGTTGCTGATGATGATGGTGTTGATGACGATGAGAATGATAATAATGATGACAATGGCAGCAGTGATTATGATAATAATGGCGGTAATGGGATGAGGATGAAGGCTGGAAACAAAAACTATAAACTCTATTAACACACACACACACACACACACACACACACACACACACACACACACACACACACACACACACACACACACACACACACACAAATGCAAAGCCTCATTCTCTTTCTCTGACAAAAATGCGACCTCGTACCTCTACTTTTGCCTAATTTTATGTTTGCTCAAAATTAAGAGTTGGTGCCGTTTTCAATAACTCTTAAATATTACTACTACTCGGCAAAATGAGACTGACATTTAACATAAGATTGCAATGGGGAAATCATCTGTTTTCCTCTCTAAATCCCCCTAAAGTGGGCTTAACGGTAGACAGATGTGGGTGTTTTCAGGACGCTTGTCAGTAGGAGGGTTCGGACAACATGTCATTTCATCTTCGGAGAAATCGCTGTTCTTAGCTCGACAACGGGAACTTCCCATCAGCCCGTGGGCTCGAGGACAACAAATTGGATTCTAATCCCAAAATTTACTGACACACTCCCCACACATACACACACACACACTGACACTCTCTCTCTCTCTCATCCAGCTCTCTCGCACAAATTCTTTCCGTTTTGAAAACAAAAGCAGTATTCTAAACACACAAACCAAATGCACTGAATTCAAGAGGGTAAAACATCAATGATTTTTCCTCCATCAGCTGGAAATCTGGTTTCCAGCTGATGGAGGAATGTTGGGCCCAGATTAACCTGTAACATGAAAGAGTTTACAGATCCAATCTTAAAACCTCCAGAACTGCTTACAGACTCATCAAGACCTCCTCGCTACTCTTAAACATTTCTAGATTTAGATTTAGATTTTAAATCTGGATGATTACATAACTACTTTCTGAGGGGGAACCACACACACACACACAATCACCAATGAGAGAGACAAGTTTACAATGTGTTGACTGTGATGCTGATGGTGTTGCCGAGCAACGATCAACATCCTAGGGCTTGAGGCTAACATTAGCAAGCATATTACTGTTGAAAGATATGAAATTTGACAGTTAAAATCTTACAACCAGTTCTTGCTGAATAACAGACAACCCGTACTGGCTACATTTCCCCAGCCTGTTTTTCATCCATACTCATACTCATTCTGATTTAGCTTTTTCTCTCACTGCAAAGTGATAAAAGCAAACGGTTGCATCATGTCAGTCTCCATTGGCAGTTTAGGTCTGCTTCCCCATGAGATCATGCAAATCACGTGTGGTGGTGCATTTCTCCTGCTGGCACAATAATCTTAATAGGATGCTAGTATTTTCAAATCTTGTAGTGAGTTTATTTATAATAAAGATTAATATAAAGATATAAACATCTCTGATATTTCTTCTTATGTGTGTGATACAACCCAACTTCAACATCGGTTACGATTTTAAAACTCTTCTAGTCTGAGCCTGGCTTTAATGAATATGAGCATCTGAGCATTCAATCTCTGTCTCATAATAGAAAGACAATAGTGGAAAAATCTAGAGTAACAAATATGTCTTTTTTTACATTCTGAAACAATTCAACCTGTTTTGAGAGTTGTTTTCAAGGTAAAAAGAGAACAATCTGTGCATACACTGCAATTGAAAGCCAGAGAGTGTAACCTTTGAAAGAAGAACCAACACATTTTTCCACTTGTAAAAAAAAAGTAACAAAAGGCGTCCTTCCTATTTGCTGATTCTGCAGCTTTTGTAGAAGTGGCTTATTTTACTGTACAGTCAATTTGATGACTTAAAAACTTTTAGCTGATTGATTTAACATTTTATTTTTTAGCAAACGTAAAACAGCAAATAAACACATTGAACTTCATCAGGATTGCTGTGTCTTACTTAACAGTGGCTTAATTCTATTCTAGTGAAAGTCGTGACAGTGTCACAGTGAGGCAGGACCCTTAAACAACTGAAGCAGCTAAATGGAGTTAAGCCATTGTTAACTGGATCATTTACACCTGTGCTTTTCCTACTGTGATACATCAAAATGTCTTTAACGAGGAAGGCCTGTGAGGATGCTACAAGTGACTCACGGAATCATAGGAAATGGTAGAAAATTAGATATTTAACATCTATGCTTCATGTTCAGGTGATTAGCAACTTTTCAGTAGCACATAAGGAATTGCTCATCAGCAAAAATGGTAACCAAGTTGAGTTAGAAGTATATAATTAAATAAAGCAATTCATTATTGCTCAGTTGGTATGAAAATGCCAATTGGGCTGAGCAATGCTAGAAATTAAAAGTGCAGTGTGTAGAATGTACAGGCTGAGAAACCTGCGAAAAACATGAAAGGCCCTCTCTTGATCCAGTGTTTGGTTTGTCCATTCTGGGCTACTGTAGAAACATAGCGATGCAACATGGCAGGCTCCATGAAAGAGGATGCGCTAAAGGGCTCATTCTAGGGCAGAGGTCTTCAACCCGGGGTCCGTGGAGGTACTACAGGGGGGTCGCTAAAGTTTTGGTTGATTAGACATTTTTTTTATATTCCCCCTTGCTATTTTTTCCACAAATTGAAATGAAAATGCACATTAATATGAATCCAACACACTGTAGTGAACAGATATATGGAGGCAGAAGGCGTCTTTCAGTCAGCAATGCACACATTCAGTGACACACAGGAGCTCTTTCAAGCTGGGCACCGGTTCATTCACAACACCTGTCCCGCCAACGAGGAGGACCCGCCCCTATCGCTGCTGTGCCAATCACAAGGCTGTACCTTGCACAGGTTTAAAATAAAAACATGAGTATATGAACCTGTGTATTACAGACATCCCAGCTCTCCTGGAAGTTCCCGGGAGTCTCCCGCATATTGATAGCGGCTCCCTGACGCCCGCAAATGAGATCCAATTTCCCAGAATCTGGAACGAGCAAGAAGGCAAACTAGAGATGGACTGTGCATGCGTGTGTGTTTGTGTGACTATAAATGCAGCGTGTGTGTTTATGTGACTTCAATGCAGCGTGTGTAAGAGAAAAGCGTCCATATAGCTCTGTGTTGCCGCTTATTAGACTGGTCTAGGGCATTGGGTGTCAAACTTATTTTAGTTCATGGGCCACATACCGACCAATTTGATCTCAAGTGTGCTGGACCAGTAAACCATTGAATAATAACCTATAAATAATATATAATACATGTTATAACTTTACTATAATGAACCATCTAGGGGTAACCTGCTAAGAGATACAGATACATGTGTTCAAGCCCACCGAGGCAAATCTGTCCTTCAAATCTGAATTACATTGCAAGTCAATTATCCCAAGTTGGATTTCCACAGGAAGATCAGAAGCCTTCACTGTAAATGGCGAGTGAAAATAAGCAAGCATAGAAAATACTGAAAAACTAAATTATCCAGTGGGCCCCTTGGTGGGCCGGTACTGGCTCGCAGGCCGTATATTTGACACCTTTGTTCTAAGGTAACAGGTTTCAGATTATTATACACTAGTTTGCTACGCTATTTCTATCCAAGTCCGTTCCACTAGATGCCACAAAATTCTATATATTGCATCTTTAAGTGATGTCACCAAAACACATAATCAGAATGATGAAAAATGAAGGACAGTTATTCAAGCACAGTCTGTACAACCTGAAGTCCTGACAAAAGGTCTAATCAGAGACAGTGAAAACATCTGCATAACTGATTTAAATAACTTTTACATCGATGCAAACTTCATGTGCAGAATGACTTTTTTTTTCTATGCGAGTTGGTTTTCAATTAGCTTTCAAATTACTCTTTCAAAGCCCCTCTCTCATTGAAGGCAGTTTCACAACCCGTGTCCTCCAGACCTGAGGGTTTGGACATGAGCACAAAATGGAGTTTGTGTTACGTGATGTTTTGTGAGTTCATCAAGGGCATGATTAAAGGATGTAAGCACTGGTCTACTTGTTTAATCAGTTTTGTTAATCAGTTTTTAATAAACTGATTTACATAACCATCAAAACAGCCACTTAGTAATTACCATGTGGTAAACATGGTAATTTCCTCAAGAGGCTTCATCAGATTCATCAAACTCCTTCAGTCATTATGAGCAAAGTTGTTATTTATGCTGCTGTATATATTTTTTTCCCCCTGGAATATCAAAAGAAGGATTATAGGTTGTTTTTCCTCCTTTTTTTCTGGTGATAACTTTTTTTCCTACCGATGCAATACATGAAAAATCTGAAATATAAATAAAAAAATACTCAGTGAGTCCATTTCTTTCATAAAACATGATTCAGATAACCTTAACATGTTGATTGCTAATAACGGTGGTTAACTCTGACCTTCCTCTCAGCATCCTTTCTCCTTAGAGATGCAAATATAACCTTGACCAGCACATACATTCATGACGAGGTATCTTAAAAATCAAGGCTATGAAATTCAATGTGGATTTATACGCTGGTCTCAGGAGAAATTCTAACCCTTTAGGTGAATTCCTGACCTTTTATCTATCATCATCAGGTCAAAACGTCTACTTGTTTACAAAAATATGCAATCTAAACATTAATCTTAATCTTACATTGGTCAATATATTTATGGAAGAACTGTTTATCTTGCTGTAGAGAATATGTAAAGAATGCTTAATGCCTACGTAAAGTACACCCTTTACATGAGTGTGTGTGTGTGTGTGTGTGTGTGTGTGTGTGTGTGTGTGTGTGTGTGTGTGTGTGTAGCCATAATTGTACTCGTGGTGCAGAAGAAGACAAGCTGACTGGTAGCTTGTTACAAAGTTGGAATGAGCTTGAAGCAACTGTGGATGGAACTGTCTTTCACTGTGTACGTGTCTCTGTGTGTGTGTGTGTGTGTGTGTGTGTGTGTGTGTGTGTGTGTGTGTGTGTGTGTGTGTGTGTGTGTGTGCAGGCTTCCTCCGGTGTATTTCACCCACACCAGGTAAAATGATCCTAAAATCTCCCCTCTTCCTCTCCTCTTCTCTCCATCTTCCTCTCTAGCCCTGCATATGAGCTTCATGTCCAAAATGCCAGAATGCACAGACACACACACACACAAATTCTATTCAATTTACACATTGCTTTTACTTACAGCACACCTAATATGAAATATACATTTTTAAGCCACTGCCATCTATTTTTCAATCATTTTTCACAAGAATTTGTCCAATGCTATCCTACTTTTGCAGCTAGAGCCGCTATTCTGCTCTGTTCAACTCTTAATTACATGTGTCAAACTTTCCTCAAGGCAAAGTCGAGTGTAATGTCTTCTAAAAGTTTCTAAAAGTTTCTAGGCATGGGGGTGGTGGATAAAATAAGAAGTAGCCAGACTGTTTTGTACTTCCTGCTACAGTGTATGGCTGTCTATCCTTGCTCACCATTACATAACAGCCTGTAATGCAGATGGGACTTTGAATTCAGCTCAATCTTCCAACGTCTCTTTCTTTGTTCAGACTGTGAGCTGTAAAATGCTTCTTACTTTTTTTTTTCTCCTTGATTTAGTTTTAGTTTTTTAATTTTAGATGATTGAATGTGACTATAGAAACAGTTTACACTCTTTATAAAGTTCTATTCACCCCATCATGGACAATAAAAGGACTATTTATGAATATATCCAACTATGAATGTCTGACAGAAACCTGCTCTCTCCTTCCCCCCTCTCTAATTATATGGATTCATTACAGTTTATCAGCTCAGTGAAACAAGTTCATTATGAGAGTGTGCTGGCAAATGCATTATGTTTTCACAATTATTGCTGAATACTCATTTGTCACTATTGTTTCTGTTATGCTGTTAAAGTGAATGAGTGGGCAACCAGGTGGCCCTGGTTGCCTGCTAGGGGTGAAGCCGAATCTAAATACACTATCCAGAAACAAACTGTGGATTTTTATTAATATTTATTTTGTATAACTGTTTTAAAAATTAGTTTCAGGAAGAAAAAAAATGTGTCAAATGGTCAGTGCAGTTTTTTGTGTTCTGGGAGATCAGGGGTTTGAGACCCGGTGTTGGAGCTTTACTTTGCAAAAGTTTACTGAAGAACGCTTTTTTAACACTTCAATGTCCTAAAATTAGAAGTGTAATAAAAACAAAAATAGGATTTGTACTCCTATTTTACTTTCCACTTTTATATAAATATTGTAGCCAAGGTATAGCAATGACAATAGCTGAAGCAAACACATAGATTCAAATTTTGCAGCAGCTCCTGTGCCCCACACATCGCTCAACCACAGAAGTTTACTACTTTAACAGAACACTCCTTTAACACTACACATTGCACTCCACTCCACTAACTACACGGTGCAAAATGCCTACTTATAATATGGCAAACTGTAACCTACTAGAAACATTGTAGCAGTTACTGAGGATCAGTAGCACTAATCACTGTTCAAAAGACAACAACATTCATTTGCACACCACACAACTGCAATGTCCGTGGTTCAGTTCTGACTTTAGACCTTTTGCTGCATGTCACATCCCTCTCTATACCCATGTTTCCTGTCTCTCTGCTCTTCCAGCTGTCAAATAACAAAAACATTTCAAAAAGAGAGTGAGAGGAAGGATGTTATGTTATTTCTGTTGTACGATTTGTCTATATGCTGCATAAATGCCTTTTTTATGTTATCTATATTTGTATGTGTCCATACACATAAAAAGCTAATAGGTAAGAATGGTAACAATCCAGCCTGAAAGCCATGCTTTTAAGATTGTTGCCTCTCTAACTTGAAAAAAAGAAGATTGCATTTTCTATGGTTGCTTGTTCTGCACCATTTTTAACCATTCCTCCTACCCCTCAACTCCACTCTCTTCTTATCCCCTCCGACATATGTCCTGTGCTCAGCAAACCTCCTGTTCTCCTGCTCCTGTACTTCTACCTCTCTCTCTCTGCTCAGCACTTTTCTTTTTTTTCCATTCTCCAAATGGTGTATGTTTTTTAACATAATGCACTCTTTGTTACCTTTTTTACAGGCCATTTCCCTTGTGATGCTCTGCATTGGAAAGGGTTGCAATTTGTGCAACTATTGAATAAAGGAAATTTAATGGAAGCTTGGTGCCAAGGCGGAGGCTGTGGTACAAAGATCCATCAATGTATCCAGTAAAATCAAGAGTCCTTACATTACCTGGGGCCAAAGTACAGTTCCTAAAGGATTGCAGCAGGAAACTTCTTGTCTATATCTATGATTACTTCTATGGGTTCTCTCTGTGTAGTTTGTATAATAGAGGAAGGTGCTTGCAAACAATTCTAAACCTCATCTAATAAGTTCTCATTTTATCCAATGCTGTATTTCCAATATAGTAGAACTGTCTCCAGAGTGCAATGTCATATTTAAAGGGCAACTCCAGTTATTAAAGTAAAATGTCTTCATTTTTGATCAACTGTGTTATTTATGTACTGCTGCATTAAAAGCTACAACATCAAAGTCAGACAAGTCAACGTAAATGAATGACTAGACATTTATTCAAGTTAGTAACATTACATAAACCACTTCTTTTTTTTTTAGAAGAACACAAAAGTGAGTGTATTTAAAAGTGTGTACACAGCTGTGGTAAGTACGCTAGGTCTGAGTCTTGGGTCAGTCTGTAATGGATGTTTATCGGTGATTATTCTTCTATATTCCTGTTTTTTAGTGTAGTTGCCGTGTTCCAGTATCTCAGTATTAAAAATGTCTTATTATTAAAAATAGGGGGATTCTGATTCTGTTACAACAGAAAAAGGTCTGTACACTGTAACTCCTAATGCAGGTATAATTGTGATATCCCATTTAATTGTATTGAGAGTTACAGTGTGCAGACTTTTTTCTGTCGTTAGCTCCAGAAACATGCACATTATAACATTATGTATGCTTATCTTTGAACATAATTATATACTTAGGTTACTGGCATAGTAAAGACACAACAGTGGTTCATTACTTTTCACTAAGTGAGAGAGATCTTTTGTCCAAGTATCCTACATTTCTGAGATAATTATCTTGCTATCTACAATCTGCTGTAAAGTCTATAAGAACAATGCAGTGTTTGAAATAGAGGAATGTATGTTATTTGATTGAAAATCTATCTAACACCATCTATCTAACACCAGGCTGAACAACATTGTTTCATTGATCTGTCTGATTGAAAGTTTCAAGCTACTTTTGATCTCACCCAACTGCACCCATTAGTGATGCTGGGTGTGGTTGGTAGTGAAATGGGCATGAAGCGTTCAACCAGACAGAGCAATGAAACGAATGAGAATAAAGAAGAGGGCTCTGTTGCGCCTGTAACTACACCTAACGATGATGTCATGGTGTCCTCGAGTACACCTGCACATCAATGCAGTGAGGTGAGAAGTTAAAACAATGGAGTTCAGCAAAAGCAACATTTTCAGTTGGTGTCAAGTTACCCTTTAAGCTGCAGTTCCTCTTGATTTTTTGAAAAACAGCTAAATCAAGAGTTCACAAAGTCAACTTGTCTTCTGGATGCTTGTTTAATTAACAGCTGAATCATGTCTTCAAATTAATTGAAATGATTAATTTAAATATTTTTTTAGAAGGTCCCTTAAATCTACACAAAATTCATCATTAATCATGAGCATATCATTATTTTTCCTTTATAACTCTGAGGCCAAACCAGGTGACTCTGGACTCACATATGTATTGTATTTGTGATTATCATGTGATGTCTTTGTCAAAAGATTTAAATATTCTATTCTACTCACAAAGCAGCAGTGTTTTCCAAGTCGGCGGAACACAAATACAGAATGATTCATTCACTACCAACGATCCTTTGAAGTGTGTGTGAATGTATGTGTGTGTGTTGTTCACACATCTGTTATCCTGTCGACGTATGACAGCAGGGTAAGATTTCTCACATACACACAAACCTGCACACCATCACACACAATAATAACAAGTTGCACATCTGCACTCTGATCATGTCCCTGCCAGGCAGCCGTACAATCAAAGTTTAACGAGACTGATCCATCACACCACCTCTGATGGCACACACACACACACACACACACACACACACACACACACACACAGTAGCCAACAGATAATGTAGCTCCATAACTCACCAGCTGACTTGTCCTTTACTAGATAAAATATGGGTTGTTCATATACATGTGCGTTCACAATGGATATGCTTGTTTGATTTTTTTTTTATTTTACTGAAAGGGAAAGAGGTGAAAATGATCAAGCCAAAAAATGCAGAGAAATCAAAAAATTGTATATCTTACACTACTTCAGATCATGTTCACAGTGTTTGGCACTATGCATGATCATAAATGCATTAATCTGAGGAGAAACACTTAAAAATAAGGAGATTAAACTTTTCATAAGTGGCTTGTTTCACCAAGTTTCCATGTACATATAACTAAACTTGATTGACTCATGAGTAACATCAGTTTTACAATTTGAATGAAAATACTGGCACATGAAAGTGGACATACTTCATTATATGCAGATGATGCTTTGAATTTATTTCATGTGTGTGCAATCATATGTTAAATCATATCTCAAATTCTCCCCAATGAGCAATGAGCTGTCTGCCACATCAGACACAAATACACACTGATGCCTCACACGCTGTCAACACAACTACAATTTCCAACATCCCTTGCATGCGTACAATTACAGAACACTGATGGTTACACACAGCTGTGCCTGAGAAATCAATGACAGGCATGACATGGATGGTAAAAAGAAAAAAAAGTTGACTAGATAATCTACAAGAGCACAAATTAGCATTTTGGCAGGAGTAAGTTTCTTTGTACTCCCAACATGTTTGGTAGTCAATGACATGAGCATCATCAGGAATCTTATTTCTATTCAACCACTCAAACAAACCGCTGCACTCATGAGTCTGTTTGAGTCTGGCTCTGTTGTTGCAATTGGTAAACAGGTTTCAAGGAAGCTACATAGCATGAAATTAACTGCTATTCAGCTATGAATATTAAGAGAAAGGGTGGGGTACCCCTAGCATTTCTTATAGGATATAGCAAACAGCTCAAGGAGGAATGATTAACACGAGGTCTAAGAAGAGTTAAAGATCTTACTATCATAAATTATGACCTTTTTTGACTCATCTATTTTAAACATAGCTATGACATTTTATTCACCAAAAGTTGTTTACATTTCTCTAAATTCATTTTTCCTTACAGCCCAGATCCCTCTATGTCCTCCAGCAGGCCGTTTCTGAAGCTATTTACATAACATTTGCATTATTAATGACCACCTACTCTGATTGGCTGGAGATGTGGCCGAGACCTTCACCCCAGCCAATCATAAAAAAACCTCATGAATTATTGTTGCCTTATGCTGCACCTTTACCTGCAGTAAAAGCTGCAGCTGGAGACATAAGACAGAATATACTGGTGTAAGAAGTGGTGTCTGATATTGAATGGAGAACCTGCTGTTGCACAGGTGAGATTTCAATAGGAATGTTTCAGAATAGGTAACATCATGGCCTCACCAAGTAAGAGTCTTTTTTTTTTTTTTCAAATATAGCCGGAGGTCGCTAACTTAGCTTTAGCACAGATACAGTCCTTTAGCTGAGTAACAGAAAGAAACAGTGTCTTAAAACTTTATCAAAAGATTGAAGATAAAAAGAAGTTGAAATTCCTGCGGCGTACTGAGTCTCGTTAAGCAGACAGTCGACTGTAAAATGTGCGGAACACACACACACCCATAACCACTTGCCAGTAACAGAGGGAAAGATTGTCTCCAAAAATGAATTTCAGCCATTCCTGACGTATATTTCCATCCTCTAGAAGGCTGTTAAAAGACTTTTTGGCTGATTAACAACCAGCAACACTTGTACCACATTACTCGTCATCCGGCTGAAATGCAAATTCCCACCACAGAAGAAACGACAGGGTTGGGCTCAAGCTAAAGTTTCCTGCGTATTTGATTTGACTCTTTTGGTGCGACAAAGTAACAAGTTCTACCTCAACGCTAGCGACTCTTCAGATGTGAATTTCAAAATTTCAAATAACATAAAAAGATAAAGGTGATAGAATTGCGTCATTTCACAGAAGAAGGGCTCACCATCACATTAATCCATCCCGAAGCTCATTTTTCTTGCTTCCTCCCTGCCTCCGCTTTAAATCATTTATGATGAATTGGTTACATAGAAACACACTTCCAGCCTATATACACCCAAGGTCAATTTATTTTAGGTGTATATTCCTCACTCATGTTTTCTGTATCACCTTACAGTCTAGCAAAAAGGCACAAGGCTGGAATCATTGCCATTGAGAGAAATGATGTACTATAAGTTGAAAAAGGACATATTGAGTGTTTTCAGCACTTGTGTCTCATTGCAGAATGAAGGATTGACAGTTATTAGCTACAGAAAGTTGCCCATGTCTCCTGAGGGAGGAATCCTTCAAGCATGCGAAAGACTTTTAATAAACAAAATAGAAGACTATGTATAATTATTCGTTTTTAAAATGTGAAGTGTTTCAGTGCAAGTACGCTATTGAATGTGCATATATCTCATAAACCTTACACTACACAAACATAACATTTTTGACCTGTTTGGGAAATTTTACCTACTACATGACATTGTCCATCTACTGCAGTGACCAAGCCTCTGCAATGCAGTGTGATTGGTGCTGAGACAGATCTGCAGCTGTAACTTTCTTGTTCAGCTTTTTAAAAAAGGAAGACTCGAGTCTTTCCAGTAATATCTTTCAGAACTTTCAGAAACACTCATTAACACTGGAATGCACTGACTAGAAACACTTTTTGTCTTCTACGATTCACTCTGAGCCATTTACAGGTAGTTAAGAGCCCTAGAGCTAATCATAAATGAGTATTCATTCAAAAACAGCGTTACAATTATCACATTTCAGTATTGCTTAGAGGCCAATTAAACACATATGAGCCCTGTGCACTTGCAGCAAGGAGCAGACACACATATATACACACACACACACACACACACATAAAGATATGCGATACATGCCATTTTGAAAAAAATGTGCGTCATGACTCCCAAGCACGGGTGGTAATGAGACTAGTTTTACTAAAAAACAATTATCAGGTAAGACAAAATCATTTGAGCTGTAATGAGTTTCTCTCAGACCCAACATACTGTAGTTCTGTTGCAGAAAAACACTTTTTTCTCTGTGATTTCAGACATGCTCAAGGCTCTTGGTAAAGTACAGGAACCCAGGAGTCAGGATGTTCCTGAGGAATTCCCTGAAATTGCTCTTGCTAGTTGTTTACTTTTAAGAGGAGAAGAAGAAGGATTCAATTTCCTCAATCTCATCTCTGAACAATATCTAAACTGTAAGCCATGTGAGGACCTCTGTAAGCAATTGCAGTTAACAAATTGCTAAACCTTGTTGAAGTAGAGCATAAGAGGCGCGCACTTGAAGACGCAAGCAGCTGCATCCATATGCAGGCTGACAGGACTTAGGTCACAGTGACTAACTGAGCTAATGCCATGATGATATGAATACCATTGCTTACAACTGTTTTAAATACGTTCTGACCAGGAGATCCCGTTGAATAAATGTGTGTTTTTTGGTTCCATCATCACCACACTCCTGGGCATTGATAAGAGGAACTGATAAGCTTGGAGGCATACGATTCCCATGATTCAGACAATTTAGAACCTGTTCTCAATTCCCGGTACAGGAACCGGTTTTTGATTACTATTCCTAATTACAAAATATAAAAACTACAACCTGACCTTGAGTACAAACATTATATGTATTAATTTCTCTTCGCAAAGATTGAAGCAATGCAATCCACTGAACCTCTGTATTTACACATTTGTATCACCATTTAGGTCTGCTATGCCATGGCCACCCAACTCTGTGGTTGTCTCTCCAGTCTAAATGTCTTGGACACGCTTTAAACTTAAAATTGCTAGGTCACTTCTTGTCGAAATTAACATGAGGATTAAATGTTGTGGTGACAAGAGATTGCATTCCAGCAGAGGGGACAGGTCTATCATTCCGACCTCATCAAGGCTGGCCTTGAAAAAAAAGGATCAAATCTTATCTTGTGAGGAAAACAAAACAACTTCCACTGGGGTTAATGAAACACATTCCTTAGGCCACTGATGGTTAAAATAAGGTGTTTATAATAAAAGAAAAGCCTTGGTTGTTGCAAATAGCTTTAGTAGATCCAAAATTGTAAACATTAAGATTTAAATGTTTCATCGTGACGGAATGAGAGCAGTGATGAAAAGGCCTCGTGCACTGGACCTCAATTAAAAGAATGAAATTTATCATGCCTTTCAGATCGCAGAGCGCTAAAGGGATGAATAATCTGGCAATGTGACAGGACAAGGTGTTGCTGACTTTCAGTACTTACTGTTAGCCTACGATATACAGTACATACATTAAGATTATCTAGGTGTTAAAGTGATGCAAGTATTGTATAGACTCTCTGCCTTCCCCAACTTTCCCTTATTTGACAAAAGGCAAAAAATGTCCTTCACACGAGACAAACTATGGTCATGTTTTTTTAAGACGAGTTCTAAAAACACCTACTGGAGCTGCTAGTTGTCAGCAGCTGGTTGAACATTTGTGGGTGTGCGGTGTTTAAATAAGTAACCACACAACAATTTCAGCCCAGCCATGCATGAAGCAGACTGCAAGGACAAACAGCAACATGTCTCTTCTATAGAAAGGCTTCCTGGACACAGCCACAATGTCTCTCACACACTTCCTAACCTATCTGCAATGCAGAAGACGGTGGGTCGAGCCAAAGCCCCCAGGAAGAGCACAATGCTTTCAAGCAAATTTGACTTAGCGGCCAAACTATGAAATTACAGCATTAAGGGATGCTACTGGGCCCAAAAAAATGTTACTTAAACTGTGAAAGAGAAGTCTGTCACAACCTCTGCAAAATGACTTGTTTTACTATCAGAATTTGATCTGCTCAGTCTAGTCACTCTTCAAAGTCCAGAGGAGCTGTACGATTAGATCGTTTTGTCCTCATTCAAGTTAGCCAGAGGGTTAAACCAGAAGTAGCCAGATGTCACTAGTTCATTTACTCCATCGGCCAAGTGATGCAGAAGCAAAGCAGAAGAGGAAGAACCTGGAAGAACATGTTTTAGCTTCATGCGCCACTGAGCAGCTTTCATAGGAATAAACAGGACCTGCTTCTGATGCATTATCCTGTTCTCTATATACATCCATGGTAGAGCTGCTACCATGATGAACGACAGCATGAGAAGAATCAGCTCTGAAGCACAGATAGTGATAAACAAGTGTCAGTCAAGTACAGCACTGAGGAAGACATTCAGTTGGCTGGAATTTAGTAATTTTATGGAGGCTGCAACAAGCATTAGCCCCAACATAAAGTAAATGAAGAATGAACACTGTGGGAGATGACATGAACCCAAAACATGTCACCAAATATTCACAATGTAATGTATCAAACCATCATTATACTTTACCCAAGGACAGACAGTCCAGTGTGATTCATTACACAAATGACAGCGTGTTCACACACACATACACACACACACAGTCAGTGAATGAACAAAAGCCTGTTCAGTGATGATGATAATGACTTAGCCAATTCATTATGACACTCATAAAGGTTTTTCTTTTTTAATTACAGCGTCATGCTGATGGCTTTATGACATTTAAAAAGCCTCTAATTATTCTGAACAATGGAGGGACCATTTGAGGGGCTAAACCAAAAGCGTTTTTAACATTTTAACATGGCCCTGTGGTGCCATTCACAGTTTGGCTCACAGCAACAGATAACAGACAATGATGTCTAGCGGGGGGGATATTTTCAATAACTCCATCACAAGATTACAAAAGTAGATCATCTACAAAGTTAACATATACATCTCCAATAGCAACTTTTGAATTGGAGAGTCAGGTAGGCTTTGTTGTGTAGATTGTAAATGCCTTTGAGGGAAATTTGAGATTTGCGATTTTGGGTTTTATTACTAAATTTGATTTGACTTATAGGGTAAAATTAAGATAAAACTTGGTTCCTGATCAAGATAAATAATAGAAGGAACCTCAGGAGGCGAAACAGAAGAAAGCTCCTCTACCAGGATGGGAGAGGACAGACATGCAATAGGTGCTGTATGCACAGAATAGAACAAGAAAGACAAATGACAGAAATACAGCATGAAAAACAGGATGACTAAATCAGAGTGGATTTATAACATATATAAAGAATGTGATCAGGTGCTGCCAAAAACAGAAGAGCCATGTGGCCTCCGTCACCATGGAGACCTGGGAAGACGACGGACTATACATGCACACAGGAGAGACAAGAAGCCACACACACAGTGCAGTGTTTCCCCAATAATTGTACAGAATGAATGGTTATTTTTGGCATTATTTTTTAGGCCTGGTGGGTGTCCTCATTGGTCTAGTGGCCCACCAGGCCTAAAAAATAACGCCAAAAATAACCATTCATTCAGAAATCAATAGTGTTTGGGGTCCTCTCTGTGTAGCGCTGTTCTGAAACATGAGTCAACTTCTGTACCGTTGCCTGGGAAACTCTTTTTCCGCAAGCAGCAGAAAAGTGACATGAATGTGAATGGAGGAAATGGATGGCGTCAAGTTATCAACCTTACATTAAATGTATAGTATATGCAATAGTGTGTTAGTTAATAAATCAAGACAAAGAAAAGTCACGTCTGTTGTTTACATGCTGGAAAGGGGTTAGCCCTGAAGTTAGCAACAATGGGTTAGCCTTACCTGACGATGCTAAATAGAGAAGTGTGTGTGTGGCTGCTAGTCTCTCCCGAGTTTTGCTCATTTTCCATAATGCAACCAGAATCATCCTTTCATTAGACCCTACTGGCCTGTTACATTGTCATATCTTTTAAATTCGAACCAAGCGGAGACAACCATGACTCATCAGAGTTTTTCTCTCAGACTTGATAAAGCTCCTTTAGGGCCAGAGAAGACATTACATGCATTCTGAGAACCCCCCAATCAAGTCTCATTTAAGAGCATTGAAAGCATCTCCAACCGAGTTAATGCCTACTTTAAGCCAGTTGTAGTGTTTTCCATATTCTACCATACAGATGCAATAAGAAATACCTACACAGATTTCAACACACACACACAAAATTATTTTTTCTCCAGCATCCATTTGCAACATAAATTATTCAAAACAAGAATACACACTCAGCTACCAACAGCTGTGTGTAGGGACACAAATGAGTCATGGAAAAAAAAACAAATACAAAAAAGAAGAGAAGCAAACAGCTGCAGAGGTTTGATCTCCACCTCATGGAGAGGCACTGCTCTGAAGTGCAAAACGGGCAAAAAAAAAAGAAAGAAAGAAAAAAAAACATCAACATGGATGAGGTGAAATTAACACGTGAACGAAGGCTTCACGACCTTATTATACAAAATAGCCAAATGTACCTTTTGTGCCGAGCTTTTAGCAATTATGCGAGGTAATGCTTGTTGGCGGTCGGCGGCAGATAGACAAGGTTAATGGTTACGTCGCTGTATAGGAGAGGAAAGCAAATCAGGATGTTGGCAGTATGATCAAAAAGGTGGCAGCTGCTACAGCCAAGGACAGCTGTTGGTGCGAGACCTCTGATTTGAGCCTCCATAGAGTATAAGGGTTTGGGTTTTCTCTTTTTTATTGATTACACTCTGCATCGTACAGTAATGGGAGGCTGTATAACAAGCTGTGCTACCTACCATCATGAAAACTTGGGAGTGCTTTCTCTCTAGAAGGCACCTGAGAATCAATTTGTTCTCGTTGGCAGATTTATTGTTGAAGACTAACGAGTGTTCAGATGTCACTTGCCGTCTTGAGGTGTTTTCACAACCACGTTGCGAGAGGTGGGATCCAAAATTCATATCTGTCTGCCTCTAAAAATACTTTCTCTTCCTGCACTCCTCTCGGATGTCTGCTTGGGATTGGAAAGCGATTGTGGCGTCGGAGACAACAAACACGCAGTAAACAAATCATTCAGAGGGTGAGAACGTTAAATTCCTTAACTCCTGAAAATCGCTACAGAAAAAAAAGAAAATGAAATGCCCTGACATGGTTAGAGCATGCCTCTATCAGTCAAAGACCAGAAAAGAAAGATGGGGGGGGGGGTGAAGAATGGGTGAGCACAAAATAAGAAAATGGAAAACAAAAAAAAGTTGAAAAGGTTGTGTAAGGAAAAGAGTTTAAAAGGAAATAAAAATGGATAAGAACAGTCAAGTTGATTCAGAAAAAGAGATCATTTAATTAGATCTCACATCAGACAGACACACATTAGTTTGAATATATTGCAGCGAGACTTAAATCAATGCCTGCAATAAAGTGAAGGCTATTTTATCCGTTTATCTGTCTTCACTGTTGATTATCATATTCAATCAAGCTCATTTTTACCAGAGATGCTGGGAGACAGTTTCTGCAATGTATTTAGAGGAACAGGATATTACACATTCATGTACATACACACACACACTACACCTACACTTCAGAGAGCTGTTCAAGCACATGAGGGAATATGTTAATGTAACTGAAGTGACTGGCTGGAGGAAGAAAGTGAAACAAACTAAAAGAAAACAAAAAAAAGGTCCAGAGAAAATGGAGGACCTTACAGAATCGAGCTTCGGTGAAGATCCACAGTCAGGTCCTGTCTCCTCTGATTGCTTTTCACACAAGATGGTAGAAAAGAAAGCAATCAGTGAGAAAAAAAGGCCGGCATCAGGAAAGCGGCAAGAGACTCGGTATAATCAGAGAATGGAAGCAAAATGCTGTGGGACCAACTGAACGCACTTCAAACAACACGAAAATAAAATAAAATAAAAAAACCTCAACTGATGGCACCTGGCTCTTAAGCAATGTGGCGTCTCACACACACAAAAAAAAAGTATGAAGCTTTTATGATCAGAGGCAACTGTTCTCTTAACGCACCGTCCCACTAGTGGCTGATATTATTGAGAAGACAGATAAAAGGTCTGGAGGGATTTTGACAAGTAGACAAGTGCTGTTTAACAAGGCAATCTACAGGGCAAACGGTTCGATGTTCCCTGACCGCATCGACTCCGCATCCCTCTGCAACAAAAGGCTTTGAACTCATCTCTCTTTCTCACACACACACACACACACACACTGACACTCACACACATAAGGAGGGCCATGGATTTATCCCCTCATACGAGACCATTAAGTGTTTGAACTGGCTGTGTCTGGGAGGCTGTATCAAGGACTATTTTTGGGTTTTTTTAACCTAAACCGTGAAAAAGAGATGCTACAACTAAAACTTTTATTTAAGCTTGCAAGACACTTTCCAACAAGATACTAACCAAGCACTGCAGAGGTAAGCTCGAGGTCAAAGCAAAAAGCTCATAATTGTATCAGTGCCGACGAACAATCGTATGAGGGACACACAGATTTATCAGTTAGTTGTAGCTGGTGAGTAGTGACACTGATAGTACATTTATTTCCAACTCTGGATCTGTATGTAGATAACGCAGTTTAATTATATTGAGTAAAATGGTAACTTCAGTGTGCCTTTACATCATCAAGAGTTTCCCGTTTGATCAGATTTCCTATATGATGGATCCAGCCAAGTACATCATTCTTGTACCAACAATGTGTGCTATTCAACAGTTTGAAGGAGACAGTTTTCGTCAGATCAGGGGTTTACCTGCCAATATAATTAGCCACCACCTTTGCTGAAAATTCTGGACGGAGCAAAAAGGGTGGAACTCAACACTACAGTTATCATGGAGCTCTTCAAAAATGGCAGTGGATGCAAGAATATTTTGATTTATCCACTTAATAATTACCTTTACGAGATGATTGCAAAGTACATTGTGAACTTTCTATGCTACCCACCAGAGACTGACGTTAGTGGAGCGGAGCAGCGATCAGCAGTAACAAACGACAGCAGCTAACCAACACACACTGCAGCATTTGACAACTTAAACCAACTCTGAGGTGAAGAAAATAACTCGGTGTTCAGTCTGTTTCACCTCAAAATCCCTGCCCCTGCTCAGCATGTTGGACAATGATTTCTTTCCTTGGAGCCAACAGTGCAGCAGAGAAGCTGCTTTCCACTGCTGGAGTCATGAGGTTACAACACTCCACACTCTGTCTCCTCCTAATTTTGTGATTGTCATTCAGGCAGGAGACTGTAAGATGCTTTCAAATGAATAAATGAATAATTAATTAATTAATAAAAAGGCTCTGTTCCATTTATCTTATCTGCCAGTTCTGTTTCATATTGTACTTGAGTGTAATAAGGGCACCAGTGAATGGTTTGAATACAGTGAACTAATATACTTGTTGCTGTGGGTCATCTTGTTTGCTTGTAAACAGAACTTTGTAGCTGCTCGTTAAGCAGCCATTAGCATCAATGACAAATAAGCTAACTCCCCTGGTTCTTTCATCTAAATGACCTGAGAACAGCAACACACTGGGCCACCGTACGCCACCATAGTCCCACTGTGTGTCCAGCATGGCTGCCTGAGACAATGAGGCTTGAGGCTGCATCAGTAGTACTCTCCATGCGCTCCCCAGCAGTGTCCTGCCTTTACCCTCTCACTGTTGAAGCATTTTAGTGAGAATTTCTATCATTCCAAAAAGGCAGAAAAATTGTTTTATAGATGATACAGATATTTAATACTGGTTTATTTCAATCAATTACTTTTATATTTTGATCATCTTCCTCTTGCCTCTTAAAAATAGAGGATGAGCACCCTCCTCTGCCTCCATGGATGAGCCTCCTCTGTCTCCAACAGTATTATAGTTGAGTCATCCCACTATATGTTTCTGGAAATTGCAAAAATAAAATAACCTCTTCTCTCAGTAGAAAGTCTGGTGTGTTTTTCATCTATTTTTGGACTTTGATGAAATATTTTTGCCTGTCCTGAGGTGCCTGCGCAAAGTCAACACACTAATAACAATACAGTCTATTTAAAGATACGAGTATCTCCCAATGTTTCAAACCAAAACCAAAATAAAACTGGAAATCGAGCTCTCAAGAAGGAAGGGGAGCTTCTATTAGGATTTTTGAGGTATCTCATTAATTCAGAAAAACAGGAGATTTTTTTTTCTCCATGAAAACTTTTCTCAGAATTCTGAGATAATTATAAGGTTATTTCAGAAAACAGGGCTTTTTTGTTCTAAAGTGAATGCATTTCACTTCTGTACTCAGTCACATCAGACAGTGAAAGTCAGAGTCATGATCACTATTTCACATATACAAATTTGAATAGAATTTCACAAAACATGCACTTATTTCTTGTGGTTCAGTAAGGACAGTGCCCGTGTCTGATTTAAGGAAGCACCCAACCCATGTAGCTATGTAATTAGTACTGTCTATTAAGTGTTTTAGCATTATGGGCGTGGTTGACTATGCTAACCTGTTTAACAGAAATTAGATTACTAGTCTAACCTAATTATAAATTACAAATAAATGACAGTGCCTCCACTTAACAGTAAGGTTGGTATGAATCACTCATTTTGAATCCCACGAATTAATGACTATTTCCTTTTTAAATTCAAATCACACCTTAATGAAATGTAAATATGACACACACACACACACACACACACACACACACACAGAGTACTGTGGTGAGAGTTAGAGGAGGCTCCTCTAGGGAGTGACGTCAGGAGCAGAGACTGCGTGATTAATGATTTAATGCACCTGTGACTGATGGCAACACAGAAGGGGACAAACAATGAAAAGGCGGGCAGATGCGGCAGGACGGGGGTTGGAGCAACACTGGCACAGCACTCTGGTAGGAGGACGGGTATTGTCCGCAGTTAGATAGAGCTGCCGACCAACCAAAACTAAAATATTATCCTTTACACCAAAAACAAAACAAGCAGGCTCGGAAGCAAGTGACCAACAACAAATAGCTGCTCCATTTAGTAAATAAAAGCACAGGGGCACTGGTTAGTGGCTACTCACAGTTGAAACATTGATGGATGGTGAGGTTACAGGATGGCGGCAACAACAGTCCGGATGAAGTGATAGCTGAGCGGGAGACGTCGACTCTTAGAGTCCAAGGAGTGTTTCCTGGTCCTCAGTCTAATGAATATGCATGACAATGTCTCACAGTAACTTAACTCATTCCAAAGCTCCTTTACTTCTCATGTCGCGTTCATTTTGCGCTTTAAACTTAACATGAACAGAAACTAGCAGAGTAGCAATAGCCGCGACTGCACTGAGACGTGCTAACACAACTAGCACGCTAATGTGCTAACTGCTACTATCTGCATTTTACACACTGCTTCATAATTAAGTCATATAAAAATACACAGACAGAAGTATTTACCTTCTGCAAGTTGTAATGTGTCCTCTACCCGTTGGTAAGACTCTGCATTCACCAAAGTAATGGAGAAAAACACTCACTTATCCTACTTTCAAATATCTCCTGCGTTTTCTCACAGCAGTGAATTTACTCTACCGGGTCATCTGTGCAGCCCGCCCGTCTACCTTTCCGATTGGCTGAGGAGTTGGTAACCACCAATGGAATAAAGCAAATGTCAAGCTGCACAACCTTATGACCTCTAGTGCTAGGTTGTGCACTAAACATGCTTCTCTGTGGGCAGCAAATGAGTGATTGCAATGAACTTCAGTGGCACAATGACAGATTGTTTATCTGCATGTTGCGCTTTTAAATTCACCATGCACTGTATTAAACATTCAAATTAACTGGTTTTTAATGAAATACCATTTAAAATTGTTCATCTCTTAATTATTTATATATTTTGTATAAAATGTCTAAAGTTAGACTGGGCTAAAACCTAAATCAATATTGCCTGAGTGAAAGGCTTGTGCCTCAGTTACCATGGCATCAGTTTCTGAGGTTTGTTTCCCATTTCTAATTGCATCTGCTCAATTCTGTTCATCTGCTTACTAACCCGTGTATAGAATTGTATTGAACTCATCTCTTTGGAGACTAGAGTTCATTGTGTCTGGGTCTGCCAAAACTTTCTAGGAATATTCTAGCTGAGACGTGCATTTATCCAAGTCCTTTTTGTTTTCTCCTGCCTTCTACATAGGGTGCTGCCCTCTAAGCACTGCTCTTATGGATTCCCACAACACCGAATCATCCTCATCTCCTATATCAGTTGTAGCTATAATGTCTGGCAGCACATATATTTAATTTCAATTAATATTTATTTGTGTTATCAAATCTCCAGGTGTATTCGCCTTCACGGTTGTTAAATCTAATATCAAGTGACATGGGGTCATGATCACTTAGAAAGATATTGTGGAATTGTGTGGTCACTACACAGCAGTTCAGTTTAACAGCATGAAATCAATCCCAGAGTAGAATTTATCGACTGGACAAAAAAAAAAAAAACTCTAGTGGTATGGTTAAATAGTCTCCAGATGTCGACTAAATTTAGGCTGTCAATACTATTTTTAGTTCATTGCTAGCGTTACCATTTTTAAAAAAAAACCTTGCTAATTGTTCGTATCCAGTAAAGCATCCATAATTGAAGTCCCCTCTTATTTTTGTATCACCAACATCTGGAATTCTGTTCAACATTATCTGAAAAAAATGCAAAATGTGGAGCATAAACAGACACAATTAAGTGTTCCAAATACAATTATAAATCTTCCATTTGGATCCCTGACTGTACACCTATGATTGACACATTTATCTTAATAATTGCTACCCCTCTGGCTCTGGTGCCAAAATGTGACTGATATATTTGTGATACCCATCTCATTCGTAGTTTGTCTCTAGCTGTATTGTTAATGTGTTTCTTGAAGATACATAACATCAGTTTTCAAGCTTTTCAAATGTGCCATAATCTTCACTCAATTAATTGGGTGATTTATTCCTCATGTTCAAGCTCACTATCTTCATGATGTCCATGTTATTACAATGGCATGTCATATCTCCCTGTTCATGTAACAAATGAAAATTGCACCAATTTGTAATGTAAAAAATAATTGCCATCAGAATACAACCTAACCCTCTGAGAACCAAGTCAAAACCTTCCATGCTTGTACCATACCATGACGGTCTGTGTAGGTTTCTGCTTCCTCCTGTCCTGCAGAACATGAGAAGTGGGTTCATTCATGTTACCCTAAAATGAAAGTCATCTGTATGCTTGACCATGGCTAGCTGGACTAGAGCGACACTGGCTTGTCGCCAAGAACTCCGGAGCATCCTTCGGGTTGTTAAACATGAGCTAGTCTGTGCCGACCGAGACAAAGCATGTCACCTCAGCAGTCCTGCATGTGGTTCTCATGTTATCAAATCACTGCTATCATTGCTGGACCCAGGTATTGGAAAAAATAAATATACATGCTCCCTCATACTGTACATTGAACCTCTGTCAGAAAAGTCTCAATATACATAATGAGTCATGATGGATAAGGCAAATTGAGAAGGAGGGTCATCTGTTGCCTCTGCCAACACATAGACCCTATGTCCACGCTCCACCTTAACAGGTTTGTTATGAAAGTCTTCCTTTCTTGGCAAAGTTGGTATGAATTTTGAAACAAAGTATGTTTGCCCTTTTCTGTACCTTCTTGGACACCCATGATCTTAATGCGTTGTCATCTAGATTGTGAGATAAGGTCATCCACCAGCTCACTAAGCAACTTGGTCTCTTCCACCCTTCTAAAACACAGCTTCTCTAGATTTTAAATTCAGGTCTTGTGCTCATTCAGTCCGCTTTCGTTTGAGGTTACACTTTGCTCTACAATGTCCACTGACTGTTTCAGACAAGCGATGGATGCATTGAGCAACTGAAACTCTGAGTCAACATTTTGATTCAGTTGATTGACACCATGATGTGAATTGTTGTCAGTGCCTTACTGTGGCTTGATCGCTGCAAGCATACATCATATCACTGTTACATTATCTTCACCACTGGTTTCTTCCATTGTAGTTTGATTTTCAGTACTTTTGGCTTTATACAGTTTCCCCATGGCTTCACTGTGCATCTACAACTTATAATGTCAGGTTTTTTAGTCTTCTTACAGCTAAATGTATTCTCAAATCATACATTTTTGGAGGACGAAGAAGAACCTCTCAAATATATCTCGGCCTAGACTGGACAGGCCACTACTATTAAGACACTTTTCATTTGGCCAACCACACAAATTCACACATTCAATGACACTTCAATTAAGCTCTATGCAAAAGCAATATTTAAATTTACTTTGCCTGTGTGAGAAAATCCACTGATAGCAAGTCCATTGGAATACACTGATTTTAGTTCAAAATGTTGCCATTATTAACATTGCTGTGACTGAGTCCAGTTTATCTTCCGTTTATTCCAAACTTAGGAAACATATGAAATTCATCCCTTTCTGTGCAGCAGAGGATTATTTCTTCCTGCAAAGACTTATCAGACGCAGAGTGCAGCAAATAAAAAAAAGCTTTCATGAACTGGCTGCAGGCTGAATTATGATTGTGCTGTAGCCGCCACTTGCACCCACCATAGCAGAACAGACACATGAAAAATTCAAAAAATGACTACTTTAAGAAACAAAATGCTGCTGTAATTGCATGTCTTTTTTCAAAATAAACACAATCTGAAGCCTAAAGAGGTAGTTTTTGATCCTGCAAGAGCTCTTTTAGACTGTAATAATGTGGACGTGTGTAAGTGGATGTGCTCATAAATGATGTCCAGATTTCACCATCCGTGGTAAGAATTTCATGCTTATGTGCTTATGGCTGTGCGGCGCACATGTGCATGTGTATGCATGCATAAATATGTTCATGCCTCCACCCGATCATTCACATCTCTGTGGCTGCTGTGGTGATGGATGAGAGCAGAGCAGCCATTAGCAAATGTGCTTGACACCAAGAGGTCACACTGTAATGTAGACCCCAACGTGGTGTGGTCACACCATCAGTCACGGTCTTTGCGGGTCAGATGGAAAGCAAGTAGGACATGCTCAGGCCTCTAACAGATAAATGACTCCACTGCACCATGGAGGCAGCCATTGTTGCTCTGGACCATTGCTTTCTTCGCTCCTTGAATAGTTGGGCGTGGGGGGGGAGGGCTATTAGCTGTGGGTGGTCATGAAAATAGACACATACAGTGTGAGCACACACACACACACACACAAGGACAACTGTGTGTGTATTTGTATGTGTGCATACTGTAATTTGTAAGTTGTGAAAATAAATTGGAATGACTGACAACCCATTCCTCACAGAGAAGAGAAGAGAAGCATGAGAGAAAGAGACAGGAAGGAGGGGGGAAGAGGTTAGCAAAGACGAGACAATGTGTAAGAGAAGAGAAGCAAGACAGATAGATGCCATGAGCAGAGAGAAGATGTAGCAGAATGAGAAGAAAAGGAGGGCAGAAAGGGGAGCAAAGTGAAGAGATAGAAGAACAGTGACTACCTCTGAAAGGTCAGTGTCTCCTCTCTTCATTTGTCTCTTTGATTGAACTTGCCAATTAGCTACAGAGCGCTACACTCCACAGTGGATGGGAAACAACCTAATCAGGTCTGGGGGAAAGATAGATAGACACAAGTTGGATGGAGAGAAATTTGAACAGTGTATTGTTACAGAACAGCCATTACTTCACATTATTGGAATTGCACTTTATTTCAATGATCTGGCATGGTTGCTTGTCTAACATCGAGTCACATCGAATAGAACCAAATTGAGATGGATTTGATTGAGACCGGTGAAGTGAGTGAAGTGTACTCGAGGCAAAAGAGAAATTAGGGAGGGAAGAGGGGAAAAAAGAGAGACAGACAAAGAGCGAGGCACCCCACATCCTCCAAACACTGACAGGAAGATGGACAGGAGATCGATGATGGGAGGATATAGTCTGATGAAGCGAACTGGCAAGAGGAAGACGGAAGGAAATGAAGAAGAGACACGACAGAGCGGAATGTAAAACAGAGAGACAAAGAGCTCAAGGTTTGAACGCTGCAGATGATCATTTCTGGACTGCTGCCACAGGTGGCAGCTGATATTTTTTTGAACACTCAGTGATGCACACTTTTACCGAGATGTAAAAGTTTCGAAGAATTTCAATTAAGCTTCTGAAAAAGCTTTTTAACTAACATAGGACTCTCCATCCATCCAATGAAAGACTAATAAAATTCTGTCAAGGCTGACAGCTCTTTAAAGAACAATTTTCCACTATTAAAAGAAGCGTACCTTCACTTCTTACCATATTTAGGTTTTTAATTGAGTTTTTGTCTGGTCTCGAGCACATTTAACATAGCCGTGGTTTTTAGAATAGTTTGGGCCAGAATCCAAGAAGTGTGCAGGGAGAATTTTTTTGTAAAAGAGCAAGAGAACTCTTTCTCCGCCAACCACAGCCCTTAGCCAGGAGACAGTTGTGTCTTTAGTTAGGGTGGGGATGTGCAAAAAAATATTAAATACATTTCATAACAAACAATAACACCTGTAACAGCTGTAAATGCTTTCTCTGATTTGGGTTTGGGACCACTACATTTCTGATTCTAGAGATTGCAATGTCACCTGGACAATTGGTCCACCACTTTGGTCCAGTCTCAAATATCCCAGCAACTATTTGATGGATTGGCATTAACTTTTGTACAGACATTCATGATCCCTAGAGGATTAAACTTACTGGCTTCCAATTGGATAGCGCTGCTGTCAGGTGGCCCCTCAAGGGCCCGGGGCACTTGCTCAGATTTCCCATATGGTTGTTGAAATGTGTGGTTTTGAGTGAGGTGTGTCCTCAACTGTTGGATGGGTTTCCATTATATTTGGTACTACATTTCCCACACAGGATTGAATGTTGATTCCATAACTTTTATCTTAAGAAAAAATCTAATCAAAATTTCTGGAAAATCAAAATTCTGATTTGTCCAATAGTTTGGTTTAGTTCCAAATACCTACAAAACTGATCAAAATCCCACCAGCCTCAGCTGGGCTTATTGGCTAATGCTAGCATGCTATCGAGCTAAACTGAAATGGTGAATATGGTAACATTACCTGCGAAACATCAGCATGTTAGCGTTGTCATTGTGAGAATATTAGCCTGCAAATGCCACTGATAACAGCCTCACATAGCCACTAACATGGCTGTCAGTCACATGTCAGTCACATGAAAATCATTAAATATATATAAGTAGCAAAGTCACTAAATACAGTCATAGATGGGCATCCTTCATATTAAATTTTAATGAAAATTATTAATATCTGATTTTTTCATATATATGAAACATCCACCCCACATAGCAGCAAGTGGTACATTCATTCAACCCTAAGAGAGATTAAAAATGAAATGATAGCTGGAAAATAAATATGAAAACAGTGGGAAAAAAGTAAGAGAAGATGAGAAGAAAAGGGGGTCTGAGAAAGATGAAAAACACAAAGGATACAGACCAAAGAGCAAGACAAGATGAATAATTGAATAAAGTTGCAAAAATCTCTCTGTCACAATTCTCTGCCTCTCTCATATTCTGTTATCCAATCTTGTTACTGCATCATAATGAGCTGTATCAGACACTAACCAGAGCGAGAACAAGAAAGAGAGACACAAAGACAGAGAGAGAGAGAGATGTCAGGAAAGTTGGAGCAGAAAATAGGATTCACCATCTCATCTGTTTCCTTCTTTCATTAAACCATCCATCCTCCACCCATTTCTCTGTCATTGGATACTGTGTAACACACACACACACACACACACACACACACACACACACACACACTCAAACACACATGAGAAGTCATTGATGGGCACTAAGCATTGCTGTGATCTCTCAGTCAGTGATATTGATCTATCCCAACTGGCAGCCTCTCTCTCTCTCTCCCTCTCTCTCTCTCTCTCTCTGCCTGTGACACACACACACACACACACACACACACACACACACACACACACAGTGACACACTGATAGGAAGATGGTGATGACAATGACAGAACAGTCTCATCCCGTTGTGGCTGCTGTGGAGAACAAATGGCTGGCAGATAGTTTGCTGACATATGTTTGTGTGTGTTTGTGTGTCTGCACACATGACTGCATGTGGGTGTGCAAGGTTACTTACTGCTTGGGAGTGCTGTGAGCAGATACAGGCAGCTCCACTGGTGATATTCTCTTCCTACATTGAGTTAATATCCAAACACAGACAATAAAACACACCCTCCATTCCACTTTCATCTTTTCAATTTTCCTTTGCCTGTACATCAATGTACTACAGCAATTAAAAGCGTGCCCTCTCTCCCTCTCTCTGTCTCTTCCTCTACATTGAACATGACTGTATAGCAGTAATTAAGAGTGTGTGGTGTTACACATCACTGCTAATCCTGCAGAGCCAACTCAATCCACTGTGTTAGCAGATTACAGCTCACGGCACGGGCTCTTGTTATTGTGCAGATGCATGCACACGCATGCACACACACACACACACACACACACATACACATATATACACACGCACACACTGCAGTCTCCCCGAAAATACACACACAATGAATTGTTTATGTGACCAAGTGGGACTGCTTCTCCTATGACACCTTTGGGCATTATTTGCAATTAGATTACCCTGACTATGCAATTTAGGATGACAAGTGTTCTCTAAATCTTTTTGAGTATATTCACTGTGATGAGTTTCATTTGTGTGCTTGTCTGTGTTTGTGTAATTCAGGGTTGACAAAAATAATGCAAGTCCTCTCTGTTTCTGCCTTCAGCCACAGGCAGAAATGGAGAGGGAGCTGGCAGTGCAGCTGCACTGAGGCCTCTGGCATTGTGAGGGCTCATGTTTTCACTATTTCATGTCAAATGTTCTTTCGAAATATCAAAACTTGAGACTGAGAAACAGATGAGGCTTTTTGGTTACCCATACATGTTTGATATGACTCACTGCAAATCTTTCCTCGAAACTGTCCTCTCAAAGTAATGACAGCATCAGTCATTTCAGCAAAATGTCCAAAAACATAATGTGTTTACATTTACATGACAAAGCCTTTCTGCAGCGTTGGAAGTTATGACTGTTGTCCATCGAGAGCAAAAGACAAAACACTGTGGCATCATTAAGAAGGCACAAAGTCTGCAGAGGGAGGATGTTGGAGTGGTTGTGTTCCCCTTGATCCTTTATCAGCTGTTGTCAGCCTGGATGTACAGTATAAGAATATAATAGCAATCAAAGCACCTACAGAAACATATGATATCACATAACCAGCATAATCTACTTCTTTCTCATGAATCCATGTGCTTAGTGTGTTCCAAACAGTGCTCACTTAGCTTCTAAATCTCTAAAAATACTCATTCTCATGGAGATTCAGGGCTACACAGAAGCAGTAGTGCAACACCAAAGTGTATTTTGTGTATGTACTGAACCTCCAGATCAACAGCAGAGAAGAGGATTATCCTGCAGGGGTGGTTTGATAAATTCCTATAGACATTTTGATCTGATTTAACAATGGCCAGGTATTGAACCTAAATGCTTTTGAAGCATTTCAGCTTCAGCTGGAATGTGTCCAAAGCATAGAATATTGAAAACTGTTAAGTGCTGAAAGTGCATTTTGGCAAAAATGGAGAAAAACCCCTGTTAGTATTTCACAAAGTACAACTCCTCTAAATGAAATGACCACATACTGTACATTACTTGTAACTCCCCTTTAGAACGGGACTCAGGCATCTTCTGATCGGACAACTTTAGGCAGAATTATATCTTCCTTCATCAAACTTTGATGAATGCAAGGTTAAAAAATGAGTAACTGGCAACAAGGGAAGACAATTGACTTTTATCAAAAGCAGTTTAGTAGCTGCTCTGGAGCTTTCAAAGCTATCAATGATCATCCTCAGCAGATAGACACTGCCCCAGCTGGCATGTAGTTGCGGATATTGAAATTGCAGCATTTTGTTTGTTTGTTTGTTTGTTTGTCTCCATATTGAGTACATTCACCAACATTTCCAGTAAATTCCTACCACTACCATCACATTAAAATTGCATTTATTTCAAAGCACATACAGCAGTCGCAGCTTAATGTACTATAATTAATTCACCACAGCAAATTAGTGGAGCATAACAGAACTGCTTTAATGGTGGATCAGTCATGTTGGGCCAACACCTGATCCGTTTCATGATCATCATCAGACAGAGTGAGCTCTTCTTCTTCCTTCTGCAGCTAATCTGTGCCTGCGCTCCACCACCAGTCCTGTGTAGCTCTTTGTTTAATCATTGAACGCTTGCTCCAAAACAAGGACTACTGGCTCCTGGGTGCTTCTCCATTCCACACTCGGCACCATGCTATGTCGAAAAGTAAAAGGAAGTAGAGAAGGAAAGAAGAGACATAACTTTTTAGCCAATTCACTACAAACTATGTATTGAGGCTTTTATACACGACATACATCAAGCTGTAAAATGACCAACAATCACTCGTCATGCCTGTTTGCATCACCTGGCACTTACAGCCTTTTGGAATTATCAGAAAGGCTAAGATAAGATAAGATAAGATAAGATAATCCTTTATTGGTCCAACGATGGAGAAATTTACAAGCTATAGTAATTTCTCTTTATATTAAATAAAGCACAAAGGTCACTTTACTAAAGGTAAAGTAGTGTATAAAAGCAGGCAGTGGGTTTGCAAGGTGAAACGCACATAATTCAACATACAGTATTCAATAAAAACAACTCAAAAACACAAGTGGTTGAATAGTACATCTGTAACTACTTTATCTTTCTGAGGAGGTCTATACTTCAGCTTTGGTTGAAGTACTGCATGCTGGTCCACAGCACAATGCTATGACTCAAGAGTCTCTGTAAACCTTTTGAAACCCTTTCCTCCTAAGGTCATGGTCCTCTTTTCATTCATGAGATAATATGATTTCATGACAATATCACAAGCAGCTGATCAGGTTAATGCGTTTTCTAAAGGCTGCTGGTAGCTGCCAGGTATTACAGATGTTTTCCTCATGCTTTAGACCACAGTAAGACGTATCACTGAAATCCTGCAGTGAATTTCCAAGGCCAGAATGTGTCTGCAAAGTTAATTTCACTCAAGATTTGCCAGTTGAACATGAGCTCAACTCCTGAGTAACTTTATCAATACATATTGACATTTCTTTAAAACTGGAGTGTGGGACTTTTCTATATAAATGAAAGTCCGTTACATTCAAGCCCTCGCTAAATTAGTTCACACAATGCTGATTAAGCCAATCACAGCCGGGTAAATCTCTCTGTATTTCTCAGTATACCAGAGGTTTTAAGTCTGGTGTATGTGGTGACTTTCACTGGTGATGTATTTTACGTCAACAATGATTGGTTCGGTGTGGCCGACAGTTAGTCCTTGCTCTATACAACAAGAAGATTTTCTTTGAGGGCCCTCCTTAGTTTGCCTGGAGAACTATGAAACTTTTTCACTGGTGCAGTGCATTTATTTTTCAGTGTGGTTTCGATTTTCTATCTTGTGAATGACACAATGGCACAAAAACAAGATTAATATGTCATGTGTCTTAGCTGTGACCACTCATCTCCTACAATGGTTCAAAGTATATACACTTTCCAAAGCAACACTAGAAGGAAGGACAGGCGATGTCATAAAGGACAATGCACCAAATATTACTGAGTGGAAATCCACTATAAAGTTCTGCTGCAAGTTGAGAGCCCAAGGACTCTTCAGAGATTTCAGTTATAAAACATGTCCTTAACGATGAAATTCTGCTAAATGGAGTAAAATAAAAATAATTAGAAGCTATGTAGAGCTGGTTTTGGCTTGTGAGGAAAGATAATGTGACAAACAGTGGTACTTGGGTGAGTTAGGGTGTTATAAAAGAGGGCTTTTGGGGCTTGGCATTAGATTTTTTTCTGGATGGAAATTACAGTATTAACATCCAAAATACATGTGTAGAGTGAAATTGCGAGAAACACAGTAATTTTCATTGAAGCAAAAGAGTTTGAGCACTGTAATGCCTGACACCAAAATTACACTGTGCTTCTCAACTGCTGCTGATACACCCTTTTCCTGTGCCTGTCTTCCCACACAGGTGCAGTCACCAGGGAGTCATTGAAATTGCCAAAACATGTGTCACAAAAAAGCCACTTTATCTGTGCCATACTACATATCTGTGCCCAAATATAACCCGAAAGAAGAAAGATGAAAGTTTCTTCCTCACTAAACTTTCCTCTGAGTTATTATAAAAAAAAGCTTATTGCTGATGTAGTGTTAAGAGGGGATGTAGACCTTTAGATCATTGCAGATAAATTAAATATACGTCTCTACTAAGCCTTTATGCTATTTCCTTTCCTGACACTTTTTTCTCTACCTGTCATCACTGTAATACTGCTAGACGGCTACAGCTCTGACCTTTACATTGTTTCTATTGTTACTATTGTATCAGCTGAAGCTCATAAAAGGACCGGAGTGGGGAAATAATCTCAGCTAAATTCATAAAATGTAAATTGAGAATGCTCTTGCAGATGCGGCCATTACACATGTCTAATTTAACTGATTTGCTGCTGCACTCTCGCCTCCGTGCTGGGGCCGTTTCAGCCTGACGGATGATCTGACAAATAATGTGGTACATGATGCCAGCTTTGCTTTCTGCAGTGGCCGCTACTGTCGTGGGTAGATAAGAGATCAGGCACTTGTAGGACATTATTGTGAGTGTGTGTGTGTGTGTGTGTGTGTGTGTGTGTGTGTGTGTGTGTGAGAGAGAGAGAGAGACACACACAAACAGTGGCTCCCAATCTTTAATTCTCAACTTGTCTGTCTTTAATCAGATGAACTGACTTCCTCTGGTTCAGACAGGAAATCAATCACAGTAAAGCACACCAATCACTACCCCTGACCCATACAAATGTCTTGAATGTGTGTGTGTGTGTGTGTGTGTGTGTGTGTGTGTGTGTGTGTGTATGTGTGTGTTTAATTCATATCTAAATATGGATCTATTTATCTTGATTTTTCTAAATGTGACTGTACACACCCCATGTTTGTTTGAGTGTAGCTACATGTGTATCCCTTTGTGTATTTGTTTGCTTTGCATGTGTGACTGGTTGGCTGCTTTTCAATATGTATTTGTGTGAGTGTGTGTGTGTGTGTGTGTGTGTGTGTGTGTGTGTGTGTGTGTGTGTGTGTGTGTGTGTGTGTGTGTGTGTGTGTGTGTTCAGCAAAGTTGGGAGGGGTTTAGAAGACATATTCAGACACTGTCTATTGATCTGTTTGACAGTCTCCTCATGTCTTTAACACGCCGCGGGATTGCACAATCACTCACATTGATAGCATGAGCCCGAGAGAGAGAGAAAGAGAGAGAGAGAGAAAGAAATGAGTCTCCTTCGACAAAAAAAAAAAAAAAAAAAAAAAAAAGTGACGCTGAAAGAATAAATGAAGAAAGGGTGAGTAAAGCAGGCATACATCAACAACTGTGGAAAAATGTAATGGGGTGGGAAGAACGGGGATGGAGAAGGGAGGAAAGGATCAGGATTAGAAAAATGGGAATGTGATAAAAAAAAAACAGTGAGTGTGGAGAGCGAGAAAGATAGATAGCAGTGACAGAAGAGAGGAGCAGGGAGCAAAGAAGGAGAAGAAGGAAAAGAAAAGTGAAAAATTGAAAGAATGAGGAGGGAAAAAACAGAAAAGAAAGATGGGAGAGTTGGTGGTTGAGGTGCGGAAAGCAAATTAGACAGTGTGTGTGTGTGTGTGTGTGTGTGTGTGTGTGTGTGTTGTTGCGTCGTCTTGGAGCGCACACAGCAGCGAGTCTGTCTACGGGTATGACATACACATGTAAGAGCACAGATCAAGATGGTAAAAAAAACACTTACACCATGTTTTACATCAAGGGAAAGGAAGTAAGAGTGAGTGCATGTATCTATGAGAGACAGAAAAAAGGAGAAGTAACAAGAAGGAAGAAGAGCAAAAAAGCAGCTCTCCTGTGTGCTCAGCATATTAGAGGAGGTGCTGCAGGGCAGTGGGTAGAAAGGGGAGGTCTGATCCCACTCACACACACACACACACTCGTTTGATCCAAACACGCGTTTACTGACCCTCCCACACACACACTCGCAATTACACGCAGACACACGCACACACACACACACACACACACACGCAGACATTAATTGATCCCGCTGCAGCGAGAGCCGGCAGAAAGGCTAGACATGAGTAAGCTACCCTGTGTCCTCTACCCACACACACAAATAAATAGGCTCCTCTCGCCATATTATTGCAATGCGCTCTTCAATTAGGGAGCAACTACAGAGGCAACATGACTTAAGCATGGAGGAAGACCTTCACCGAGGAGAGGGAGGCATGGAGGAGAGAGGTTATCGCCACATTAACATCCAATTTCTTTTAATGATGGGATTTTCGTTTGCATAAATACTTGTGAGTGAGCGCTACGGGCTCTTAGACATACCGCCAAAGTCGTTCTATTAACGGCAAAGTTTGTCACATGGTTTTCAGTAGATCTTTCCAAAAAAAAAAAAGAAAAAAAGTCCACCTCACGGTTGATGCAACTGGCAAAGTCTGTTGGAGCATTTTCATGCCCAGTTGGTTTAAAGTAGTTATTTTGAACCCTCAAGCCATTTATTTCTTAGTTGAGTTTGTTTTGGCAAATGAGAAGCCAGCATAGAGAATGTGGTCAGACTCCACGCAACATTGAGAGCATGTGAGAATACTAAGAGGAAAAAACACAATGATCCATCACAGAAGGCAAAAAAAACAACAATTGTGGTGTTCAATTTATGCAAAGACACATTTCTGGGTGATAACTCTCTGTAACATAAACGCCGTATTTCTACTTTTACTTCGTGATCTACACAATAAAAGATAAGATAATTGCAGCTCTGATAACAGCACAGAGTTGTGATATCTATCTCATAGTGCTATAAATCACTGTGCAGTGTTTTGACATATGCTAAGCCTTCAAACTCAAGCTGCTGTTTCTAGAATTTCTGACTTCATATAACATCCCTTCACCAATACCTGAAACAACAGGCCTCCAACTAAGAGGCCCCTCGCTGTTTTCAGTCTGAATGCAGGCTCAAAATGTGTTTCCCACTGTGGGCAAAAACACTACTGTCATATGGCTTTTGTGATAAAGTCAGACTCACTTGAGATGTCTTTTCTATTGAAATATGACTAAGCCTTATAATAATAATAATAATAATAATTATTATTATTATTATTATTATTATTAAGACTTATTAGGACTGTTTCATCAAGCATCTTGCTCCCTGTCTGAGGTCATGTCATACAAGAAAAACAAAAAACAAAAACCAATAATAAAGGAATTTATATAATGAAATCTATCATTGTGAAGTCTTTCTAAACTTGACTGCAGAGCGAGGTTTCATCATCTACCAATCAAAGTCCAAACTGTCTACAGCCTGTTCTATTTTTAAAGCTATGACAGGGTGCCAAGCGGTGCAAGAGGCACAGAAGTAATAATAACTAAATAATGACAAAAATAAAGCAGTCCTCTAAAGGTGGTTTGCTGTTGGATATCAAAGCACTACGTATATTCTTGTCCATTAACATACCCATATGCTTACATAAGGATAATTATCTATTTAGGATGAATATCAATGTAGTGTTTATATGTGTACTTGTTTCAAATAAGATGAAGCCAATGGCAGCATTACTTGTTATCCTGTCAGTTGTCAGTTCTCATTCCCCATCGCCTTCTTTTCCTACTCTCATTGCCAGCGCTGGCAAATATAACTTGTTCACTAGGGACTGAACCGCTAACACAGTGTAAGATATGGAAAATGAAAACCAGTTATTATCACAATAATGCCAACCAGACACCTTGATGACAACATGTGATAGTAATTAATAAGGACATTTTCTGTTGTGTCATTTGTGTTATATTGCTATGATCTGAGCCACACACACACACACACACACACACACACACACACGCACACAAATGGTTTTCCATTGATTTTCTCCTGAATTTATCAAAATTCACATCACATTTTAGAGTTAAGAAGCAGAGATGCTCCAACCAGAAGCATTATAGTCAATCTGACAAATACTTCCACTGTGCAAAAACATACTCAACATTAACTTCTACACAGCACTGCCCCCGTTCACCTCTAAATTTCATTCCCCACTCTAGGTATAAGCATTCATTAATCCATAAACCATGACAGCCTGTGATATACTGAAATTAATCTTCCATTTTCTCAAATCACTGCAGTATTATAAAGGCAATCAGTCTGTAAACACAGGAATAAAGACTACCTAGATTGGTTCCTACCCAACGCCCATTTTATAATAGCTTTTATTTATAAGTCGTATCCAACTACACTGACCTGACATTTTTTGCACGCTATGATAAGTCGAGGAGGTAGAGCATGTTATAACTGGGAATAATCATCAAAATGATTAGCTCCACCTATAGCATTACAGATGTCCTTCAAGTAATTCTTGACACTATGAATTGATACTAAGATATCATTTTTAAAAGTGGGTTGAAAATGAAAGATGATTGGATGGGTATTATCAGGATAATTCATGACGGGGGTAAAAGGTAAGAGAGACAGAAAAGTGGCTCTGAAACAGCTTGGTGAACTGCTTTACAGTCTAAAAAGTGACATTTATGTAATATGATGAAGGTCAATGTGTTTCAAACTGCAATTTAAACTATGCACTAATGTTGAAATATGTTGATTATGAAATAGCGACACAGCTTATGATACTCCTGTTAAAACATATAAACGGCAGACTGTAACTCAAAGGTACAAGCCTGACATAAAAGAAGCAGAGGTAAAATAGTACAATTCCATTAAAAAACATAAGCACAACATTAAAAACCAAATTTATTGCTTAGAAATTTAAATTGATCTTGGCACAAATTGTTGCTGCCAACTACAATGAATTATTCATAATGACTTTTTGGACGATGTAAGTATGCAAATGGCCTAACACATGAAGACTGGAGAACAAGATCACAGGTATCTTTCCAGCTCTGCCTGCACTCATTCATGGAAATTAATTCGTAATCAAGTAATTAATATCAGGAATTTGCATATTCCACTGGAGATGGACAAATTGGTGCGGCGAGGTGTTTGGTGCGGTGCTGATAAGTTTCTTTAAGTAGCAGGTGTGAATCTTGTCAGGGTCCGCTGCTGTCCGGCTCTTGGTGTTTGTGACCTGCTGTTGGAAGTCTGCTCACTGTGACAGTGTCTGCTTCCTGTTGTTGGGCGCCTGCAGTCATGTGCTTTCAGGTCTGTTAACCACAGAGCACTGGTGTTATGTGATGAGTCTCTCTCTCACACCTTTTCCACCACTTGATAAGCTTTTTTTTTTTTTGTGGTGTGGCTGTTGGTTTGTTACTGCACCACAGCTTCTTCTCTGGAGAATAGGGCAGAACAGTACACATGTTTTTTTTTATAGTGTAGTGTAGAATTACATAAAGATTGCATGAACATAATTAGACTAATTAAAATAGATGATTGCGTTACAGGGGCTTAAAGAGATTGTTTGCAAGCTGTAACATATTTTCTAAATTTAGCATTTATAATATCATTGAGGGCCTGTGGTGCATTACTGTTTTTAACCTTAACTGTAGTTGAACAACAAACCAGCGTATGCTCCTTTCATTTAAACCTGACCTGTGTACTTAAAACAAGGCATTCATCCCTTTGGCCTCTGCTTCTCTGGTACATCTCAGTCTGGCTGGTGTGCAGCATCCTCCTTGGCTTCAGTTATATACATTTCCTTACTCACCACGTCCACTCCTTGATCATTTCTGCGCCATTCTGTAGTTGAGCCAGCTAACCTGTTCATCTGTTGTTTTCATCTCGGTTTCAAGTAGCAGTTTCAAACGCGACACCGCCAACGTACAGTCGACTAATCCCCTTTTCTTGATGCATCAGTGCAGTGATAATGCCATTGATGGAGCTGGCATCTCAAATTGTGCTGTGAAATGATCATATCTTACAATGGGAATATGTGTTCTGTACATGAAATGTGTGGAGAATCCATTTCCCCACCGTGACTGAAAAAGAGCTGTCTGCTGCTAACGTAAAGCAATGGAGGGAAACATTGTGACGGTAAAGACACACAGATACAATTGTCTTCAACTCAATGAGGGTTTGGTTCCAGATTCATGATAACATGTTGCATTTGACTAGGTGAGTAGTGAAGTTACTTCTTTTTGGGTTACTTTTACCTGTAATATCATGTGCTTCTTTTTTCTGTTGTTGTTTGTATTGATTTGTTAAGTGTACTGAGATTCGCTGGATGATTTACACTTTAAATAAACTTAAGTTAAAATTTGTCTTCCCAACTTCTAACAAGTAAGAAAGTAAGATTTCATTTGTCACGGCTGTGAGCGGGTGGACCCAAAAAGCAGACAGTCTCGGGAAAAAGGGCACTTTATTGGCCAACAACAAAATAACTCAGGCCACATGGGCAGAGGACACACAGTAGGAACTAACTCAGAGACCAAACAGAGAAAACAGAGATTCGGACAAAGACTGAACTGAAAACCAAAACCTATATAGACATGGGGTAATAACTAAACACATATATAGACATGGGGTAATAACTAAACACATATATAGACATGGGGTAATAACTAAACACCTATATAGACATGGGGTAATAACTAAACACATATATAGACATGGGGTAATAACTAAACACCTGTATAGACACGGGGTAATAACTAAACACCTATATAGACATGGGGTAATAACTAAACACCTGTATAGACACGGGGTAATAACTAAACACCTATATAGACATGGGGTAATAACTAAACACCTATATAGACATGGGGTAATAACTAAACACCTATATAGACATGGGGTAATAACTAAACACCTATATAGACATGGGGTAATAACTAAACACATATATAGACATGGGGTAATAACTAAACACCTGTATAGACACGGGGTAATAACTAAACACCTATATAGACATGGGGTAATAACTAAACACCTATATAGACATGGGGTAATAACTAAAAACATATATAGACATGGGGTAATAACTAAACACCTATATAGACATGGGGTAATAACTAAACACATATATAGACATGGGGTAATAACTAAACACCTATATAGACATGGGGTAATAACTAAACACCTATATAGACATGGGGTAATAACTAAACACATATATAGACATGGGGTAATAACTAAACAGGACACAGGTGAGTGAAACACGACAGGTGAAACACATGAAGCAATCAACTAAGGCAGGGGAAACACAGGAAGTAAAACTAACAAAACACATCAAGAGAATAACTCAAAATAAAACACAATCTACAAGAGGATGTGACATCATTTATATAGCACCTGCTAAAATTCAAAGTTACAAAATGCCGCAAAGGGTACAGATACAGAAGAATATGATATTGATATCGATATACCAGCTGAAGAATATTTTTTGCAGTGATCCCTCAAATGTGGTGTAATGGGAATTCTTATTATTAATCTTCTCTGATCAAATGAGCAACTATGTCATATGATTAGGTGTATGTGTGTATCATGAAATGCTGATTGAGTGAACATCATGTATGTTATAATCTACTGACTAACCATTGTCCTGATTGTACACACATTATGATGTGACTATTGTGCTTACATTGTTCTAATGATAGAACAAGGGCATGCTTTCACAAGATAATGTATTGTATATAATCTGACTATTTCCTCTGCTCCGGGCTCACTGTGCCATCTCACGCTTGAGACAGCAAGAGTCCGTCTGCACTTGAATTAAGAAAGAGGACCAAATATACATAAAATGCTGCCTATATACATTTTAAACATTTTAAAAAAGTATTGGCTTATTTTGGACAACATATACACCAAAATCGGCCAATAATATCGGCTGACCAATATATCTGTGAGGCATTCATATGAAGTTATATACAGAAAAAATGTTTTAAATAAATTACAGTTTCTACATGGAAGAGAAGTTTCTACTGGATTTTGAGAGTTTTTTTTTTAAAGCCATTTACAAACTATCTAATGAAGGAGTGGGATGGGGGGGGTGTTCCAGAGGGTTATACCCTTACAAGAAAAGCACAATCACCCCTTTCAATCAGCCTTGGCTTTACGTTGTGTTTAGAGTTTATTAGGAAATGTTAGCATTGTGACGTTAGCAGTAGCAGGTCAAGGCAAAGATGTGAACAGCAGGTCTTTAACGTTTACAGAAAATGAGCTATATCATAATATGCATCATTATCTGGATATGAGATTCTGGTCATATCACACAGCTCTAACACAGAGAATGTTGGCAGCGTCTCCTGGCCTCTGCCGTGCATTTGGATGCCAATCTACTGAACTTGTCTGTGTCACAAACAGGGAGAAGGCGCTGTTCCTGCAGTACAAATGATGCTATAGCCTTCAGAATTTCTGGCATTGACAGATGGTGGAAGGAGTAAAAAATCTATTCAAAATAAAATCACTTCCATCTTCTTCTGTGAAACCAAACAGAGGAAGAGAGTGCAGTAAATGACAGAAGAAGAAGAAGTATGAGAAATGTGTTGTCTTAGGGTGGAGAATTGACATCACACTCTTGCAAGTGTGAAAAACAGACTGACAGTCACTGATAAAATAAATATATAAATACTAAATTTAAAAATGCTATATGACATATATCACACGTTTTACTTTGTAATGTATTTTCCTGAGAACTGATAGGGGTTACACTTCAAGTGACATTTAAACTCCTTTCACACTCTTTTCAGTGTTTGAGCTTCAACTGATGCTTTACCTTCACGTAGCGCTCTCTCGACACTTCGCCATAATTCAGTCATTACTCCTTTTCAACACTACTTTTATCACTTTAACATCTTTAGTTGCCACTTCAACTACTTTCAGTGCTTCAATGTCAGGTACAGTTTATTTTGATACTTTCAACTTCAGCTGTTACTGACACAAGAAAGTGTTTCTGAACCTCCAAAGGTTCAATCTACATTTTTTTTAATAGAGGATACATGTAAAATGAAGCCTTCCCTAGTTACCATATATACATAAAATGCAGCATAATGCATATCATCCTTAAAATGTTTAATTAACCCTTCATCTTTAACTGCTCTACAGTTGTGCAGTGCAGTTGTTTATCTCATTTACTGGTACTAAAGTAACAGTAACAGTGTTTTCCATTTCCCTCTCTGCACACAACGTGATACAGTAACTCTACATCAGCTATCCAACCAGAGAACTATTCCAGTAAAAGCCAGTAATTCTACAGCATATCTGACAGGATGTGATGCTGAGAATTGGGATTTCTGCGATCTGAAGCTGGCAAACCATTGGTGGAAAACTCTGAGTCACCAACACGAATGCGAGCGAAGGAAACACAAATTGACTGTGTTTCTCCGCAGGCTCTGTATCAACCATCGGAGACGCAGTAAATGTAACTTTCTGTCGAAGCAAATTAAAAGAGCAATTGGAAATGCCTCTGGATGTGAAATAATTGTAGAGACGGCAGCGTACAGACTTTTAAATTTTCATGTTTCTTAATGATCCATTAAAATAAAGGACACACAAACACTAAAAGAAAAACAATTAAAACTGGAAGCAGTGATGAACGAACCCTCGCATGCATCACGGAGTGGCAGCCGTGTTATTGCTACTAAAGATTGGTGGACTCGGCTCTGAATTTTATCGGACACTTTGTCAATGGGTAAAATAATATTTCCTGTGTGCTGGAGATATAGGAAACTGTGTATAAATTTGATGAACTCTGTGTGATTTGGGCTTCACTTCTGGTTGACTCTAGGCAAAACTTCATAAGTAAAATATTAATGCTGCAATATATTTACCAGAGGGAAACTGACATGGATATTCATTTTCATGAATATTAGACATTGCATGTAGCACATAACTATCACTTTCTAACCACCTCAAAGATGCTAAAAGTAATTAGGAGGTGCAATAGGGCTGATGTGGCACGCCCAAGCCCAGCAGTAATGTCACATTGAAAAACTTAGTACTATGAACATGGGTGTCAAGTTTCATGAGTTTTTGCACATCTCAAAGACCTCAAACATGTGTCCTTAAAATGAAAAGTGATGCATGATATCTAAAACGACTGGCCTCCTGTCCAACAAAAAATCAATACTGGCCATGCCTGATCCAGGTCCTGGCCAGGTCACTACAGAACTGTGCAATTTTCACCAGCACTGACATGTATGCCAATTTTCATTAGTTTTCAGCACCCACCCAGCCGCCCCCCCCCCCCCCCCCCCCCCACACACACACACACACAAAAAGCAATGGCATTCTATAATATAAAATACACTTTCAGTGCCAAGGGCTGGGCCTTAATAATAATCTCAACAAAAACCAATAGGTTCCTCGCACTTTCATGCTTGAGCCCAGATAATTCTTCAAAATACAACAGGGCTTTCACACCACTCAGTGCTCAGGCCCTAATAATAATAATGATAATAATAATAATAATAATTCTTCGAAATACAAAAGGACTTTCACACCACTCAGTGCTCAGGCCCTAATAATCATAATAATAATAATAATAATAATAACAATAATTCTTCGAAATACAAAAGGACTTTCACACCACTCAGTGCTCAGGCCCTAATAATCATAATAATCATAATAATAATTCTTCAAAATACAAAAGGACTTTCACACACCACTCTGTGCCCAGGCCTTATAATAATCTCTACAAAAAATAGGTCCCTAATGAATTGTTGGGAGATGGAGAGACAGTAGGAGGAAAAAAAAAAATTGGTCACAGAGTAACTGAAAAAAATGTCTGTTACATGCAGTGTACACGCAGCTGGAGTGAACTCCTCGATGTCACCACAGTGTCTCTCAGTGATGAGCTGAACTGTGCATGTGCTGACTACATGTGTATTATTATATATTAAATAATGTCTGTCTCAGATGTGACTCAGAAGGGTTTGTCAGTGTTAGTATGTGTGTGTATTTGTGTGTCAACGTGCATGTGCATGTTGGCGTGCATGTGTGTTCCTACTGTAGCATGCATGGGATTTTTGTTAATGAAGAGAAACAGCTGGCTTTAATCAAGACAACTGTCGGTTGATCTCACACAGATCTCTGCTTCTTGAACTGAACCAAACACGCACATGCACACACACACACACACACACACATACACACACACACATGCACACACACACTAACTCATGGCAAGGAAAGTGTATTAACACAATAACCAAACTAAACTGTGTTTTTAGGCTCATCAGCCTTGAATTAAACAAGAACGCTTTGGCATCCAATTATTTTACATCTGAAAGACACACACTGATAAACATGCACATACTGTACATTCACCCACAAAATACCACGGAGGGTTTATTGTGAGTTTAGGGTTGCCAAATTACCATTCCATATCCAAACAGATGGCTTTAAGGGAAGCCTGTTAGCCGCATATGTTACTCGTCTTTTGTTTATTGGGATGAAACGCAGTCTGCATCCATTTGTTCCTTCAACGAGCATAAATAGCACTTATTTGGTCTTCTATACACACGCATGTGTGTTGTACACAATGAGAACACATGGTTAGCTGCATTAACCCACACAAATAAAGCAATACATGTATGAAGAATGAAATATTTCTTTTTTGGGGCTCCTTTAATTGCTTTTCCTGTCATAATAGCATACTGGATAATCTCCAAGTGTTCATTTTTCATCTTTAATATTTCTATCAAGATATTAACATATCTAACTTGCAGAAAAATGAATAATTTTCAACATCAGGCAACTAAATCCTAGTGATGATGCTCAAATTTTTGATCGAAAAACTATTAATTCTCTAAATTACATTAGATGAATGAGTTGTTTGTGAGTTATCTGACAGCACATTTAAGCAAGCAATTACATACAGAACATACACAAATATAATCTATTATCAATTAAAGTTCGAAATGAATGACATCTAAGGTAATAGAGTTTTTTATAGTTTAATAGTTTTAATTATTAAATTAATTTCTTTAAAAACATGGATATGTAAATAGACAATGTAATTATACTCTCACTATACGCTCGTATTTTTTGCTTTAATTCACCTGACAAATCCACAGGCACTGTTTAATAACAGCTATTTAACTACAGAAAGAAGGATTCTCTTTCACATATCAAGAGACAAACACATCCTGAGACTGGGTGTGAATGTTTTGTCAAAGAAAATAATTGGAGTGGACAAAATGAAAGAAAGACTTGTTGGCAAAGCAGTGCTGATGCTTAAATTGGATTTCAAAATATAATTCACATATTCTTGAAAAGGATGTATAAATGATGCCTAACACATCACTAACTGAAGCTAAGCTGTGTCAAATGGCTGTAAAAAATATTATTGTTGTTAGCAACACACTGAAGTTATACAATTTAAGTACTGACATAAAGGTCTTGAAATAACTTCAAATTAAAAAAATAATGCTATGAAAACAAGTAGAATTAATTCCCAGCAAACTGACAGATGTTTGTTTCACATCTCAGTTCAGCATTTTTTCTTGTCTCTAGGAATGGCAAAGTCAGCCTGTTAGTCACTCTGTCCTCCACTTTTCTAAGAAGGAAAAATCTAGTTGACTATTAAAATGGAAATCTTAGACACAGAGGATGAGTCCTAATGATTTGCCGATCTCTTGACTTTCCCCCTTGTGCCACCATGAGCTGGACATTTGGGGCTCAAAGAGAAATATCTCAACAACTATCACATGACTTGCCATGACATTGGTAACAGATATTCAACATCTCCAGAGGATACATTCTAATGAGTTGTTAGTTGTCTATTTAAATAGCTCTATACTGATTGCTGTGAAATGATGACTTTGTGCCAACATTTCATTTTGTCCAACTTTTTAGATTACGACCAAACACTTGCAGAACACATGACATCCCTGTCCCCAACAGCCTCAGCTATACTTTAGTGGATCTGTGCTAATTAGCACATTTGCATCATAAACCAACACAGTGAACATAATAAACATGACTGAGCTCAAGTTCAGCCTCACAGAGCCAACGGCTGTGGAGTCGTAATCTTGTTTTTATATTAACATGGGGGAAAAAGACTCCTTGTACTGTGGAGGGGTTGCAAATACAGCTGATCCCACTGAGAATCAACACCTCAGTAGCTCTTTTCAGCTTTCAGCTCATTGTTTTGGGTAATCAGTTCATATGATTGACTCTATAATCCACATAGTACCAAGAGCCTTCTTTTCTATTAAGAAGGAGGAAAAGGAATGCAGCAATTTAAAAATTAAATAGTCTAAAAACTGACAAGTAAATTAGACTACACATCTTACTGTGTGTTGTTGAGCATACTCAACACAGAACAAGTGCACTCATTAGGGTAAATGAATTCTGTTTACAGTCTGAAACACTTAGGTTAAAAAAGATTTGAAAAAGATATGACAAGAGAAAAAAAATGAAGGAAACACTCTGAAAATTGACAAAGGACTTGTGTGACTAACCAAATGAATAATTTAACTAATTAACTAAATGAATCATTTCATTCATCATGATGACAACAGGAGTCACGGCGGTCAAACAACAGTGTCATATTGGCTGCTTCAGAGAAGGAGGAACCTTTGGGGGGAAATTAATGGAGCACTCACATGTTGCTCTTTTAGGTGTTGGCACATTATTAAATAACTCTTTAAAATGAAGGATAGGGATATCAGAGTGTACAAACCAAATGGAAAATAGTACAATCTTATTTGGAATGAAGATCTGTTGGGCGCAAAAAGGAGATGTGGCAAAAATGTGAAAAACTCCAACTATTGACATTCATTTGTAGTTTTTTGCATTTCTTGAACTGACACATATTCATTCTCTGAAGATTTACCCTAACTTTAAGCATAACCACTGCATGCCTAACCGTAACCCTAACCTTAATCTAGTAACCTTAAATTTGAATGGTTTACCTTTTGGGGACACAAGCAAATGTGAGAACTGATTCATGTCCTCACAATGTCGGTAATACAAGTACACACACACACACAAACACACACACACACACACACACATTTTCTGTCCCTCGAAGAATCATGTCAAAAGCTCTCTCTCTCCCCCCCTCTCCCTAGCTCTCTCTCTCTCTCTCTCTCTCTCTCTCTCTCTCTCTCTCTCCATATTAAACTGTGCCTCCACTCAAACTAAATCCCTGGAGTGAGAGTGAAAATAAGTAAGAGAGCAAAGGAGAGAGAGGGAGGGAGGGAGTGAAAGCAAGACAGAGAGACAGAGAGACAGACAGAGAATGAGATGGGATTACAGGGATAATGTGAGCAGATGGAGGGAGGTCGAGGCTCCAGCAGGACTCTCCACTCCAAACGGATTAAAAGACTTCAACCGAGCCACCGACAACCGAACGGATGCTGCGTTCCTCTTGCTCGAGACACCGAGCTGAGCCGGGCTCACCCCCTGCCGCCCTCTGCTAAGCCCGGAAATGAAAACTTGCCGTCTTTCAGTGTGACGCTGTAAACAGTCAGGTCATTGAAATGTATTACCCCTCCTCCCCCCTTCCTAAAAACACATTAAAAAAAAAAAAAAACCCCATCCATTTAGGAAACATTTTGGCTGATCCCCCTCTTTACACTTGGTATTATCAAGCCTCCTGTTAGAGCAAAACGCTTCCAAATTCAGACAGATGCACCAATGGCATGTTGAAGATCCAATCACCCAAACCAGCATTGTTCAGACAGGGATTAGGTCATATAAGCAACAATATGGAATGTGTTGCTAATCTACAAACACACTAAGCCATTTTACACTTGATATAGATCCTTATTGTAAGTGGTTGGCTTTAACTGGTTAACTCAATAAAATGCAATTTCTATGCAATAAACTTTCATTTCATAAAAATGCAGATGCCCCCCGCTGTCACTGCCTCTCATACATAGTATTTACATCTTATAAAGCTGACAATAAAACTTGTTTTGTTCAATCCTCCGCCAGCAATATCCAGACAATCCATTTTTTGACAACAATGTTATTGTCTGAGCTGTCTCCTGTGTGTTTGATTCCTGTTAATTTGTAGGGGGAAAAAAATATATAATAACCGAGTCTGTCAGAAAAGATGAAACTAGTTCAGCTTTTGACAGAATGCAGAGGAAAAACATCATCCTCTAACGTATTTCATCAACTGGTGAAATTTGTTCCACTTGTATAAATGGAAAAAAGGAAAAAAAGAAACCTGGGAGAATTCAGATGTCAAAAGTCCCAACTGAGCGCCTGCTTTAAATCAAACAGAGGCTGAACATAAGCTACGTCTTCTAAAGCTCTATAAAGGAACTCTCTGAGGACGCTGCTGTGGTGCAACGGCAAGGTAAAGTGTCACATTTAACACTGAAACGTATAGGTTTCCCTTCAATATTCATGTGGGGAGAAGAAAATGACTGTGACAAAATAGCCAACTCTGCATGCTGTTACTGGGAGTGTAAATTAGCTTCCTGTGCCAAGAGCAGCCTCAGCTTATTTTCTGCACCAGGATAGTTCACATTACAGAGACCAATAGGTTTCATTGATAAGGTCACTCCCCCAGTCAAATGCAGTTAACTGGTCTTAATGGAACAAGCTACATGCAGACATATGGATAGACACATAGATCCACCTCAATATTAAGCAGAGGATACATATTGTCTTTGCACTCTGTATTCTAGTCTCCAGTGCTCAGTGTCACAGTCAATTAGCCCAGTGTTTCATCCCTTCACATATGCATTCATTAATGTGGTTGTGGCTGCGTGTTCAGTCTCCCTCCGTCTCTCTCCCTCTGGCTCTGCTTTATCCGCAGGTGATAATTAACCTGTTGGTACGGTGGCCGTTCCGCACCGCCCTTCTCCCCTGACATCCCAGCATCTGTGCTCTGCTGGCAGCGGCAGCACGCACATTCCCACTGCCCTAATTTACTCGAGCACATGAATCATCATCAGCGCAGATGAATGTCACTCAATTTAACCTCTATTGTAAACACAGGCCACTTTGACACCGCTCCCTGGCAGACTTCCCCCAATGGGAAAGCCTCAACTTATCTGATCTCATGAGCTAAGCAGGCTTTGGGTTGGTTTGGGGCGTGGATGTGAGGCAGGGAAGGAATTCCAGATGTTGTAAAATGAAGTGGCAAGTTAGTTCAGCAATAGGGCCCCACCAGAGCTAACCTTTCTGGGTCTTTCTGGGTGAGGTTTTCTGTCTGTGTTCATGTGGGTTAAATCATCTCCCAAAACCACACTGCTCTCATGACCTTCCACCAAGATCCTGACCTGAGGGTGCTGCACACAGACCCTGCTCCTAAATTATTCATTGTGAAATGTCCCTGAGGAGCAGTGTGCCCCAATATTTAGCATTACTCAACACAGTCTAACACAATTTATGTTGTCCCCTTGATTATCATGGCGAGGATACTGTATATCTTGTCAGATAGATTGAACAATTATTAAAATCAAGATAATAAAGATGCTGTAAAATACTGTCTCACTATTACAGCTCCACTACAGTGTTGATGAGTTTAGCTTTAGAGGGTACACAATTCCTTCTGGATAATCTCAACAGAATTGCTGTAAATCAAATTCTGCTCTCCAATGCGCAAATTACGCACACTATTAATACAACGTGATGTATTCAGATCATTCGGGCAAACCAGCACAATAAGTATATGAAATAATCATGGAAGAAAATATTTAATCATATTTAGGACAAATTGTGTTTACATGTTGCATGATGTACCAGGCAGGGAGAGCAGACAAGACGAGAAATGCGCGCACAGAGCCTCCTGCTCAACGCCGCCTCCCTCTCTCTCTCTCTCTCTCTCTCTCTCTCTCTCTCTCTCTCTCTCTTTCTCACACACTTTCAAGCACACACCGGGTCGCTCGCTGACACACATGCGCGCTCGACCTTTTGCTCACCTCTTTTATCTTGAACTTTGACGGAGATTTCCACCAGAGGCTCCGTCTCTCTGTCCAGTCTCCGTGATATGACAATATCCCCGCCGTCCCGGCTCACGCTGACCGGTGAGCTCTCCACGTCTGGCTCCACCATCTCAAACGTGGCTGACTGAAACCTCATCGGGTTCAGGTTCATCACCACAGAACCGATCCCAGCATCCTCGGACACGTTGATGAAAACGGGGCTGTCCGATTCCAGTATTGATCTGGATCTCCGTGCAGGAACTTTAATCTGTGGTTTAGTTTTCTGTTTCCCCGCTTCTGCGTTTGGTGAGGGCGCAACGGGCCATTGCCGTGGATTGATCTCCACGGCGATGCTCTGGCTGGTGCGCGGTGGCCATCCACGGTCCCGTGCAAACACTTGAAACTTAATAGGTTCATTCAGACCGAGGATGGAGTCCACCAGGAGGATGTCGCCGGTTTTGGGCACCGCATAGAAACTCCCGTTTTTGGGCAAGACAAAGTAGATAAGCTCCGCATTTTTACCACTATCATCGTCCCGCGCTGTGACCGTGTAGATCGCCGTGCGGAGCGCAGTGGCATCATCCAGGCTCAGTTTCACATCAGCACCGGGGAAAACAGGCTGGTGGTCGTTCGTGTCCAGAACGTCCACCTTGATGGACGCCACCTCGGCAACAACCGGAGACTCCTCTTCCCCCTCCCGGGAGAGTCCCGCGCATTGCCCGCAACACAAACCAAGACCCAGTGCGTATTCAGCCTTCTCCTCCCGGTCCAGAATCCCAGAAGTCTTTAATAAAATGTGGCCCCGTTTGTGGTGCGCAAAGACACGAAAATTCTCGCTCCCATCTCCCATGAGTTTGAAGTGCGCTGCCGCTGAGCCAGGCTCCTCTGTACCACACAGCCTTTGAGAGATGAGCCGCTTTAAGGGGACACTCAGTCCGTTGACCCGGGAGCCCGGAGACGAGTTCTCAAACACATGCCCGTGAAAGAACGGCACCTGCTCCACGGTCCTGTTCCCGAAGGCGCACGAAAACAAAAAGGGCAAAAATGCGACCCAAATCATGACTAGATATCTCATCGGCTCCACTGTACTAAAGCGCTCGTGCCACACAGAGATCCATGGGTACACTCATTCCTTGGGGATATCTCTCCTCTTTCCCTTAAAGATCCAAAAACTTCCATTTAAATTGGAACGCACATATTCGTTGGCACCACACTTCAGCTTGACGCAGGAGAACTTTGCCTCTGTGTGTTTGTGTTGCTGGTCCTCCTCTCCTCCTCTCTCCTCTCTGTCTGCTGTCTCACCAGCAGCGCTCTCTGTCTGTGCGCGTCCCGGCAAAAAACTGCTTCTTACAGCTCGAGTGCGCGCTTACCTCTGCTCTCTTCCTGGCTCTCTCTTGCGTGCGTTGTTTCCGACTGATCTCACACGGGAATCACACTTAATCCATCTTGCGTTTGAGTTGCTGTAAACTGTGCGCAGCCATACTCCGGCATCCTCTCACATGGATCAGTCCTCTTATTATGTGGAAATCGGTTTTCTTTGCAACTCAAATGTACCGATGAGATGTGACTCATCACGAGGATATCACACTGAACCGGTTGTTTTACGCATGCATTGCCAAAGCATCCAGCGCAATGCATCCGAAGCAGAGTGATGCGGCGGTAACGGATTCGCTCATCGGAAATGAACTTCTCAGCACAGGAGCAGCGAGTCGAATCAACTCGTGCTCGTGCGCACGCGTGCACAAACACCCACACTGCCAACTGCGCGCAAGTGTTTCTCTGTGTGTGTCTGTGTATCAGGGGGATCCTCAGGGAAACGACCCGAGCTCTCTTCTCACTTTGATCAATGTCCAGTCTTGCACGTCCAGATCCATCACTCCTCTTTCCAATAGCACGTCAGTCCATTGGATTAAAATAATGTAAAAATCGATCATTTTTAAGCGCCTCCAGGGGAGGCAAAGAGAAAATAAAGGCTTACTGCTCCAGGCAAGGTCTCAGAGAGACTCCATCCTCTTCTTCCGTTGTCACAGGGAAATGCCCTTTTTGAACTTGTTCATCACACAGTGTGTTTGATTTGGAGCTGTGGTCTCCAGGGGTCTGTTAAAGTTGCAGACAGGTCCCCATCAAAATGAAAAACAGTCTCAAATTTCAAAAAACACATATTCACTCTCATTTTTCAACTTTCATTTTCATATCCCCTCCACACACATGGATAGAATTCAATACTAAATTGACAAGATCAGCGATCTTTCCATTTGGATCCCTGCTAATAAATCTGAGTGGGTTTCTGGATCCAAGGCATGCTGCACGGTCATTATCTCATCCAAGGTGCCAGTGTTCTGTGTGCTTTCTGTGCTGTTTGAACTCCTACTCACTAAAACACTGCAACCTGTGCAGTTTTTAAAGTTTAAAAAATCAGCAGTCCTTGGATAACAGTTTTTGGGCTTTAAACCAAAACTGCGTTCACATAGGTGTTGTGTGGGAGTGGGATTCCACTGGTGTTTAGCATAACCTTTAAAATCAGGATGTGAAGGTGAATCCACTCCACATGGTTTCAAAAGTGAATAAAAACCGTTTGGATGTCAAGTGGAAACATACAATTAGGAAGTCATAGATAGGTTTTCCAAAATGTACCACATGATTCTGATGTGTAGAAATACAAATTTGAAGATAAAGCCATTGCCGTGACTTCAACTTTAGCTCTATATGATAAAGTATCATCTCAGTCATCCATTCATTTTATTTACAAACAAATGATAGAACTAAATTGAAATGCTGCATAATGCAGCGCGTGGCCTTAACTGAACATGCTTCTTTTTAAAATGATCTTAGCCTACAGGCAGATTAGCCCTGTTGTTAAAAAAAAAGCTTGACAATATTAGTTTTCATGAGTAATAATTACCTCATATAAATTACACCACTGAACCCCCCCCCCCCCCCCCCGGATCATTTCCTGTCAGATTTCTGTGCTTCTGGCAGGATGGAGTTAATCCATTCATGGATTTGTTATGACAGTAGATTACATATAGATGAGATTGCAACTAATTAAGTAAATGATCTACTTGTCCCAGCACCGTAATTCTTGTAGGACTCATGCACTACAATTATGTCACTGAAAGAAATCAAAAGCAATAATTGTACAAAGTTCAAATTACACAATTCAGTTTCTTTGATTCTAGTAAATTAGTGTTATTCATGTGATTTTGCTCAGTTCTTATAATGGGGAAAATGGATTTGACTTTTCCTGAATAGATTATGGACTTAATGAACCCTGGATCTCAACAAAATCCAACCTGTATAATAAACTTTTTGTTTGAGCTTTGTTCTGTGCCTTTATCACCCCCAGATGTTGTTTTTATTGCATTGTGCAGCACAGCATTACTCTGTATTGTGTTGTTTTGAGCGGATTTGTCCTTTGTCCTATTCAGAAAGTTGAATCTATTAATAGACTCAACAATAACTACTGATATTTATATGCAGTATCATATCTGTCATATGAAGTGCATTGTCATGGGCACATTTTCAAAGTAAAAACAAGCAGAGGGAGGAGAAGAGAGAGGCAGACAGAGATAGATTTGGTCAGCTGTTAAGCCTGACTGTGAAGTAATATTCCCCACTGTGGCAGTGACAATAGCCCAGACTGAATCATCTCTTCCTCTTATCTCTTTGTGCATCTTTGTTGGATTTAAAATAAAACTCAATATGTATAAAGCATCTCCCGTAACTGCTCACAATACAGTCCCAAGCCTGTCTGCATTACAAACAGCCTTTCAGATCACGTCTCTGGAAAAGTCACATAGGCTATTCCAGTCAGCAAGCCAATGGGTATTTGAAGATATGTACACTGAAACCCTATGACAAACAACATTGTTACACATATTATATTAAACCAGACCTTTTCAAGCATTCTCTGTGCTGAAATGCCAGTGGGCAAAATAATATGACTGCAGTTCCTCTTTGCTTCAGCAAACTCAAGGAGGGTTGGCAGGGAGAGCAATGTTCAGACTAGGGTCAAAACACTTGTGATTTTAAGTGTACTTAAGTGAGTCTACTAGGCAGAATAATGTGTCACAAATAAAAGCACCATGAAAGAAAAGCAGAGGGACAACCTCCATACTTCAAAAGCATTAATGGTACTTTTTAGTACATTTAGTACATAGTCATTTTTTCCAGATTGTCTAAAGTGTGCAAAAGAAATTCACTTTTTGCTCCAATCAATTGTAGACAGCATTTAAAAAAAATAAAAGCAAGCTTTCTTTTTAGGGTTAAGGGTTTATTTGATATTGTTAAAAAAATCCAATAAAAAGACCAAAGCCAACAATGTGCTACTCCATCTCCCAGTGCTCTGACTTCCCTACCCTGTTTGTGCCACTTAGTCCTATTTGTTCCCACTGACAATACTAGTCTTAACAGCTCAATAGATTAAAAAGGCTCAGTAATTTTTTAAAACAGCTGGACACTGTAGACTTGAGGAGACAGTTCATTTGTTGAGGACTATTGTCAGCTGCAAACAGAGTCCAATTTGTAGCTGTATTATGTATTTAGAACACCCAGGTGGCATACAGTATGAAGAGCACACACTTATTGTGTGTGCTCTTGGTACAGAAGGAACATGTTATGTATGTTTTGATGATAATTTCAACAGTTTTGGTTGTTTTTGCTCACTAAGGTCTACGACAGAGAAATAAGCTGCAGTATATTGCCACTTGGATACACAGAGAAAACTTGCTTGTAGGATGTATTCATTGTCGGATTTGTTGGTAATTTAAAAACAAGAAAATGACCATGCTTATCCTTAAGTTAAGAGTAAGTCCCAGAATTATAGGTGTCGGCTTGTTCCCATTGAAAGTAATTCTCAGGTTGGAGTCGAGGTTGTTGTCGTGATAAGAGTGGACTCGGAGTCTCCCAGGGTAACTAGAATTACGATCCTATCTGTTCTTTTATGTCTGTGCGGTATCTGATTAAAATGATAGAACATTGTCTCATCAACGTCAAAAAAGAACATCAATACTGGACAAGTCTGCTGAGCCCTGTATTTTGTTCAATCACTTCTTTTTTAAATACCCAATACCAATATTCTCCCTTCTTACAATATCTGTGCATAGCAGGTTTGTTATAGTTATAGTTAGGGAAAGATAGTGGTTACTAAAAAGGTGAACATCAAAATGAGATTGCTTATTTATTAGGAAAATATTATATGTCTGTATCACTATTTTCAGTTAGAGTTAAGATATTTAACATTGAGTCTGCTCTGATTCAGAATTAGAGTTAATTATATTTGATCGGGTTACTTTAATGTATCTCAGCAACAGCTTTGATAGTAATTTAAATGTAAATCCAAATGCATTGTGACACCACATCTACTAAATTGCCATTATCCCTTTTTTCCCCTCTAATCATGATTCTGGCCCACAGATATTGTCATATTTAGATCCCTTGGCTGCCCTTGTCATAAAGTTTGGCCGCCTCCGACAGTGAGCAGCAAAGTGAGAATGGTTGGCACTCAATCTGTCATCTTCCATTCATTATCATGACAACTGACAGACTGCACTGAGGATCATTCAAATCCATGCAGGCCCACTAAATCTCAATAAAGTGGAACGTCAATCTGGCTGTGGCTCTACCGAGCAGAATTCACATCTGGGGTTTGTCTCCCTAGAACAAGAACAAGCTGTTAGATTGACACAACACACTCCCCTAACTGCTATTGATTATTCCGCCCGCCCACTTTTACAACCTACCCAGTCTTAATTCTCTTTCTATCCATCTTTGTCCTCCTCTCACACCGTCTCATTGCACAACCAAATTTCAATTAGTGGATTATCAGCTGTGGAACACTATTGACCCCCAAAATCAGGCTTTTTTGACAAATGAGGAAGCAGCTTCAAGCTTGTTGAAGATGCACAGGCACAGCGATGGCAGAACAAATATAGTATTGCTCTGCTTTATAGAGTGCTTGGCAGAGGGAAGGAGAAAGGTGTGAGTTCATTATCCAGACATACAATTTCTCTCTCTCCCACCTGCAACAGGCTAGCCATCAAGGGAAATATCTTGATAGGATGATAAAGAAAACAGAGACAGGGAATATGCTCAATAGCACTTTGGAGAGGGGCCAATTGGACTTTGCTGCAAACACAATCTGTAGATCCACTGGGCTGCAAATTGGCTGGGTATAATGTCAGCGTGTGTGTGTATGTTAGCATGTGGGTGTTTCAGATAGTGGATAGGGACATTCGGGAATGCTAGCCTGCAGCTTTAAGTCTGCTTAGCAAACAAACAAACATCTATACAGTTTCAGTTGTAGACCCTGTTCACATGAGGCTTAGTTACACATGGTTTTTCATCTGACATGTTAAGTCTTACCCCACAAGCTTTCTTTTCTTCATGTGTACGTTTCATTACATTACAACAATGCTGAAATCTGTTAAAAGAAACATAAAGGAAACCTTACTTGGTTAAGTGTAGTTTTAGTATTTAAATGCTATGCACATTAAATAAAGCCAGCAAGGCTTAAATAGGCTTAATATTTATTTTAAACATTCCACTTTATATGCAAATCCTGTCTTGTTAATGACTTACTGTGCTTGGTCATACATTTATAATTTATGAATTTAAATGCCTGTGGAAACAACATACTGATGATGCATTAATACAGCAAGATCCCTTCCACTGCCTTGTGATCCTACCTGTTGACCAGACAAGCTTTGTGGAGTAAACCCTTAAATTCCTTAATTCAATTTGATATTAATTTATCAGCTTTATAAACTTATATTAACCATGGCCCCTACCAAATTTTAAGACCTACCAGTGATGTGACCTGTCACCTGGGCAACAGTTGTACCTATACATGAACTTATTCAAGCCTGCACACTGGACAGAATACCCCAGCTTCACTTGACAGCACTAACACAACATGGAGGCAGCAGTGTGGCGATAGTATGACAGCTCAAATTGTGAAAAGCACCAGGGTCGCATCCTCAGCTCTTATTCCATGTCAAACTCAGCAGCTCCAGCACATTCAGCTGCCACACTGGCTGCATGGTGTTTCACCTAACTAACAGATTGTAATACCTTGCAACAGTCAAACTCAACTGGACAGCTAGGCTGGTCTTTTTTTCTTTTTGAAGGTTGTTTTTTAGCATTTTGCTTTTGATGGACAGCACAGGAGAGAACAGCAGGAAAATGAATTGAGAGAGAGAGAGAGGAAATTACATGCAACAAAGGACCCAGATCTATGGTACAGTGAACCACCGGATCACCAAAATCAGTGATTTTCCTGAAATTGGCAGCCATAAATGTCAAACTGAGACAACTTCCAGCTGACATCACTACTTTGCCAGAAACATACCTTGTCAACTCAGTGAGAGAACATTTCAAGTTACTTGTGGGAAAGAGTTCAGAGGATGTCAGAGAGCACATTATAGTTTTGCAGTCACTTACAATTTACAATTTAGCACACACTTTTATCCAAAGTGATGTACATTTGAGGGCAGATACAACACAAAGAAAGGATCTAGTCAGGAAAGCTTGTGTCTGATAGAACGTACAATAGGTGTCAAACGGTAGTGCACAGCGGCAATGCATAGAAAGCATACTGTAGAAGCAGATCTTTTAAACTATTATCTGGGCAGCAACTGGGAGCCAGTGGAGGGATATGAACAGCGGAGCGACATGTGCTGTTTTGGGCACAAAACTAAAACACGTATGATAATAGCACATCAACTGGCATCAACTGAAGGGAGCGACTGTTGTTCCATCTGACTCAAGACTACAGATGGTCAAGTCAACCTCATTAGTGACCAGACTCATTTGACATCCCAAAGCAAGCACAACTGCTAGTGCATGAAAGCTTTTACGTGGGAGCATGAGTACTTGTTGCCTGTCTAGGAAAACATGACATTTAGAAAAATATATGATAATAAGTGATACCTCTTAGGGCACCATCAATTTGTTTGACTAGTGCAAACCACAACACAAATGCTCATAGAGAAAACCAAACTTCAATCATCATCTTCCATCACCATGGCCAACAACATAGTGCTTAAATGGGTCTTGCTGTCAGCAAGACTAGTCATTTCCTCAGACAAGGCAGCAGAATGACTTTACCTCCTCAAAAGATTCACTATTTCATACCAGTGGGAGAACATTAAGCCTGAGAATAGTCGAACATCATCCAAACCCTTCTTCCCCAACACATTTCTGATGGCAAAATGTGTCTCTCTATTATCATTCCTCATACAACTACAATAGTTCTATCACTTTTCCTGCAAACAATGTCGTTGAGGAAGAATGGTTTGAAAGTGTGCACTCTTATCCCCATATGAACACGTTTTGCTTCTCAGCCCCTTCCTCTTATAGCAGGCTTTTCACCTTTCGCAAGTATGGCCATGTGGAAAAACTATAAACACTTAGCCTTTAAATTTAAATGCACCTCACGAAAATGAGTGTCAGCGGATAAATATGTTCCCTCAAATGCATCCTTTGGACCTCTAGGTTAAAACATTCAATCTACCTAAGTTGTGGACTGTGCTCAGGCCCTAATAAGCAATCCCCTTGTCTGGAACAAGCTGAGAACTGCCAGGTGCCTACACCTAAAATGTGTATCAACATGCTTTAATTAATGTTTGCATTTTCATTTTACCCTTAGAGGAGCTTGCAAGGCACCATCTGCTTCTGTGCTTGTGACTAATACTTAACCTGCAGTACAGCCAGGTTGCATCTAAGCTCAAGTGGAGCTGGACTATTATAATAAATGGCTATGTGCAATATATTTGCTACATGTTAGAATCAAACGCTTTTTGAGTGACACAAATAACCTGAGTGCCATTAGTCAGAAAACTTTTCTCTACTCAAACTGACAGGCTCAGTCAAGAGTGCACATTTACAAGAAAACCAGTCATCATCATATACACTAACTTCATATGAACTCACAGACTCACCTGTACTTAGCGCTCCATCAGGCTGCCATTGCTGGTGCTGTTCTGTGCTGTCATCCAAGTCTTAATGGTTTATTCACCCACTTTCTTCCTACAGTAACTCCACCTACTGCTGCTTTTATGTACCACAGGGGGATTATGTGCTCCTGCTCAAAGTCTAATGTAAGTGCAGCAGCTAGCCATAAAAAACAGATCTCGCCATCCTTATAGCCACATTTTCACCGCTAATAAACCTTTTAATATTAATATCTGAGCATCCAAATCTAACCATTGCTTTCTGGAGTCTGTTTTATTTTTTTTTACATGTTTCTAAAGACATCAACACCGAAATGAATGAATTAAATCAAAACAAAGGAGTCATCATAATATATCATCTAATGGAACCTAAGAGGGCATTTAGAGGATCAGCCTGGACGAGCAATAAAAATGAACTCTACTGCCTGTCAATTTCACTGGGCAGGATGTGGAAACTCAAACCTTTCTAAACTGCTCTGACTACTAATGGAGCTTCATAATTCCAAACTCTGTCCCCTCACTTTGGAGAATAGAACAGAAACTCAGTAGCTACAGTCCTGTTTTTACTTCCTTTTAATAATGCATGAAAGCGAATAGATTCATTTTGCCCCTCTGTTCAATATTTAAGTGCACAAGGCTACCACTGATCCTCAGTGAATCTCTGCTGCTGCTTATGCTGCATTGAGTGGCTCCTCGGTAAGTTTCCCAATATCGTACTCTTGCTTCTTTGACACCATCTGAAACAGAGAAGTAATATTATATGGAATCCCTAGTAAAAGGAACCCATATATCAAAAGCAGTGGGCCAGCGGATAAATTCCTCAAGCCGTGCTATTGAGGATCAGCCAGCGGGGGTATTAAGGAGAGGCATAGTTAGACTGGTGAATTGAACCCCATTACAGTAGGATCAAGTCTCTCTCCAGACCTCTCTCTGTGGTTTTTCTGTCTACAAAATCCAAGCTATCTAATATTTTACTATTTCTACCTGCTCTATCTGCTTTCTATATCATGCCTTGTTGGATAAAAGGGAGTGCACACTGTGTAGCTTTACAGTTTTTCAGTACGTTTGGTTCGACATTTCATTTTTTCTTACCCATGAAGAGTAAAAAGTTTACAATTCAAGCCATTTTCTGAAAGGATATATATATTTTTTTTACTGTAAATGAAGGGTTCCTCCACATTTCCACCAGAGTTTGATCCCTTCTATGAGATCAAATTAACAGATGTGACTCAACAGACATTTATTCAAATGAAAATCTTCGGAGATCTTTGAGATTGCCACTTTAAAGATTAAACCAGTAGTTCCCAACATTTTTGGCTTGTGAAAAAGCAATTATTAGCCCAACCCCATTGTCACATTTCAGATGTCTATAATTGTCAGCAGCTCCATCAAATAGATATCTTGCCTCTAAACTTTTCAGATGGTTTGATTTAAATAACTGTTTGAGGCCCAAAGAGGTAAAAGTATTCAGTATTTCACCAAGTATTACCCATTACTTATCTCACAACCTTATTTTGTGACCCCTTGGAGGTCAGCCTAATAATATAGTAGGTAAAACTAGTATATACTGCGTATATACTGTTGCATCAGTATTAACAAATGTACTAATGCCATAGGCAATACCATAACAGTCATGGGGAGGAATTGAACTTGGTTGACCTGATAATATTGTATTTTTTCAGGACTTCATTTGAATTTGACACAGTGGGTCTGAGTGGTGATATCTAACTTGAGACTCTCCTTGTTATAAATAAAACCTCAACAAATATGACATCCGAAGAGCAAGCCTTATACTCTTGAGATAAGGAAACTGCAGCGCACGAACACATCGCGATTACTAAGAAGTCCTCATACCAGCTCTTTTTAGGCCCATGAAGATGTCTCACCTCTCATCCTAAAGTCTTCTTCAGTCCCGACTGGCTTGTGGAGAGTCCTAGGCATTCAAGCGGCCACTGTACTCCGTCAGGTGTGCTTGTCGGATGGTTGAATAGCTTCGGAATATCTCTCCCTGTACACCTTTCCGATGTCAGATCAGGGGTGCTGTGCAGGGCCATTTCTATAACTTTGTGAAATGGACAATGCAACTTTTACATCATTATTGATCAGCTGTGTGAGAGTTGAGGTGAGAGTTGTTGTGCTGTTCTCTCTCTCTGACTATCTTTTTTTATTCTTGACTCCACTATTTCTGTCTCTTGTCATGTGAACAACTAGATGCAACTGAATGAGTTTCAGGCGAGACATCTGAAAATATGCACTATTATCCCTGTATTTAACTCCCCTCCCAACTTTTTTATTCCAGATAACACGCCATTTAAAGCAGTTCTTATTGACCACAAACCAACACTTAACCTCTGTAGAGTCATTCAGTATACAGTAGATGCGGTCACATATTGGTTGTTAGTCATCCTGGCTGTCAGCTATTAGAGTTTCTTTTTGGAAAGTACTTTGTAACATTGTTAAGAAAAGTGCTATATAAATAAAGGTTCTAATTAGAGTTAGTTATGAATCCAAGTGTAAATGGATGTTAAATTGCCTGGGAAAGGATGACAGGACAGTTGTAAGTGGCTGATAAGTGGTGTCGGTGTGATGCTTTTCCATTTTGGCATACATGGGTTCCTTCTATTGTCTATCACCTGTCTTCTCTACCCAATATGTGTGTATATTGCTGTCTTCCAAGGAGTGTCTCGTGCCCTTAGGAAGGGCAAGGGATAAATGGCACATGTGACCTCAATGACTGAAGAAGTAAACAACCCCACAGAGGTTAAATGCCTGAGTGTCAACTCCAGTCAGTCAAAACTGAAGAAGCCTTTTTACGATGAAGTATTTTCAAACAACTAAAAAGTCTTGTTTGTTTTGACTCATTCTGAATGTACCATGACCTGGATGACTGAGAATGTTCAGACAATTGGTGATTGTTTTGCATTATAATTTTATCTTCCAAATGTCTCAGCCACATTATATGCCTCTCCTTTGAATTATAGCATTTTTATACTCCAGTAGCAAAGATAAAACAGGGGTCAGAATTGCTAACATTTTCTCTACTAGGTTGGATTCGCTTTCATTAAAAATGAATTTCCAACCAAGCACAACAAACCATATTTACTGTGTCTGAGTCAGCCCCACTTGACATTTATAGTCTTCTGATTTTAAACTGTTTTTGTTTTTAAATTGTGTTCATCTTTAATCATAACTCTCATCATCATCATCATCGTTATACATGATGTATGTATAGCGATGGCATTGCCACATGTTTTTCTTTTTCTACATTCTAACACAGAATTAAAGCACTATATGCAAATGAGATGTTGGAGATTTCAAGACTACAAGACCACAGGGCAAAAAGACAGCCTGACCTTCTGGAAAACACACAAAAAAGGAGAATTTCACATGGAGGAAAGGTAGGGTTAGGTTGACATTGTCACCTCACTTAAAATTTTATTTGCAAAAGCTAGGTTTGCTCAGCATGACTATTCTCTCCTTTTGAAGTGAACAGAACCAGTATCTACATATAAAGCACTACCATGCAGTACTGTATGCAGATACTGATTGTGTAGGACAATTATAACATGGCTAAAATAACACGTGTTTGAGTCAAATAAAAAATAAATCACTGTATCATTAGCTGGTTGCCCTTTTTCAACTGCCCGAGTAATTAATTGTATTCCATTCATTCATTAAGATTTGGTTGTTTTTACATACAGCAGAATGATACTGCTGCCAAAAGCGGCTTGTTTAAGTTGTTTATGGGATTGCTTTTACAGATAATTCGCCATAATTATCTTGTTTACATGAGTATCCACTGTGTTGCGGAATTAGTTTCTTTTCCTGTGACGTTAATTTGTTCATGACTCAACACCATCAAAACTGACCAAACCAATTACAGATGCGACTCCGCTCTATCAGATCCTACTGCAATTAAAAATGACTTTTAAAAATGGAAAATGTAATGTCATTTCAGCAGACATCGTCGAGAAGGCAATGATGCACATAGCTGTGGCCCCAGCTGACCTGTTACAGACTGTGCTGGAGCATTAAGTGGTGCTGAGAGTGAATTTTTAATTGTTTCAAGATCTCTTAACTCGACTCTGAACTGTGTGTGTGTGTATTTCCAATGTATCCCCTGGACATCACTGACTCTCACCTGATGATTTGCACTGTGCATAGTGGGAGAAGAACTAAAACGAACTAGAACTAAACTAATCACAGATATTTGTGAGGCTATTTTGCTACAGCCCAATGTTGGTTGTGCACAATGGATCAATGTGAGAAACGGCGTTCAGTGAAGAAGTGTTGAAATGAGAGGCAGCAGATGTGACACAGATATGTGTCCTGCAGGGATTTCATCAAATAAAGAAGAAAGGTTTCATACAGTCTAAAATAGCTTTGGATGACAGATAGGTCTACATATCAGAAGTATGTTTAGTACCCATATAACGATTCCCCCTTTTACTTTGGAGAAATGGGGCTAAATGTTTGATCTGTCCCATTTTAAGAGTTTCTTCTCTTTTGATTGGTTGATTGATTTGTTGATTGAATGCGATGAGCAATATGGCTGACTAAGACTCCTGATTAATATTAAACACACTTGACCCTTTTCTTGTGTGATACACTATATCAATACACCTACAAGAAATGAGCTTTGGTTCAATCATATTTATTTTACTCTTCCCTATGTGTGGGCCTTTGCAGTGTGTGGAAAAGAAAAAAATTGAAAAAATGTGTAAATAAAATATGTCTAAATAATTCTGTAGATAAGACGGGAGTTCTGTTGTGGGTGTTTGCAAGGTAAAGCTAAAGACGACGCATGTGCAGTATGTTATCAAAATATTAGTGAAATCTAGACAGATACACGGATACATGGACAAATGTACAATGTAATTCTACAAGTTTCTTCATATTTAACAGTCTACTAATGCACTGCTTCTCATTAAATATTGGGGGTTATTTGGGCCTTTGGATTGGTTTTCGGGCAGGTCAAAAAATGCAAATTCTTGCATATGAAGGACGATTGCTCCCAAGTCCTTGAAACTTTCCATGCTTTCATCTTTTCACTGTTTCTCAACTTTCCTCTAGAAGATCACAAAGCATTACCACTGATTGGGGCAGATATTTTTGGGCCAGTGGACTCCTGAGCTGTTTCTCTGGGACCATCATCATCGTCATCATTGCTGCGATGGGACTGTTGTTCTGCCTAAGTGACTCCATTTGGCCAATTAGCCCTCGCCAGGAAGTGCTCCACTATTATTTTTCTCCCCTCCACTCTCATGAAACAATGTCAGGCAGAGGCATTTGTTAGCTGATTATACTACCGTGACATTCAACCGCATGACTCTGTTCAGAGAGACAAAACCTCATAAAACATGTAGCAGAATGAGAGTCGACAGTTGGTGATAGATTGAGGGAGAAAGGGAGAGGGAAAGACAGCGAGAGGACTGAGTGCGTTTGCCCTTGGCTCCACGCGTCTGTTTTTACAATAACAATTAGAGTGTGTGAGATATAAAAGCTAATGATCAGGTCTGTCATATTTGCATATGCAAAGAGCAGTGGGCTGATTGCTTGCACGAAATGGCACTTAGAGAGCGTAATTAGAGAAGTCTGGCGGTGGTGATGTCGACAGCCAGAACAGTGGAGAGATTCCCTCTTAATGAGGCTTGTCACGGTACGCTTTGCCTCAAGTCTTTGCTCCGTGACACACAAACACACACGTGCACACACACACACACACACACATACACAGATACACACTTAAAAAACACACTTTAAACCCCCGTCTGCACTCTGTAACCAAGTTTAGAACGCATTTACTTCACTTATGGATTTTTACATGAAAAGTCTAACAACTCCTCAAAAACTCAAACACACATGTATCAACACACACACAAAAACAGTTCAATTAGGCCCACATGCACATACAGAAACCTTATCCCGCTATGGTCTAATCAGGATATTCCATCTAATTTCCTTGACATGATATGAAACAGAACTCCTTTAAATGTCTTCAAATTGTCTCCTGCTGAATGGAGCTGATTATGTTTTTTTTTCCTTTTAACATATGTAAAAAGAATTATTTTTCTGCAGGGTTTTCTCACTCCGCTCCACATTCTTCATAAACGTCTTTCCCTGTAACAGCTTTTTTCCCTCCCCTGTTCATCAACGGTAGCCGTTACCACTCCTTCTGTTTATTCCAAACACACTAGAGACTAAAAACCTGTCACTTCCTTAGTAGCAAAGTATTTTTCTGGCTCCCAGACACTAGGCCAGACGCATAAAGCTCTGTGGATATTCAAGACTTAATGAGTATATGCACAAAAGCAGAATTATACATATTTATAGGCTGCTGCATACAGGGCGTTCTGTGTTGTACACCTCAGTCATTGTGACATTTTGTGAACATATAGAGAGAAACTCCCACTCCTATAGTGGTCACTTATGAATGACAATGCATTTGAATTTTCATCTATAAAATAAAATGCAAGTGGGCATACATGGTATAAACAGGCTTGTTCTGTCCATGACTCATCTGGCAGTGCCTGCTATTCCCTGGTTTGTGTTGCTACAGTACTGCCATTACCAGTGTGAACAGTATATGCTGACAATTAAAAACTGATACATGACACCTGCAAAGGTAAGTTGAGACTGTCCTTACCAGTAAAATTACAGTAACAAACTGGGTCATTTGCTCCATGCACACATTTATGTATTACCATGCCATCTCCCTTAATCAGCCTCCTGTAACCTTTGCAATCACTATCTAAGAATTCTTGTGTTTAGTATATTATTGGATAAACACTATTTTAGGTAAATTGATGATTATGTTTCTGCATAGACTGATTGTACAGTACATTGAAGAACCTATTAAGACAAATTGTTCTTCATCAGTCAAGAGAAGCATGTCTGTGTAACTGTGTGTGCACATGCTGTCAACTTTAATTAAGTTGATATGAGTTTTAGTTTCCTCAGGTAAGCCTCTTAGACTAAGTTAAGTTAACTTAGTTTTCATTTACACTTTTCTATGTTGCACATAGTAATGGGCAGATGAAGTCTCATGAAGCCATTCAAGATTGAGGCTTAAAGTCCATGTAAAGTAAGAATAAATATGTGTTCTGAGTTTGACATAGCCTACCACAGAAAAGTGTGTTGTTAACCACTCTGCCAAATTTGAATGATTCAAAAAATCTATGAAAATATATGAAATTAGGCTTCAAAGTTGTGTAAAACTCAGCCTTTTTCTCTGCTACCAAACGCTGTGGGAGTGCCCGCCATGTTTTCTGAAACCCCGGCCCCTACCAAGTGTCACCTGTCAATCAAAGTCACCACCTCTACCAGAAACATGGACGCTACGTCTGAGAGCTTTCTGCTGCTAACTCAGCTCCTAGCCCAGCGGCTAACTCAGCTGCTAGCTTTGCGGCTAACTCGGCTGCTAGCTTGGTGGCTAACTCGGCTGCTAGCTTGGTGGCTAACTCAGCTAACTGCCTAAATGTAGACTGTAGTAGTAGTACTAGTGTGTGCTGAATGTATCTACAGCAGCAGAGGAGGGATTATGCTAATCACCACCAAATCTTGAAACACAGCCTAGCTCCACAATTCAAATCTAAATGGTTGAAATGCTTTTTACACCTTTTTTAGAAATACATTTGTGACCTATTTAATGTGTTTAGAAGAAAATGTCTGAATTCACTTTACACACGTCTTACACACCTCACTGATTTCATGTTATTTACTATATCTGTGTACTCTTCCTTACAAGTGCTGCAGTGAAATTATTAATAAAAGTATTATTCAAATAGCTTGTGTATGAAATCATTTTGTCTACCAAAAATATGAATATACCTCATTTGTATGGTGTGACTGTATTCAGTGTGAGCTAAATTTGAACTTTGTTTGATATTTATGTGACATTTCTTGAGTCGTGATGTGTTTGGAAATGGATAATTATTGCTTAAGAAAAGATATTATTTTTATGACCTTATTGTGCAGTATCAGGTCGAAATGTTACACTCATGTTTATCTTTTTCCAGTGTACATCCCTGTCACATGATATTCTTCATTTGACACAAGTTTCAACACAGTCCATTGAAACAGTGTGCTCCACAGGATGGAAACAATCTTCAGTATGGTTCGCTCACCACTAGTTACATATATATCATGATGGCACATGTTAATAATTTTATTTTTTTGGACTTCTTACCAGGCAGCACTGATGGTTCACATGTAGACTTTAAGACGTTTTTTTAAGATTCATTTTTAGGGCATTTTTTGCCTTTATTTGGCAGTACATGGCATAGAGGCTGACAGGAAACAGGGAGAGAGAGACAGGGGACTTACAGCAAAGCTCCCTTGCTAGAGTCGAACCAGGGACATTGGCATTATGTGGCAATATGCGCTAACCGCTCAGCTACCAAGGCGCTCCCAGGACACATGTTTAAGTTTTCCTGACAAATGACCTCATACTGTATGAGGACTGGTGTCTCTCCAACCCTGTCGTCGATATTGGAGGATGCTGCAATATCCTGGATTATATTCAAAGGCCACCTATTTTTTCTCTTAGTGCTACCATAAACACTCTTGCCTCATATATGATCTGTGAACGAAAAACCAAACCATAGTAGTATATAATGAGAACACACAGAATACAACTCCAATCTCCTTCAAGTTGGTTTCTCGTCTAGCCAGAGTTCCTCCCCCTTACTTACTGCTTTGCTACATATAGGACATGCTGCTTCCTGCGTCGTACAAAATGATGGTATTGGATGTAAATTGTGAGGCATGGATTCATGCAATATGGACATAATTTGCAGACACATTGAGATGGTTGCTACTCCAGATGCACTTCAGTCGTGTTTTCGGTCGTCTATTTCATCTGACAGAATAGATCTTCTTTGTTCTCATGAATTCAGCTGTCTGTACAAGCATAGCAAACACTCTTTCAACTTCACTTGTGCATTACCTTTGTAGCTGTGACCTGAACATCTTCTATTCTTTTCTGACTTACACTCTTAACTACATCAATTACCTTTTAGGCTGAGATCTCATCTTCCTCCTATCGTCAACATCACCTATGATCTTAACCAAGTATTTATAGTAGCCCTTAACCTTGACCAAACCCTAACCATAGAGATAGAAGATAAGAAATTGTTGATATTCTTCTTTCTGTGTTGAATATATTGCTATTTTGGAAGACACTGGCCTGAAGTGTTGTTCTGCTGATAAGGGCACCAGACTGGAAAATGGCCACATTGATTCGGAAGGCAATGACAAACAACTTATTGTATTTCTATAAAATTTAGTTAACAAGGAGTTAATATATCGTAATGAGCTCTATTAAAATCAATAAAGGATGAAGAAAAAGGATGCTAATGCTTTTCAACTAATACCAACAACTGTGGAGAATATATGATGGACTGAAAAGGTTAAAGCTTCTCTTTTTCCCATCCCTGCAGTATATCACACTCTCAAATGACTCATTATAAGTCTGGTTATGGTGTGAATCGGGCAGGCGTGTATGTGTGTTGTATGTTCATATCTGATGAAGAGATATTCCGTCTATCGATTTAGGGTGCTCTCTTACACAAACACACAAAGGCTCACTGAGGGGCTGTCAGATCAAGGTCAATATCAGCCACTCACTGAAGCTGTATGTTTGAGTACTCATAAGGAGAGCCATGCCTCTTCATAGACCAATTTCCACTACAAAAGTAAATAACGTGTTTCCCAAAAGACTCACAAATACCAAACACAGCACTAGTCATAAACCACAGATTATTCTCATGTTTTTAGATTTAAAGTCCCAGCAAAGATTTGTAGGCATGTACTTGTGGCCATTTTGCCTTTATTATGTTATGATTGTTATCATTATTATTGTTGCTGTTATTTAATTGTCATTATTAACTGATCCATTTGAGAGTGGAATCATGAGTACATATTTTGCTGTAGGCCTACTGTAAATTTAAAAAAAAGCATAGTAGTTTTGGAGAGGGAGAGAATAGCTGATGATTACATTCAGTGTAATTGTACAATATTATTACATGTTGCAGATAAGAGCAAATATAAACTTCCTGTTACATTTACTTGACAGCTTTTCTCATTCGTTTACTGAAGCTGTATCACAGAAAATTCCATGCATGTGAAAAAAAGGTCCATAAATGTCTTGCACAACAAAACATGCATATGAATGTACAACAAGAACCAAAATGTTAGTATTTATTCAAAACTCTGATGACAAAAATTCCATCATACAGCTGGATCATTTTGAGGCATCCCTTTTCCAACACATATACGCAACTTTTATGTGTAAGTAATGCAGCAGGTAGTGTGACATTCACACAGAACTGTAAAAAGTAACAATTATTTTCCAATGTAATATTGTATTCATGCATCTAACACTTTTAGTCCATTTGCAGGCAGCGTGTTTAAAGCCATGGTTAGGCGTAATTTCAACCTAGCGTCATATGCTAGGTACGTCTATCTAAACACCCCCCCTTTTTAAAAATTTGGTTGCAAATTAGTGGAGTTAGAGCCATCAGCTGAATTGCTTAGTACAGGTGCGAATGGAACCAAAAGTGTATCTCGTAATGACCCCACTAATAATGCCTGGATTGTTATCAAACTTCTACAGTAGTATAAATAGGGTCTTTACTCATAAATTGATGCATTGGAAAGTTTGTAAGTACACCAGGAGTTTATTAAAATAACACTTACCTGATGGCTTTTACTCTGCTGTAAACATTGTCGAAATCTCGCGTGATCACTGAAATACCTTGTGGTCGCGCGAGATCCCGCACAGAGCACATCTATTGCCCGAAGAGACTAGTAGTAGTAGTGAAGAAGGAGCAAGAAGCGAGAGTACAGCAGAAGACATCAACGTGAGTAGAAAGACAGGACAACATGCCATACAGCTATATATATATATAGATGTGCTCTCTCTCTCTCTCTCTCTCTCTCTCTCTCTATCTCTCTCTCTCTCTCTCTCTCTCTCTCTCTCTCTCTCTCTCTCTATATATATATATATATATATATATATATATATATATAATACTGACAACTTGGGTTATAATTTCTTATATAATGTGTTTTTATTATACAGTCTTTACAGTAAATGGTTCAGATACTGGTGTGCACACCTGTATTTGTATTTCTTTAGAAATAATTGGTTAATGGTCTGTACTTGTGTAATGCTTTTCTTATGTACTTATGTCTTCCCACCACTCAAAGCACTTTTACACTACTAGTCTCTTTCATACAGTACTCTAATGGCAGGGACTGCCACGCACTGGGAACACACATATTCACACACTGTTGACACAGTCATCATGTTAAGTATTTTGCCCAAGGACACATTCAACATGCAGACTGGAGGAGCTGAGAATCGAACGCTCTACTTCCTGAGCCACAGATGCCCACAAAACTTATGGAACAGTTAAGCAAGACATACTGACAGTTCCAGGCTATGTTACCCTCTACTAGCATAACACACCTGAAAAATACAATTGAGGACCATGATGAAAGCACCTCACGTGCTGTATGTAAAACTAATTCACACAACAATGCTGTTAGTGTGGGTGCACTCACCTGTGTATTCTGTAATGCCATCTTGATTCCAAATTGGGGAGATTCGATCCTGTCAGTCTGAAACATCATTAGGCAATACTCCAAGAATGGAGAATAGATAACACAAGTGTAGATTCACTCATTGGTTTAATGCACCAAAAGATGTGAACCGTGTGAGAATTATATATACAGTAACTATAAAAATCAGCACTGACCCCTACAGTCTGCTATAATACTAAGAACATGATGCTTCACACCTCAACACTTCTAACCAAAACGTGGTCAAAAATAGCACCACCGGCTTCTTTAGACTTATTATGTCAAATACATTAGAATATTGTTGATATTAACACATTGTACCTAATTTGAACATTCTCAGTACATAACCGCAGAAGGAGTACACACAGTAGATAACATAAGAACCTAATTATCAATGAACAACAACACTAGAAACGGTAATTAGGTTTACATCTACAGCATTTTCACACACTAAATTAGGTTGCTCAAAAGTCCTCTCGACCAATCCAAATGAAGCAGGCACAGTTCCTAAATGTGTAGCAAGTCCAACACCACAAGTCTCATGGCCATGTCCCCAGTGTAACGCTCAAACTTGTTCAAAGCATATACAGAGCTTGAAGAGAAACACAGTCCAAAAAAGAGAGAAAAAATATGGCCTTAAATAGTTGATTAATGTGTGACAAGAGTTTTCATGTTGCACAAGGCAAGCTGCAACTGTCGGGTTAGGCTGGGTGTGTAGCAAATTACAAAATCTCATTGGCCGAAGACCCAAGCAGAGCTAGGCTTTAATATAACAGGGAGAGAGTGTGGCAGACTCAGGAAAAAGATTGGATGGCCTTTAAACAAATTGTAATATTGGATGCTCTTCCTGTGACCTTTTTTATACAATCAAGAAGTCAACACAAATACTGAGGCTTTCAGAGACCCTGCTTTAAGCATCAATAAGTGAGGATGGAATTTAAAAGCTATATCGGTTTGTGTCAATCTGACTCAACAGTAGTGAATAACCTCATATTATGGAGATTTTCACATTCATGCAAAATGCAAAATGTAAATATGGCCACTGTGTACAGTGCAAGAACACATTTATCATTTTTCCTATCTCAGTGGCACAAAAGTCCCTGATTAAAGATTTGATTACATGTCATTTACCTCATGCGGCTCTCATGATTGCCTGGTCATGTTTCCTGACTTACAGATGGTAACCATTAAGGATGTGAATCACTGAATTAGCAAGCAGTAAAGCAGTGTTTTCATGAATAATTAAGACAACACATGGCTGCACCTCAGGTTCTAGTTGTGCGTCACTGCAGTAAGTCAAAACCAGGAACATGATGTGTCCATCCTGACTGACTTTATGACTAGACTGCAAACAGCTTTCGGTTTAATTGTGTACTGATTGAAGGACACCATTAATGAAGGACTGATTGAGGTTGACGGTGGAGGTATGAAACATGCCGAAAGCATGAACACATTCCAACGAACCCCAAATTTTTATCGCGGGGCATAAAGAACTGGGGTCTCATTTATTACCGCTGTGTACGCACAAAACGGGGCTTTAAAGAGGCATATGTCACTTCCCATGCAAAAGTTGTGATCTATAAAAACAGACATGACAGGATAATGTGTGCACCTCTATGCAGACACAGATGGTAAAGTGGTGAATTGAAGGCTTATTGTATAATCATTCCTCTCACACATTTAATTTCCCTTCATTTGATGATAATTATAGATCCACTCAAAACATTCAAAATAGCAGTGTTATTTGTGCTTGTGCCATAACTGTTCCATAAGCACCTTTCAATTTGAAAAGTTATTATCCAACTCAAATTTCAAATCAAAGTGTGTTTAACATGTCCTCAGCGCCGTCTCACACAGAGCACAGAGGAGAGGACCAGCTGTGGAGCAGCACAGCAGCTGCTCAAACGAATGATGTGAGGATGTTAGGGTTAGGGTTAGGGTAAGGGTAGGGGATAGGGTAAGGGTAAGGGTTAATTAGGCCATCAGTCACACAGAGCGCACCGGAGACACCGTGGTGGCTGCCACACACACTGTGCTTTGTCCAGTCACCTCACCAGCACATCTTGACCTACACTAATATATGGACAGTATCAATCAGAGAAACACTTACATGCTGGATTTAAAAAGAAATATAAATGAATATAGTGTTTATTTGATTGTAAATATTGAGAATGTGGTCACGGTGTAAACATTACCTATAAATGGTTAATAAAGAACTGGCCCACTGCAGGGTATAAAGATTTTTTACTTAAGTTTAAACTTCAATAAACATTGAATATAATTATAATAATTATATAAATTCAATAAACAACTTCAAGTTGACTTCAAGTCCGAAAATGGGGAAATAAAGCAGTAAAAGTTCATTAAAATTAATACAGTTTAGAACCTGCTCCATGTGTAAAGTGCCTTGAGATGACTTTGTTGTGATTTGGCGCTAAACAAATAAAGATTGATTGATTGATTGATTGATTGATTGATTGATTGACGGCTTTGAGAGGTCCTTCTTCTGCAGCTTTCCAAGTGCACGTAAAGAGTGAGAATTCCTGATGCACTGACTCTCGACACTGATTGGGCAGGTGTCTCAAGACAGAGACAATGATTGGTCCGGTGAGAGAAACACATGTACATTAATATTTATGAATACTTAGGTGCTGACTATTTATGGTTGAAAGCAGGCATGTGGAAGGCTGGATATGAGGCTGCACACATTTCAAGGTGAGCTATGATTTATTAAAGCAAACATGCATACACACTCTTTTATGAATCCGATTATTTTTTACCCATTTTCAGCTTATGTGCGCACATTTTTATATAGATCCTACACACTGTTTATAAATGAGACCCCAGAATCTGCTTTCCGAACTCCTGAATCCTTTAAACCTGGTATTAACATGGTAATCTGCACCTCAGTGCGGTGTCTGGATAATGACATCTGACCTTGATACAATATCTGGATAATGATTTCTGATCTGATTTTACACACCTAATATTTAAAGATATTCTTGTTAGTATATACAAATTAGGTAAGTGGATCTGGCAGATTTGTCAGCAAACATGATGCTTATCAGGTCATAGGAAACAATGTAGGACACTCTCAAGGGACCACTCTGGGGGAAAAGGTGAGAGTTGAATAACAGACAAAGACTGTTTTGGTAGACTCACTAACAAGGCTAAGGTCACTAGTGTAAAAAGGTAAGCAGAACCAATCAACTTGTTAAGTGAATGTTGTTCTCAAGAATGTGGACAAACACATTTACAGTTAAGTGCATGCATGTATCCAGGTGTGGGGGTCAAAAATCAAGTCTAATTTGAAGCTAATTTGCGCAATCTTTTCTAATCATGTGATGTACAGACCAAAAACAGAATTATACAAAAAAAAAGAGAGAAAAAAGGGGCTGTTTTGGTAATGGTGATGGTCAGACAGTGAAAAACAACCCAGAGTGTCTAGTTTTAAAGATTCATGGACTTGACGCCATATCAGTTGCAAAAACACTGCTAAGATGTTTATAATGCGCTGAGATGGGATTTTACAATTTTGGAAAGTAATAGCAGGAATTATTTGATCTTTAATTGCAACACTTCATTTTTTTGCTAGAGCTCTCTGTGCCTATGAACTGGTTTAGCCTTAGGCTTTATGAGTTGAATGCTTCCTGAGTGCTACTCCAACCTTCTGATGATATTATTCCAACCTGGGTAAAGTCCTACCTTCCCCGGCCGAGTCAAGAAGTTGTTTAAACATTTTTAAGTAGCACCTGAAAGTCATCCACACATCCAAGCGTTTACATCCATTGCTAACCCGCTGATACCTTTCCACTCAGTCCTCTGTGCCAGAAGCCCTCTAGACAATCTCCCTTACTGTGCTGGGATCGACCACTGGGTTGGTTAACCCCATGACAAGCATCATCAAGGAGCCACAGGTCTGCATGTTGGTTATACTTGGAGGATGAACTACCAATATAACCAGCTCAGTGATGGCATTACCAATAATGAATCTTTATCAACTAATATACCGTTTTTAAAAGTATGCATAAACTGAAAATGCTGTGAAAAAAATATTCAACATTCTCTAGACTGCGATGTGGTAAAAACACCTTTTCTAAAAATACAGAGATTGATGGATGTAAAAAGACAATTTACCACCAATCTTCTATCTGAGAATATTAAGCTTGACATGCTGTCAGGCTGATATGAACAATGAGAGGTAGGTCAAACTGAGGAGGAGATAACTGAGTAAAATTGTCATCATTTTCACCTTTGAATTGCTATTTATTATGTTGTTTTTCCTGATGGCTTTGTAGCCTAAATTGAAACTGCAAAACTACAAGAGGAGACAGGAGAATACTCTTATTGAAAGAGGTTTGAGACCCCACCTGCTAGCTTTCTCTTAAGTTTTCCATCCCACTTCTAATGGCTCATACACTCTTGACACCCCAAATCTGCTTTCCCTTCACCTCTTCTCTTGACTTAACATGGCAAACAGACATTTTTCAGCGGGAAGGAGGGATAATCTGTTAATCTCTTTGCAGAGGAAAACAGAGGAAGGAAAGGACAGGCAGATTGAGCTCCAGAAAGCTGATGAGATGCTCTCTAGCTCTGACTGAGGCAATGAAAAGCTGCAGTGTGGGGAGCTGAGAATGGATCCAAATGGGGCATTTTAATACACTGAGAGACAGAGATATGGAGGGGAGGAAGGAAAGATAGACTGAGGAAAGAGAGGAGAGATAAATGGTAGTAAAAGAGACAGAGAGAGATGGATTGAGCAAAGACAGAATAAATGGGAAGGTAGAAGAGGAAGAGAGATGGATGGAGGAAAAGGGGGTTGCAAAGGGTGGGAGAGACAGATTGATAAAGGTAAAGGGGAGGGAAATCAATCTTGTGACATGAATATGCCCCCTGGAGGATAAAAGTCTTATTCCATACCATTGGTGTTCTTTGCTTACAAGAAGAGGTATTTCTGTGGTTCCAAAAGGTTTTTAAGGTAAATTCTAAATATTTGTTGTGAGATTTTTTGTAAATTGAAAGGGTCATTGGTTTGGTTGCCCTGTTGTGTTTGCTTGGCATATTTTCACATGTTTTTACATAGAAGTCAGATGGAGACTGTAAACCACCTATAACTATGAATGTTATTGAATGTTTGTCTATCCTGTCTAGCCTTCCCATTCTCCTTTACAGTGTTCTCTGGAGTAGGCATGTCTAAAATAATAGACATAAAATCAAATTTTGCACAACCCCCCCCCCCCCCCCCGCCAGACCAACACAAACCATAATAAGGAGGAGTGAGGAAGCACCAACCAGCAAACCAAAATTTGCGTTGGAGCCTAACATCCATTAGTCCTTTTCCCACCATCTAAATTAATGCTACAAAAAAGCTGCAAATCTACAATGTACAACAACCACTGTCTTAAACATACAAAGCAAAGTTCCAGCTTGTTATTGGAACAGCTTCACACCTACCAGTGTGGGAGATCACAGGTGGGAACTGATTGCACTTGCAGAGAGAATAGCAGGCGAGATGCTACTTTCACACAATGTCCACAGAATTAGAAAAGAACGGGAACACTTTCCGTATTTCCAATGTATTTGTTTTCAGTCATTATTCTAATAAAGTTACCACCACCTTGTCACACCAAATAAATTAGGTTATTTTGTTGTGTTACATATTTGTAGCAGTTCAATAATAAACAACTAAAACCTACTAAGTTTAGTATAGATAGTCCCGAGGCTTTAGTAGATATAAGAGGCCACAGTTTCACGTGAATGTAACTTTGAGTATTGGGGATCTTAAGGGGTACTTGGAACATTTTAATCACACTTGTGGCATGACTCTAAGGCTGGCAATGTTGCGGTTCGGTACAGGTAAACATAGTCCTTGTGACCTTAAGTTATCATCTAGTGCCATTATAAGGTCAAAATTGTAACTTGTTTAATACTTTCGATTGTTTGGTTTTCTTTACAATGAGCATTACAGCCACACAAAGCTGCTAGTGTGACTGTGGACTCTTATTATTAGATGCAGTCAATCGGGGCAAAACCTGTTTACCAAGAGGGTTTTTTGAATTAGGCAATGTTATTAACTATTCTTTGTACAGGATGGCTTGATGACAACCCCAGTGTCCTGTCTCTTAGGTGTGATCACCACTCAGCTCTGCCTGTACCCCACCTCTGCTTCACCAGGAATGATGTGTCTTTGCTTGGTCATCTGGCAGATGAAACACATTCTGGTGTGATTTTATTTATTTTTAATATATTGAAATTTTGAGGCACCACAGCATAAATAATATTATATATAAAGATATATAAATACAATGCACATCAACAACATAATTACATAAAAGACATCCATACAAGAAACATCCACATTTATACAGACATATCTATAGAACTAGTACAATATACACATAACAGTAATGCTATGGCAAATGGGACAAAACTCTTGCCATAACATGGGCATTGCCAGGCCAGGAATCTGTATCTGTGACCAGATGGAAGCAGTGTGAAAAATGGGTAGAAGGGGTGCCTGTGGTCATGAGCTATGATGCAAGCTCTGTGTGTAATGGCTTTGCTGTTGAGGTTTGAGAGGTGGGGGTGGGAGGTCAATACATTTGGAGGCATCACATATAATGTGTATGGGTTTCTTCCTGTTGTAGGCATGGTAAAGAAATAGGGGAAAACTAGAGGAGAGTGGATTGAATCATACTTTTGTAGAACAACAACAGAAGGTGGGGGACAACAGATAGTGCTCTGACTTGTCTGTGGTGTGTCCTTCAAAGGTCAGTTTCACTACAAAGACCACACCAAAAAATTGTGCTTTGAAATGATTTCACGGATAATGCAGAAGGACGAGAGCTGGGATGGTGTAGAATGGATGGACTGAAGGTCTGGAGGGGGAGAATGAAGGGATGGGAGTGAGAGATGGAGTGTTGAGGGTTAAAAGGATAATGGATGTAGGGTGAGGGATGAAGGAAAGAATCATGGGTGAGGATGGGTGAATAAAAGCGTGTATTGATAAACCAATGTCAATGTAAGAAAGATAGAAGAGCCAGGGGAATCTAGACTCTGAGTGGGGGGAGCTGTCTCTCCAGACAATCTACTTAGATTGAGCCCCCAAAAAGCTTCAAACAAAAACATGGGTGTGAGCATTTCTAATGTTGTTCAGGTAATGGCAGACATGGGTAAGGTATGCTGAAGAAGATCAGTGACTAAGATTTTTTTTGATGGGGTCAGTCTAGAAGATGTGGAAGGAATGCCCAGAGTATGGGTCAGGGGACATTCCAGATCTCAATAAGACTTGGCAAAAGTGATGGTGAAATCAGAAACCTGTGGCCACTTTAACTGTTTCTGGGATGAACAGAGGGTATTGAGGGAAGCTTGACTGGCTAGTCTTGAGTTTATGTAGTCATGAATAGGTTTGTATGGAATTAAGCATGATTCTAGTCCAAGATAGTCCGAGGTAGATGGGTTGAGGTAGGCCGGCTTGGTTGATCTGATGCATTTGAGGTGGTTGATGAGTGTGTTGGAATAATGAATAGGAATGTCAGATATTGTTGTGCTGAGGTGGGTTGTAGTTGAGGGCAGAATCGATGAACTCTGAGCAACTCAATTCACTGAGACAGGGAGGTTTCAAGTGAGAGGCAAACATTTTGGTGTAGGACATGGTCTGGCTGTATGGAGACCTTTGATTAACATGTTGGTTTGTGAGTGGGACAATGCTGGAAATAGCATTTCAGAGGTGGGAGGGTGGGAACAGTTGAGGTGGCCAATCAGATGCAAACCAACTACTAATGCAGTAACCATTAATCCAAAGAATACACTGTGTCAAAGTGCAGCTGGATGCCATGAGGCTAGGGAATGCGGTTATTGTGGACTGGAGAGCATCCAAGGGTGAAAGCTAGTAGATTCATGAAGGACTTGATCAGGGTTGAATACAGAGGGATGAAAGAGGGTTGACAGGTGGGATAAAAAGAGGACAGAGTGGAAACTGTAGGTAGACAAGGAAAAGAGGTTGGATAAATAGAGGACAAGTCATCCGGTTGAAAATGGATGATCCGGTGGTCTGGATGGTTCCTTGGAGCTAATTTGAGGGTGCTTATAGTAATTGGTGCTTTGGAATATGGTGACACCACAAACCATGCTTGGTGGGGTTATGAACCTGATTGGGCACTGCCACAGTTGGAATACACAGTTAGCAATAGGTACAATGTACCTAGAAGAAGTACAATGGTTAGGAATTTAAAAAAAGAGAATTTGAGAAGGAGGGTTAGGGTTAGAGAAGCGCTTAGTGCTTAGAATATGAGAAAAGTCCAGCCTATGATAAAGGCTTGAGGTCATTGAAGGCTTTAGAAGCCTGCAGTACAGACCTGAGGCCATTATGGTCATAGAAGCCTGTGGAATGAAGGGTCAAGGGATGGCATGGACAGGGAGGTGTGAGGACTGAGTGGAAACCGTTAGGTGACCACATAGGCCTGGATGATTCTTCAAAGCAAGAAGGGAAATGGAGTGGATTGGAAGATGGGACCTCAGTGGCTTGCTGCAAGTCAACAGTTGGTCAGACATTCAGTACAATCAATGAAAATGAGGGCATGCCCTCAATGATATCTCAAGATTTAAATAAAGGTATCAATACAGTGAATAAATAAGATGCAGACAGTGTTGATGTAGCTATATTAGTTGTGACTGGAGGAAAGTGGGGTTTGTGATGAATTCCTGTGCAAGTTTCTCTTTGTATTTGAGTTTGGCCTTGATGATGTCCCTTTTTGCTTGACAGCTTTTGAAAATAACCCAGTCCTGCCGTTAAAAGGCTTACTGTTTTTCCCTTAAAACCATAATTATTGTGGTTGGTGATCAAGCATTTGGAGTCTGGATATTTCTTAAAGGTCTTATCTGGTATGGTTGTGGAAATGCGGAACTTAATGTAATCTGTAATAACGGAGACCCTCTCATCTAAGTTACCACCAACATGTTCAGTATGTGCAGGCAAATGAACCCTAAAGTTGTGTGGTGGCAGTAATATTGCTTTAAGTCCAGAATCATTCTTTTCTTTGTTGGAATTACCATATACATTTGAGATGAAGCCAGAACATTGTCAGATCTACAACTGCTCACCAGTAATAAACTGTGGATTGGTTGGGTTTCTGTTGGGGGACAGTGGATGGTTTGATCCTGCAGAGCATGGAAGACTAGAGTTGAAGCAGATCTTCACTGGGTGCAGTTGAGTCTGTTGTCGCCACGAAACCCAGGCTGTAGTGTGCAACTATCCCTGGTGATGATCCATAAGGCAATGAGAACAATCCAGATTGCTTTGTGCAATCCAAAATAAACAAACTCAACACAGTAGTCGACACAGAAAGTTAACAGACATAGGCAGACGGGTTTAGAGACAGTGTTGTCATGGCAGAGCATGTCCCGTAGAGTTCAAGTCTTCATCAGCAAACTGCAACAGTTGATAAATCATTGCAGTGGAGTCCCAGCCATCAAAGCTGTACACCCCCCTGCCCCCCCTTACTCTGTGACAGTCTCTCTGCTGCTCCATCTACCAGTCTCAGCGACCAAGCTACTGCAGTGTCTTCCTTCTGCTGTGCTGTTCACTGTGAACTGCCCCATAGGATTTTTATAAACTGCTGCCATTGAAAAGAATTACAATGCTCAATGTGAATCTGTAATGTCAAAACATTTCATTTCTCTCTTTTACTTGCTCCTTTTATCTCTTTCTTTTCTCTCTCTGCCTCTTTGTACATATAAGCACATGAGATGACAGAGCGATATGACATTACACATGCACAGTGAACATGTATCATCATACAGTATAGAAAAGAGCCAACACAAACACCCCCACAACATACAGCCGATACACAATAGGCTGTTCTTCAGTACAGGCACTATTTGTCACTTCCTATTTCACCGCTGCTCGGTTTAATCTTGGCCTAAGGTGCCGAATGTATTAAAAATCCACTAGAATTTACTCTCACATGCTCTGCTGTTTTTCTCTAACAAAAAAGCAGAAGGGCAATTTTCATATGTGTAGGCTGTGTAGGCGAGCCTCTCTACATGTATTTTGCATCCTGGAAAAACAAGCACCATGAAAGTCAGTGTACTTTCCAGACTCGCATTGCTATAAATTGCATTTTTTTAACTGGTTGCTGAAAATGTGCATCTTCAGATGAAAATCAATGCATTTATGTGTTCTTTTCCATGCACAGCTCATGTTTTTCTGACAAGCAGCGTATAACTAGAAAAACCTTTCTCAAACCTTTTATCTCCTTGTCTGCTTGGAAGATAGAGCCAAACTTACAATAAATTCAATATGTTTCTCAACAAAATAAATACTAGATACATTTGACAAATAGAAACATTTGTTGAATGTTTATTCCAATTGGATAGTTTGTATTTTTGGAATTAAATTGAACTCATCCTCTATATCAATGGATTTAATGGATTCAGCCAGACACAACATACTATTTTGAGTGTATGAGTGACAGCTAGAGAAGCTAATAAACATAATTGTGCTCTATCTGGTACTCTCAACACCAGGGGGTTTAAGGTGATGGAGAGTGCTGTCAGAGTGTTAGTTACCACCTTGGCTTTCAGCACACAGCCTCACACTACGAGAGCACTATCAGCTCATTATCTTCACATATGCATGTACACACACACACACACACACACACACACACACTACACCTTCCACGATGGAGGCAGTATACTGATAGTGTTGTACAGAGAACTAATGAGAACATTCTTCAAGTCCATAACCTTTACCTGAGAAACTATATACATTTGTGTGTGAGTGAGTGAGTGTGTGTGTGTGTGTGTCTACAGACATGCACATTTGTACGCAAGTGTGTGTCTCTTACTACTGGCCGATATCTTGACAGGTGGAGAATAGGTTGTCATTCAAAAAGAAAAATAACAATAGGTGTTTACGGTTTGCCAGCAAATTGAATCTGTAGTAGAATGTTTTTTTAAAAAAAGGAAAGAGAAAGCTTTTTTCTGCATGTATTGTTCCATGTCTTGGGTCTGGTAGGTGATGAATACTGTTACCACCTCATCAAATAGACCTTTTCAATATAATAATTAATATCAGAATGAAACAAACTGTTTGACATACTATTATCTGTCTATTAACAGGTATTTCAACCACAAAATTCAGTATATGTTTAGTCAAAACAGTTTTCCCCCCTTTTCTCTTTCTATATACAGATCCATTTTTTTTTACTAACTTTTGATTCCACCTTCTATCATTTAAAAAAATATATATCTTGAACAAATCAAGCACAAAGCTGCTGCTTCTGTCAACTGCTGAGTTGCTTTGTACTCTCAAAATGATTTGGGACCATCAGATGCCATGAGCACTTCATTCAGTCTTCTTATTTTGTTTACTGCAGTTAAATAACGATTTTGTTGGGCACACACAGTTTGCACATTAAATGAAAAATACTGCAGTGATAATTTCTCTCTTGTGGCCACATAACTGCTGCTCAAAGGACACATATTAAAGAGGTTGTTTGTCAGGAAAATGTAAGCATACATGTAATTTTAAAGTATGTTTTCTTATCTCCTTAAGGAGAGTCTTTATGAATCATAATGAACATAATTCTTTCAGTAGCAAAGAAGCAAGTGCCATGATGTTATATGACAATAAAACGTCTCTCAGGGACTTATGTTCATGGACATGCTCTGACTGTTTGGTTTTTTCCTGACTTTAAAACTCACTTTGCCCAACTGTGTGGTATTTTGGTGACCAGTGCAGGGTGTGTGATGCACAGGTGTGAGGAGAGGCACAAACAGGTGGGAGGTTAATTCAAGTGAAGCAGTGCAAAGCGAGTTGTTGTATTTTGGTTGAAACTAGATATTGTGTTGAGAATAGTTGTCTCAGAACCACATCTCTTTCTGTCTTAAAATCTGCTAAATAAGATACTTTTAATACCTTACTGCTTTCCAAAATCAGTACAGACCTTTAATGTGGTTAAAGTAATAAGTCTGCATGAATGAATGTGGCTGATTCTCACAGTATCTGTTGTCCATAGCTGCTTTATGAAAAACTTCTCCATCAGTTCATTAAATAGCTGCAGCATTTGAAGGTAGCAGGACAGATATGTTGATAAATCTGCAGCTTCTGAGAAGGCCTTCACGCCAGATTGCAGCATCATTCACCGTGTTTACCTTCATTATATCACCTGAAAACGACACCAGGCTGCTATAGTTGAACCACACTCACTTCTACACACATAGGAGACGTGGGGTTTTCAGGGCTCATCATGGCCTCTTTTCTAATTTTCTATTTCAGCAAAAATAACATCTTTTGTTTTATTCTTGAAATAGAGTTGCACAATGCTTTTGTCACAAGAGATCATGATATTAATTTAACATGTTTGTGCACTGAAAATAAAACACAATTCTGATAAAGTTAACTGCCAAGTGAAAAAAAAGAATTATTGATTTGGACTTGTACAGTCTTCGAAATTAAAAATACTCAATTACAAATGCATTAAAATTGCAAAGTACTCTACTTTACTTTAAACGCCTGTATGCGCTCCTCCTCCTTTCACCCATGTCAAAGACATTCTGCTGTATCATGCTTGATTGTAGCTTCTGTAGCTTCTTTATCCAATTTCATGACTGCTGCTGCAAGAGCTGAACAAAAAACAAATAAATAAAATATGCAAAGACAACCTGTGTGGTTATATTGCAGTATGCATGTTCACATATTTGTATGTGAAAATATCCAGTAGGTAATGTTCCTTATACCTACTAATTATTATTCCTACTGTCACATATCAAGTAGCAGGAATGCACAGACCCATGGGGTACACAGCAGCATACATGTGACTTTAAGATAGTGTGAGGATGGTCGCTGTTGACTGCTATGGACGGCGGCCTTGGGTGACAAGAGAGGCATGAATTGAGAGAACCTGAAGAGCTCTGCTACTACAAAATAAAATGAAATATTCCTTTAAAATGCTTGAACAAAGCATGGATTGTATTTAATGTCCCCGTTCTTCAAATTCTATAAATGTAATTATAACTTATAACTTCATTATAACATCATAAAATAAGTTGCTAAGGCTGATTAACATCATAATAAATCATACAGTTTGCTGCTTAGATTCCAGTATTCTCATTCAACAAGCAAGCATACTTGATAAACTTTCATCAAATAAAAATTCCATCATTTAAAGAAACAAAATTCTTGTTGCCATTGTTTATAAAATGCAGCATACTCTGTAATGCAGAGAATGTTGAGATAGTGTATATGAGTGAGAGTTGGTGTTGGACTTAAATGGCATGGGAAAAATACTGTGTACCTTTACACTGCTTATATAAGTTTTAGTTGTCTCCACAGGCAGTTTCTGCTTCATCCGTTTCCCCTTTATATTGAATTTTGCAATCAGCCACTTGGTGAAGAGCCCGTAGTCACTGGGACACCATAGCAACCAATTAAACAAAGCCTCTGATGGGAGGTGACAGATTGATAGCTCCTATGACATACTGTCCCTGCATATGTCAAACCACTTCCTTGTTACCATCCAATTCAAGTTTCTGCACAGGCAACTTACCTTAGTTAAATTAGCTTTATTCACACACCTGCTGTTTTCATTGACTGTGACACAATGAGGTGGTGGGATATGAAAGCACCAATTCATTTCAACATTCATATGTAAGCACACTAGCTTTAAAAAATAAATAAAATAAAAGCAAGTGAATTTGTCATCTGTTCGTCAATATAACCTGCTCATCTTCAGCTCGATCCAGGAAAATAGCATCACGATTACATTTGAGAGAAATAAATATCCTTTTCAGAATTGAGATATTTGATGAATTTGCCTGTTCTTATGAAATATAATCTGGCAGTCAATGCAGTTCTCTGGAGCGCTTCCTGTTTTTCCCACAGCTATTTAGTTTCTTATTTAAGGTGGCAGCCAGGTGATTAAAGTGTATACCATGAGGAGTAGATATGTCACATCCTGTCTATTGGCAAACTGTGACAAGAAATAACATTACCTGTTTGACAAGTTCTATATGTAGGGATACAGTTGAAAATACCTGTCAAGATTTTTTTGCGGACACAGTTCCTTATGTCTTTCCCTCCGATTTATAAGTTGCAACACCTTTCAAATGAAATGGGGGAATTATTCCTGTCAATGTCCAAAAAAAAACACTAGACTATAACAATTTTCTCTGACATACCCCAGAATAATACTGATAAATAAAACAGAGCATACAATTACATCATGTCCAAAGTGTGTTTGACAAAGGTTTGCTTGTCCTTGAGGCACTGCTTCTCTCTCTCGAACTCCTCCATCGTCTCCAACTGCTCGATATGGGTGGATGAAAGGCAAGGCTTGCTTCTTCCCAGCCTTAGCATTTCCATGTGGATATCCTCCAATTTAATCCTCCAACTTGTAAGTATTTTCTTTTTTCTTTTACTGAAAACTCTGAAAACAAAAAGAAACACATGTGTGCTTCATTCATGTTACTGTCCCTCACATCGCAAGGCCTTCACCTCAGCCTTCTATCTTTCCTTTCCTTTTAGCCAGGCAGTCAATAGCCATGCTCCACTATACTACATAAAACATTAAAGTAGCCAAGACAGCCTACATTCATATTAATGTCTGGCTATTCAAGGTAAGGTTAAGTAACTACACACGTGGCCATTTTGCTGCTTTAGTGGTTGATATTTTCACCAGGCTGCACATTCTATCTAACCCCAATCTATGGTGTCATCGTGTCTCTTTCTAGGAAGGCATGTCAGGCACTTCATATTTTTTTTAAAGTGTTACTATTAACAGCCTAGCTCTAAACCATAACACCAACCATTAAACATTCAAGAATCCAATGAATGTGATTTGGTGTCTAACTAGATACACATACACATTTACTGAAGGATAACATTGATATCATCTTTCTTTTGGCTTTTTGCCAGCATCTGATCACATAAAAACTAAACTGACTTTTGGATTCACACCCACCATGGTTGATTAAATGATTTGAAATTAGAGGTGACTGGTTTAATGTGATGATTACTCACTGCCTGTAGACCTGTCCCTGTTCCTGTTCCTGTCCCTGTTCCTGTCCCTGTCCCTGTCCCAGCCTCCACCTGCTGAGATGTGGCAGGATCTGAATATCCAGAGTCTGAAAATAAGCATTTGTAAATGATGAAATGAAACACTGATGTTGTAACCATCTTCATATGCACTCATAAATTATGTGCACAACAAACTAGTAGAGGGAAGAGATGGATACCTTTTGCCTTTTACTAGACCCTGCGGACCCCATCTGGATAAACTTTGCCACCTTTGTGTCTTGAGAATGGGAAAGGAATGCATTCAGTGGCACCTAGATATATGTTGTATATAGCATCAGTCTTTTAAAATTGAATATTTTCCTTGATTTTATGTATTCTATGTCTTCTATTCTTTACTTTATGTTATTATGATTGTTCAGTGGGATTTATTTTTATTTTCTTTTGTTACAATTAATTCAGCATTTTGTCCCTGTTATTATGTTCATTCTGTACCTATTTTCATACGACGCACTCAGCGCATGCAATTTATGTATTATAAAGCTCTATCATTATTAAAATAATGAGCGCTAACCTTATAACTCTTATGACACTGCAGTACTATAAGAAATTAATGATGCTCAGCAAAAGTTCAGACAGGAAGACTATCTTTTTGTATGCTCACGTCATAGTCTTATTTCTCATACTGATCTCTGTCAAAGCTCATCATTTCCTTGCTGTTATTTCTGGAGCATCAATCGACATGTCAGCTGTTGACATCACCTGATCAAGTCTAACCAATAGCACGGTGATACACCTTCACTGTCAGCCTATCATATTGCAGCTGTATGTTCTCCCTCTCTGCTCAGGTGCTTTCTTGATGCTGTTTTGCATGACCCACCACCTCCCCTTCACCACCCACTCCTCAGATTCCTCAATGCAACACTTCAACCTCATCGGCCCGATCAGTCTCAGCAGAGTCAGATTGACATTGTTTGTCTCTGTGCTCTCTTTCCTCTATCCCTTTCCCTCTCTCTCCCCTCAACCCCAGCCGGTCAAGACAGATGGCCGTCCACTTAGAGCCCGGTTCTGCCTGAGGTTTTTTCATTGCTACTGTCGCCAAGTGCTTGCTCATGTGGGAATGTTGGGTTTCTTTCTAAATGAATCAATGAATACAGTCTAGTCCTGCTCCATGCAAAAAGTGCCTCAAGATGACTTTTGATGTGATTTGACCTGATATTGATTGATCGAAGTCATCAGCCATCATCACCAGTGTCTGGACTCCATAGGGGGATCTATCATGCTGCTGCTCAGGACTTCCATCCTTTGATTCAAAAATTCTCCCTGCAGAGTTCGACAAAGACTTCGACAATACCTAATCATTAATATCATCTGCATAATGAACATTCTTTTACTTCATTCTCTGGTCTCTCCTGATTGAACTACTTATGTATGAAATGTCAATGAAATGTCTTCCTCGTCCAAATAATGAGATTCTGTGATTGTACAAATGAATGCATTATCTTTTATAACATACATTCATTTTAAAAGTGACCTGAAATTTGAGGCCACGTATATCAATAAATAGACTTTGATATTCAAGGTACATTCTCATTGAAGCTTAACAAGAACATAGTCATCAAACCTGTGCATTTTTCCTCTTAACTACTTCCTCTTTGACATGGCTCGTCATGTCATAATCATTGCATTCATGAATGTTAAGTGCAAGGTTAAAGTCAAAGACAATACAATTACAAAAAAATGACTGTACTACAAGCATTTGGACTTGATTTGGCTGCCACACAAATTGTACTTTGACAAAGAGGAATGAACCTTATTAGATCAATACTAAAAAATTAATCAGAGGTAATTTTCCATTTTACCAAGGTGAATGTCACCTAGTCATCTGGGGGGTGGGGGGTTGATTTAGGAAATCTGCCTTTTCTCTTGTTTTGGCCATGTAATAGTTTTGTCATAGGTATCAATCTGTTTTAGTTGACATGGGCATTTCTCTTCACTTCCTTGCTGTGCTCCACCCACACAGGTGATATTAGTTCAAACTGAGACTCCTGCCTGAGATGTGATGTTGTTATTTTCATTATTTGTGGTTTCAGTTTGAAGTTAGAGGTTTTTTGGTCGGAGTGTGCTGCGTTTGTTTGGGGAACTTGGTGTCACTTGTAATGATGACAGCTGGGGTTTAACTGGTAAAATAATCATTATTATCAATAAAAGAAATCTGCCCTGTGTGAGGAGTGTATATGGCTGGCACAGACCTCACCATACACATTAGAAAGAAAGCCACTTTCACCTCATATTATCATGACATGGAAAATGGAAAATTTGCGTGCATGTACACGAATCCATAGATTAAATTACGTATTCAATTGCTGTGATATTGGTTGCGTCCGTAGCAACCTGGCCTGAAAAAATCTTCCTAATAACCAACAAACTGAACATTATATACATTCATCTGGCAAGAAATGTTATCAAGAGACATATTGCTTTTTCTACTGATAATAAAAGGGATGGCAGACATTTTTTCCCCTTTTCTCAGAAGGAAAATGACACAGACCTCATAGAGGGTGTCCCTGCAGTGATCCAGTTTATGAATAGATGGTCAACAGCTAACAGCCTTTTGAACCTACTGGCAGGTATAGCTGGACCCTTCTAATCCGTATCAAAGACGTCCAATCAGTCGTGATAACATTCAAAGTGAGTGACATAGGACAGTCTTGTGGCATGTTATATATGTTTGGTTAAAACATCCCCATTCAAATTCAAATGAACTGCAACACATTCAGTGTGCATTGCACTCCTCCATCACATGTTCAGATAAAGAATTCAGTAGAATTACAACCCACTGCATGCACAGAGCACAATGTTCTTATATGGCGCTTTTCTAGTCGTTATGACAACTCAAAGCGCTTTTACACTGTATGCCTCATTCACCCATTCACACCCATTCATACACTGATGACAGGTGCTACCACACAGGGTGCTGACCTGCACATCAGGAGGAAACTAACCATTCACAGCGCTTTTACACTATATGTCTCATTCACCCATTCACATACAATCATACACCGTTGGCACAGCAACGGGAGCAATTTGGGGTTAAGTATGGAGGAGCCGAGAATCGTACCAATCGTCAATCTTCCAATTGGTGGATGACCGATGTACCTCCTGGGCCACAATCACCTGATCACTTCCATTACATGTACAGTGCTATTGGGCCCGCAGTGAAAGAGTAAAAAAAGGTTTGTTGTTGTACAGAGACAACTTCTAATTCACAAAAATGCTAATTATTCTGCACAGAATCTCACACGTTACACAACTCCAAAGCTTTTTGCATACATTCAGTTAGTTTCACAGTTATTGATATTTAATGGGTTTGACTATGTCCTCCAGTGAGGACACTGAATCCTTGTGTTAATCACAACTCAATTAAATGATGATGAAAAAGCAGCAACAGGGATTGCAATAGGGATCGCAATTTTCTCATGTCCATAATTTCATTGAGCTGTAATTAACACAAGGATTCGGTGTCCTCCGATGACATCACTGTAGAACATTCAAACTCATCAACTCTCAACTGTCAGGCTAAATTAATGTGTGTTAAACTGGTAACGTGTGAGATTACGTGCACGCTTTTTCAGTGAAGCATCCCTTTAAAGAGCAACTCATAATTAAAAAGTTATTAATATTTATTTCAAAATTTCTATTACAAAGGTCTGCAATAATGTGTATTAATAAATACAGCCTGTGAAAATAAGTTATATTTCCATTAATTATATTCCCATGAGAAGTTCCAATCTTTTAATGTTCCTGAAAATTTGCAATATTAATTTCTACATTTAATTATGTAATTATGTATTTCACTAAGACATTCAATTGTGGTACATTTGTCCCTCCATACATTTGCACATCCATAGACCATGAATCTAAAATATAGCTCAAATATAAACATCTTTTTGTCACTAACATTTTATTTTTAACCTCTTAAAACACGCAAGCCGGGAATAATGCAATTTGTTTATGGATAACCTGATAGCGTAGTGATATAGACTGTTATCAACTTCATTTCACTGAAAATTTCCATTGGCTGGAACAGCTGTCAATCAAACCCATGTTGTTGTCGTCGGTCACATGTCCTCATTGGCTTTGGAGGCATGTACTGCCTCATAATAAGCACTTATGATGGTGTGTGGTGTCGTATGAAACAGGAGGATCTCACAGACGTGAACAAAACAGTCACGTGTCCCACAGATGAACTTCCAGGTCAGGAAATGATGTAAAAGGGACCGTATATGATTTGTGTAGTATGGTATGTAGCATTATAGCTGTTCTTACTTTAGCTGAGTGGCTAGCAGAGCCAATCGCTAATACGGCTGTGAGCAACCATATAAGTCGCGAGTGGTCTTGAATGAATCAGGAGAATCTAAGCTTTCTAACGATGTACGGCATGAATATATATGTTTAAGGGTTGGTGTTTAACACATTCGGACGAACTTGTCGCTACCTCCCAATACATATATTTTCCGTGATGAAGGTGTCTTTCTATCCATTTTTGTCAATTTGAGAACTCATGTTTTTAAAAGTTGACTTACTTTTCATGTAATATTAATGTAGTTCACTTGTTGTTGCACCTTGTGCATAATCAGCATTTTTCCTGTTTCAGTGTCCAAGCTGTGCTGACTCTTCTTAATCCCTTTCATGGGATTTTATCTTTAGGTGGTGCAACCTCCACTCCCAGCAGAAAAGCTAACAGCAGCTTTGTATGCTGCTGTGAGCTGTCATTTATTTAACCGGGGGGGGGGGGGGGGGGGGGGGTTAAGCAGAAAATCCTTGTTGTACAACAAATTTCAGGATCAAGAGACTAACAAGAGCTGAGGAGTATTAATGATATGTGAAGGACAAAATGCATTTTTTTGAATGGAGAAATGACAGTTGATTCAACACTGGATCTCAATTAAATGACTAGAAAATGGGAACTATTTTCAGTCTCTTGCTCCAGAACTGGCAGATAAGATAAATGGTCCAAGCTTTTTTTATTTTAAAAGGTTAGCTATCCATTAACTAACAATTAATGAATTCATTTGAAAGCTTCTTATAGTCTCCTGTCTGTATGAGAATAACAAACTGGTGGAGGTGCAGTGCTCCACTGTCTTATTAACGTCATGTCTCCAGCAGTGCAGAGCAGCCTCTCTGCTAGGAAGCCATTGTTTTACAACATGTTGAGCAGGCTCAGGGTTTCTACCTCAGAACTGGTCTCACACCTGTTAAATGCAACAGTTTGTTTTGCTCAATTGGTCTCGCTGGAGTTTGCTGCTTTGCTCGGCTAGTGTTAGTCTCTGAGTGACAGCGTAAAAAGATCACAATATACTTCCAGTTTGCCTCGCAAAGGTAATTATTTAGTGATAAATGCATGCAACTGCTGCCTTTTTTGAAGAGGATATTTTTGAAGATATCTCTAACATGTGAACGCTGTAGACTGCAAGGTTCTGCACTGCCCTTGCAGTTTAGAAAATCAATTTTTGACATATGTGAATTGATTTTTTCACACACTCCTCATACTTAATCATTTAGTGAAGAACACGATCATAACAGTGGACCTACAGCAACTGTAGATGTAACTCTATTTAGACAGTAACAGCTGTATTGTGGTTAAATTATGGCACCTTCTAAAAAAACATTTCAAATTCCTTTATTCCCCTTGTCTCTCTCTGCCCTGTATCACTACAGCAGTATGCATGTTCACTTAAGAGAATTTACTTTCTGTATTCATGCTGATTTTGAATTAATTCAGATTCATTTGTGCGATTCATACCTTGATTCTGGGTTATAACCCCAATCCCTAGTTTTTATCTGCCTTCGTCAGTATTAGTCTCAACATATTTGTTTCCACTGACTTGATTAATGTCAAATACAAAGCTAATTTGATGCACGAGAACTCCTCCAGTAAATATGGAATTATTCTGTAATCAATCACAGATCAAAGTTTGCAAGGCTTCACTACAAAGTGAATGCAGAAACACCCTAATAGAAAAATTCTCTCATCTGTATTCTTCTCAAGTAGCAGTTATGGCACATCTGCAATATTCATATCTAAAGAACAAGTACTAATTTTATATGCTCAGAAGCATTTCATCTCAAAAACATCAATCATAGTAACATATCATGTCTGTAAGCAGGCCTGTGATGGCTTGTGATATCTCAGTTCTTACTGGAGGATTCATCTGTTTTCTCCGCTGCGTGACCACCGTCCAACACACAACAGCGTTTTTAAAGTGAGAGTCTCACAGTCCTCACAGCATGAAGATAAATAAAACAGAAAGCGTTTCCAGCTGCATTATCTGAGAAGTTTTCTTCACACATTAATATCACATCCTTGAACTTCTGTGACGTTTTTTTTAAGAGTTGGAGCCTGTTGAGTCTCGCTGAGCTGTCTCTCACACTCACACTGTGATTTGTAAAGGCAATTCAAACTTTCCACACCAACTGGTTCCTGTCCAGTCACCAAAAGCAAATATTAGAGCAGTGACAGAATATTTATTGTGATGGAAGATGGGCTCAACAAAAAAAAAAATTAAAATGCCATTTTTCAAGAGTTCTGTTAGAGAGATTGGAAAGCCATCTTTTGCAACTTCAGTCTTTTTGTGAATATTGTACAGGTTATATAATGTATATCTGTAGATGACAATATGAAGTTAGCCTGGTGGCTATGGAGGCCCACAGTTACTGTTTTTTTCCTCCTCTTATAAACTTTAGAAGTATATAAAAAGATTATATCACCTACAGTATATACAGTAATCACCATAAGTATAAGATGGCAGCTGTAACAGTCATTATCCTCAGCTGTATTAGGTGATTTTATAATGTCAATGATATTAATTCTATAACGTTAAAACAAAAAAATATATAATGTAATTTTACATTTTTAACCCTTACACATTGTTCATATTCTGACCCAGTTTAAATATTCCTTTATAATTATTGCCTATACCAACATTTGAACCATAAGTGTATTTTGCAGTCATGTTTTCTTTAGATTTAACACTATTACAGTGAAAATACATTCACAATCACATTTATGTTATCATCTTCTGTTATCTAAAATGAGAACATAACAGCCATAATTATTTCTGTTAATTTAAGTAAGGATAAGGGAAGGCTTCAAAATAACATTTAACATCTTTTTATCATAAATCATTTAAAAAATATGTTTATTTTTTGGATATTTTAGGCCACTGTAGAAGAAGTCATAAAAACATTTATGTGTTTAAAAAAAATTGCTTTTAATTGTCAAAATGGGTCAAATTTGACCCTAACAGTATGTAAGGGTTAACATTACAGTTGGAGATATGTAGTTCTAATTTTGCCTTCCTGGAAAATATAGTTTGTCATATTTCTATCATGTTTCTCTGTTTGTTATTTCAATTTTGTTTGGTGACCTCTAGCTTGAGTTCAGTGTTGTTGTTTTTTCAATTTTCAATATCTCAGTATAGCACATGTGAACTTGCAGTATACACTGAATGAGTGAATGACCATGGTAGAGGACATTCTGTACTGCGAATATATCTCTTCCAACAATGTTTGCTGATGGAATCCAATAACTTTTCAGATATTTCATGCCACATATGCTGTGTCATAGGCCATAGGCATTTTTTCTGTTTTGTTTGTCATTTGTCCGGTATATTTTCTTTCATGGATTTCATGGCCAACTTTCAGGTATGGAAAGTAGAGTTAGTGCACAGTATAAGATAGTCCAGCAAGCAATGACAGGAAAACACAGCGATAAATCTTAATAAGTCACAGAGAGCTAACTGTTCAATCACATGTTCTACCAAGGCTCATTTCACATGTACGTGACTATTGTTACAAAAGATTCAAATTGCAAAACAAAACAAAAAAATCAGTCTTGGTGGGATGTATGGTTTGGAAGATGGGAAGTTTTTGTGGTCTTTGTAAATTCATACACATTTAAGCCACACATCCACAAAGCCATTTGTCATGTGTGTGTGTGTGTAACCAGTTCCCTGTTTGTTCGGGGGATTTGTTGTTTAATCTCGCTGTGTCCATATAAAATATCCATGTCAAAAAGAAATATTGTCATGTAATTATTCGCTCCTGCTTACACACACTCACACAAACACAGACTGATGATTACAACCCCTATCTGCCTCGTTTTCACTGAGCTTTGCTTGCTGGATAACAAATAATGTATCCCCCCACCCCCACCCCCCCCACCCCCATAGCCATGTCGTCTTGGAATGGGCAAACATTTTATTTTTCTTTCCCTCTTCCATGTCTGCCTTTCAGTCTTTGTGTGTGTTCGTCCCTGAAAGACACACATTCTATACGGTGCAGCTGTGAAATTGAAGTGCTCTCCCTCAAACTGCAAGTTACAAGACATGTGAATCATTACAAATGTTTCTAAATAAATGAAAATGTCTTGATTTCATTGTATTAAACAGACAATGAAGGCTGTGCTGTTTAATGTAAATGGTGTTGAATAAATAAGGCTTGATGAGACCGCATTATCATGCACTGAATCTGAATATTTCAAAAGGTTAACAAAAAGGTTATGAAAATATCTGTCCTCCACACACGCTCAGAAATACAATACCCATTGTTTCTCTGTTAGTCGAATGATGATTTGCTGCTACAATACAATACAATAGCTGGTTCCATCTTGAATCCAGTTTGGGGTTGGCAGAATACCAGAGTTTGCTCTGCCATGACATTAATAAATTGCTTATTTAATCTTATTTATCATTCCTCTTTCATTAAAAAAATTGCAAAAATACAGGAGGCAGGCTTGTCAATTTTTGCCTGAGCTGAAAATCAGTTTTGACAGGTGACATGACAAATGTTGCCGCCAGCATATCAGCTGTAGCTAATTAACATAATATTCCATGATATCTTAAATTAAACTAAAATTAAATGTAGTGTTACGGAGCACGGTTTTATTTTATGGGTGGGTCCCTGTTTTGGGGGGGTAACATGAACGTACCCAATTGTTTAATACTATTCCACTCATCTATGGCTGGTTGAAATCCTCTCAAGAAACACTTCAGTGTGACTGTAGAAGCAGGTGAGAAAAAAACTGCAAACTAAACACAGATGTAAACAAAGCAGGATTTAAAAAAAAACCCTTTCAAATGTTTCATAATGGATGAAATGCCTACAACAAGCTTGTTTAATGGTAAAATGGTTTATGGACTGCAATTATGTAATGCCTTTCTAGTCTTCCCACCACTCAGAGTGCTTTTACAGTACATGCTACTTTCACCCATTCACAAATACACATTCAGATGATGCAAAAAGGTAAACAAAGACCTGCTTCCTCAAAGAAAAGTCAAAGCTACTGTAAGCAGCTGAACCAGTAAACACTACTGAGTCTTCACAGTCTGGGCTCAAGTACAAACCAAACAAGTCAACCTCTCTTTGCATGTTTTTTCACATTAGCGGACATATAGAACCTCCAAGGTTGCACTGTGTCTTGCCAGCTCAATTCAATTCAATTCAATTCAATTCAATGCCTTTTTTGTCATTGCACAGCAGTACAATGAAATTGTGTGATCTGTGTACACATTAAAACAATGAGACACAGAAAATACACTATGGGTAAAAAAAGAGAATATATAAAAATGGCAGTAATAAATAAATAAATAAATAAATACAGATGCAGTGATAAATAAGAGCAGCAGTTCAGACTTAATTGCATAGCTAGCCGAGGACATTTGATGAATAAATGATTTTAATGGATAAAAACTGTTGAACGTGTATTGTCCTTCAGAGGGCAGCAGTGTGCAGTGTGGGTGTCATGGGTGGGAAAAGTCCTTGCCAGTGAAGCAACAGGTATAGAAAAACTTCAAGTATGCTAGAAATGCTGCTAGAAATGGTCTACCAAAAAGATGTCACATTCAACATTCAACAAGTATTAGCCACAGTGAGATTGCCCAGTCTCAACATTTCTAGTCTGTCTACCACCTTACAAACACTATTAAGTGAGCACATTTCATTATAGGTTAAATATATCACATTCTCACAGTACTACTGTACTGTACTACTTTTAATTCTGGTGATTTCAGGTGATGTTCTTGATGCCCGCCTTGCTGATCTGCCCTCACAATACCACACTCACCAACTCGGCTTGGTTGAACAGCAATCCCCCAACAGTTTTCTCACAATTCATCACTGTTACCTTCTAACATCTGGTGTACACCGGGCACGGAAACCCGCGAAGCGCAGCGCTTGGAAATTCTCGCGCGTGCCACAGCCCTTCAGTTCACAGCAGAAGCGTATTTCTCCTCAGGCTGTTTTTTCACTGTCTCTGTTTGCGTGTGTATGACACACCAGCCAGCCCAATCTGTGACCCTCTCTCTTGTGTGTGCGGGGCAGAGGACCGCGGCTCTTCCTATGTGACACCATTGATTAACATGGGCGCCGAAAGGAAAGTAGCTCCGCTCCTCGGTGCTTCGCAGCTAATCGCGGCGCTTCCACGTCCGGTGTGAACCAGGCCTAAAACAGATGCTATAACAGCACCTGCTAGTGCTAGTTTCGGAAATTTAGACCAGTAGTTCCATATTACAATGTGCTATGATGATTATTATTGATCATAGTGTTACCTTAGTGTAATTTGTCTAAATGTATATGTTAATATTTTAAGATCTGTCAAACATCAAGATGCCCCCTGGGACCAACCTAAAGGCTCTGAGGCCATTGGTCTTCCAAAGAAAAGGTGCAGTACTTCAGGAAAACCAGTGCCATTCAAGAATAGGTCAGTAGAACAGCAGAAATGTAAGTTAATTTGTGTGTGCTGAAATGTAGTTTTGATGAAACTGTTTGGGAATTGTCTTGGTTATTGAATTGTACGTTTTATATTGAATTTAGGCTTTTAAGCATTGTCCTTGCCTTGTATTTTCAGCCTTCTTGGACTGGCTGATTGGCTTATAGATTGTGCTGAAGAGGTACTCTAAGCTAAGAAAAAGGTCCAGCTGGGTATGTATTACCTGTTGCTCAAGTCCCCATAAAGTTGATCAATGAAAACATTCCAGTGGAAGCCCTTGTAAGGAGATGTTTTACAGACGCTAGCTGGACCTTGTTGAAAACACGAGGACAGTTAGGACAATACAAGTGTATGGTCTGTAACATTTAGACATAGGGAAGAGAAGGTCAATACAGTACTACTGTCTCCATTGATACCATGTTTCTGTGCAGGAATTGTCTTGTGCTACAACTTGTCAGACTTTGTAGTGGTACAGTATAGTCTATAGACTACTAAGTGCAATATTGTTTGGTAAACAGATTTTGTATTTGTATGTATTAATTGTAATCATTAAAACTGCAGATGTTACAATTATAGTTATGTTACATGTATGCTAAGATGGCGTTAGGGGTTAGGGTAGTGTTAGGGTAAGGAATAGTTCAAGTTCTATAAAAGTGAGATATCTAAATATTTAGCACAGCAAAGTTAAATATTTTCTTGATTCACTCTGCCTTTTTATTGTCATATATTATAAAGACTAAAGAAGAATGGTTGAGTACAAATCATACAAGACATAACAAGAAAAAAAGTTTTAAAATAAGAATCCTAATACTAAGTCAGTGGTTCTCTGGGGACATGATGATTTTCTCTTTTTATTCTCTTATATTGAAACATACTAGAGAAATATTAGTGACGAATTGATGTTTATAAAAACTCTAATTAGATGATAAAGTTTCCAAAATGTTTGTACCAGAAAGTTTTTTTTTATATGACTGCAATTTCTCATTTATTAGACCCACTTTTCAAGTAAAGTGTATTACAAGAAGGCCTTCCTTTGGGGGTTGTGTATGGCACATCCATATGCCCTCCTGTAGCCTCTTGCATACGGAGCAATAACTCTTCTACTTGTTGGCTGATAAAACAGCAATTATTGGTACGGTATATGCTACAAGAGGTCCTGCAAAACATTCTGGAAACTCATTCTGTACAAATAAAACAAACTACTATCGGCACAGAAAAGCAGTGTGGACCAACAGCCCGTGAGCCACTGAATCCTGTTCTGTGTCATCAGTCAGTAAATGATTGTACTGATTCCGTAACCATTGCCAGTGCCTTTTAAAAAGACTTGTGGTTGGAAATGGGAAGAGAACAGAACAACTTGAGCAGCAATTATCTAGCCATCTACCCAACCCGCCCCCTCCTAATGAGGAAGTCATCTGAACAGCATCAGTTCTCAGCGTCAAGTCCCCAAGTCATAATTACTGCAATTATTATTACCACATAGGCAATGATGTCAGCCAATAGCCATAATAGCCCATCCACCATTGTCAGAGTCAGAATCTCCCTAAATAAATTTTGTCATGAAATTGATTTAATGCTATCAATGTTTTCATGTTTCAGCTACAGGCTGGGTCATTTTTTAGCCATTAAAATGTGATTTTACAGATCTCTGTTGAATCGTTCTAATTACAAATGTTAATAGTTGAACCTAAAAACTGCAAACCTGACTCAAACGCAAATTCAAATAATTATTGGATTCTGATTCAATAAAATGCTGTGAAATCCCAACTATAAATTCCATTCATTTATTTCTGTAAGTCAACATGTTATAATTATTGGCTTGCTTAAGAAAAATTACCAAACTCAATTACCAAATTGCCGAAACCCTAACCCTTCTTTTTACATACTGTATATCTAATTGAAGTCTCACATGTTCTCTTAACTTCACTTGCAGGTTAATTGGAGATGAAGCTAATGTTGCAGTGCTTTAGGCTTCATTAAGTTACTTGTGTGTGTTGTTGGAGTTAAGTTAGAGTTTGACCTTACCTAAATGGGAGAGAGTGCTTCACTTGAGATTATTCCAATTTCTCAATTTGTCCTTTACCTGTAATGTTATCCATTATTTTCTCATTGCCTGACTGATTTATTTTCCATTATTGAAACATTTGCCATTGTCACCTTATCATAGTTGCCAGCTGAGTTTGTTTATATTCGATGTTTCCCCACCTTGGGGACAATTACTTCTTGCCAATACCTGTGAAAATGTAAATTAAAACAAAGAATGAGCATAGGGAGCTAAAAATGAAAAGACAAAAAGTGAGAGAAAAGGGCAAACGCTGACAGGTATGGAGCGGGGGAAAAAGTGAGGGTTGAAGAGAAGAGGGGAAAGTAGCATGTGGAGGGTTTGGATTTGATAGAGATGGAGATGGAGATGGAAAAAAAACACAGAAGGAGGCAGTTTCAGTGACACTGATTGCACTGTGAGAGGAGGAACGGTTTTACCCAGCCAATAGAGCAGACGAGGAGAAAGCAAACAACTCTGCAGCTGCAAAAACAGCAATAAGCCTTTCTTGATCACGCAGCAGTGTTTTTACTGTTGGTAGCTTGTATGAGAGCTCCGGGTAATAATGAAGCCCACTGAGTCATCTCAAACCTCAACCTTCCCGGAACATTATCCAGCTCATTTTTAGCTCTACTCTTGTTTTCCAGCTCAACTTCTTCTTCTTCTTGGCGATGATGGCCAGTACATTTACATCTTTTTACTGGTTTCCACAAAGAAGGAAACTGAGCCACTACAGTGAGAGGGTTAGAGGGCATTACCTTGTACACACACATCTGCCTGCTTGGTTCTCTGATTTTGTATTTCAGTCATGATCGATTTAATAACCCAGGTACATTCATAATGGCATGTTTAAAGGACCATTGTGGGACAGCAAACACACCTCAAATGTCCACTCTGTATAATATAATATATAATATAGACATGGTTGTTTCTTGCATCATCTCCTGGACTCTAACAGTAACAATGAATGGTAATTCAATGGTAATAATTGTTCAGAGGTAAATTCAAAATGGAACTACACTGAATAGCTATTGCTGAATGAATAACCAATCAGCCTTCAGTTTTCTTTTTCCTTGAATTGCTTTTATCTCCTTTAAATATGGTTTTGTCTATTCTTGCTTTTCTCTGTATATTGAATTGTTTTTTTTACTGATCAACTTGTTTTTATTTGTTCTCTTTAAAAAAGTAATTATTTTATGATTTGTGCATTTTGCTGCCTTGTGACGCACTTTGTAACTTTTTGAAAAGCACTCGATAAATACAGTTTCTTATATTTGTTATTATAAATACTGAGGATTAAAAATAGGATTTGATTAAGTGCCCTGTTTGCCGGTTGGTTATTGCATGTGCCACATGTCCAAGGTTTGATTCTAGCCAGGGATCTTTGTTGCAAGTCATATTCATCACTCTCTCTCTCTGTGTTTCCTGTCTGCCTCTTCAATGCAATGCCTACCATCTGATAAACAGGGCAACAGGTGTGCTTAATGAAAATCTTCCTCTTCAGACATGTTTTATGATTCAAAAACTAAGAAAAACAGTCTGCTTTGTATAATAGTTTGTGTCTGGTAAGGTTTTTCCACAAAAAAATGAAATTACTGGTGAAAAATGTCTCAAAATTATACCTGCTCCTTCTTCTTCATTGAAAGGTTATGATTAGAATCCAGAATCCACAAATATGTACATTTCAAATCCTTAAATGTTGAGACAAGAAGTCTCCTCTGTCATTTAAAAGGCTTATCTCAGTTTGAGCTGTACTATAAATGTCCACATTTACACACTGTAAATTGAGTATTAGACCCTGATTTGTTTCCAAACTACAGTTGTGATGTCACAAACCATGCTGCACCTAAACTTTTCATCACCTGTCTCTTTTCATATGGTCATTTCTTCTTCAGGCAAAAAACTACCTAGAAAGTCTGCACAGCATGACTTCTTCCTGTGTTTGTATGTTCTTCTACATACTCTCACATCTGTTGTTTTTTCCTGATATGTTTTATTCTTTTTTCTAAAGATTAATTGGAAAACTTTTCTTTTTGTCCCATAGTTTATGTCCTTGTGCTGCTATTGTGAATTCTCTTAGTCCTGTGGGTGGTTATAACACACATATATTGTAAATTTAGTAGTCTGATGTCTATATATTGTCGCCACCTGTGTGTTGATGAACAAACATGCTGAGGAAGGGCTCGGCCTTGAACATCCATCCATTCAACAAGCTTTTTCTGCTTAAGTCAGAGTGTGCAGACTTTCCGGTTTGTTGTATAGATGCTCTAGCACCTGTGCCCTTCATAGGAGGAGAAGAAGAAGACAGTGGAGCATATATCCTCAAATTTCTTTCATTGTTTAATCTATGAGGCTTTAACATCAAGAAAGCTGATATTACTGTTGTATTGAGTTTTCTTTGTGTGAGTTTCCTCTAACAGTCCAACATCACCAGCTGTCTTTCTATATCTCTCTATTATTCCTTTGATAGACTGCGCCGTGTTCCTCTATCACATGCTTGCTGGGATCATAAGTTAGAAAAATAGGAATAAATTGATATTTTGATTAGCCAAGAAGCTTACAATTACCAAGCATGTAGCTGTAATGTTCTGATAAATCTTTTTTTTTATTGTTTTCTGTGAAATGAATTGTTTTAATTAAACTACCGACTAATTGAACACTACATTTTCATACTAATGATCTGATTTTGTGAGCCAATTTGGCACCACTCATGAAAACTGTGTCTACATTTGCTATAAACTATGTTCCTTACACAGCATTCTGACAGCAGCAGACGCTTCAGCTGCAAAGAAAATCCTCCCCAAGTTTTTTCATCTTTAATGTTCAAATCCCCCAGTCATTCAATTCTGCTGTCCCATGTTGTCGGACCCCTTTGGACAGCTGCTATACACACACACACACACTTTATCTCTCACTATGTATTCTCCTCTTCTCCAGAGAGCTTCGTTCTGTCACTTCCTTCCCAGAGCCAAGCTTTTCATCTATTTCGCTCTCATCTTTGCCCCACTCACTCTGCTCTCTCTATCTCTCTCTTTCTGTCTTTTTTTTTTTTTTTTACCTCATCGCGTCTCCCTGTGTCATCTTTGACCCTTTTTCTTCATTGGGTCATTGATCTTTTTTGGCTTTCGCCTTGCTCTCTTCTTCTAAACTCGTCCATCTATCTTTTCTTTCCCTTCCTTGACCTTCCTTATCTTTTATTTGACTCCACCTAAAGAATATTAAAGTCGTTGTCGTATCTGTCGCTTTCCCTTTCTTTCTTTCTTCCTTCCTTTCTTTCTTTCTTTCTTTCTTTCTTTCTTTCTTTCTTTCTTTCTTTCTTTCTTTCTTTCTTTCTTTCTTTCTTCCTTTCTTTCTTTCTTTCTTTCTTTCTTTGTCTGGCCTCCGTGTCCTTCCCTTTCTCCCTTCCTGTCTATGTCTCTCTGCCCAACAGATCATCCAGTTGGGTCGTTTGCCAGGTTAAACTAAACCTTTGCCAGCCAGGTGGCACTCATAGATAAAGAACTCGTGTGTGCGTGAGTGTGTTGTGTTTGCATTCATGAATGTGTGTGTGTGTGTGTGTGTGTGTGTGTGTGTGAGAGAGAGACAGAGCTCACTGAGAGAGAGCTTTGATTCCACTGCATTTCTCTCCTGGAGGCATTTGCTACCTTCTTCCAATCTCTCTGTTTATCAAGCTAAGATGCTCAGCGAGACGCTGCTGAGGCAAGTAGATAACCCCCCCCCCCACACACACACACACACGCACACACACACACACACACACACACACACACACACACAAGCACATTATTCCCCCAGCATCCCTCTTCCTAGCATCCCTCTCAACAGCCAAGCCCAATAATATATAGAAAAGCACACAAAACACACACACAAAACCACACACACACACACACACACACACACACACACACACCCGTACCTCTTCACCTACACACCCTCCCTCTGACGCCCGCTGAGTACTCTGCTATCCCGAGGCGGTGTGGCAGGCATACATAGAGGCTTAAGATGTGAAAAAGGGAAGGTAAAAAAAAGGTAGGAGACATAATAACAGACTCTATCAGCAGACATCCACCCTCCCCTCCGCTTGTCATTCAAACGCCGTCTACCAGAAGACCTAACGTTTTTTCACTCAGATAGAGAGTCACACTTTCAGCTGCCAAATTGAGTTTGCGCCTTGGTTTACGCAGCGAAGCAGCTGCCAAATTCTGCAGAGTTGGCTCCCGATCAAAAAAAAAAAAAGGAGGAAAAAACAAAAACAAAAAGGCGTGATGTTTCAAAAAAGATGCACAGTTTTGACTAATTTAAAGAGGGACGTCTGCAGAATCCTCGGAGGAGAATCGCTGTGTGTCTATATGTCAGAATGCTTGTCAGAGTATTGATTGGGATTGATTTAATAGTTGCAGTGCTGGTTGACTGAGTAAGACTTTCCCAGAGAAAATTGGACATGAAATGGGCGCTAGGAATGTTCTGATAAAGCAACGCTGTCTTTGAGCTTGTGCTTGTCAGTTTTGACAAGAAGATATCACCAAAGTCTTGAGTTGTATTGAAACCAGATTAAAGCCTATTGTCCAACAGGCTTTTATCTGATAATTATCTCCACATCTGTTGATCTGTTTTGCAATGTTATCAATATGCCAATCCAGAGTCATGAAAGCAAAACAGCATGCGAGCCAAAGTAGTGAGAGGTTTGTTTCAACAGGTTCCAATCCATTCTTTATTTTGCCTTTAGCTGGTGTTCTGTATCTCCCTCGTATAAAAATAACCCCACACTGACTGACCAAAGCAAACTGGAGTCACCAGGAAGTTACTGAAGCATTTTGAGTAGAAAATAAAAGTTGAAAGCACAGAGTGTTACTGAATTCTTCCTGCATCTCACAGCCACAGAGTGTGGTTATAGCAATGTTCCAATTCTAATGTGATAGAAATAGGCTATCTGAATTTCCTTATATTTGTGTCTGACCCTCAATATAATGGTAACAAAACTACTGCTACTAAATTCACCAAAGGAAAATAAAAAGGTGCTTATTGTAATGCAGATTCTCTCCTATATCATATGGCGATACTATTTGAGTTTTCAGTGCTTCCAGGTTACAGGGATTTGACTGACCAGCACAGACCCTTAACCTCAACCCTATCCTACACCTCTCTGGCTGAATAGGAGCAAAATCCTGCCACCAGAAGATCAAAATCTGGTGAAAAACCTTTGCGGAAGAGTGTAGGTTACCATAGTAGCATAGTATTATCCATAAACTAAGTGTCCACATACTTTTGGCTATGTAGTGCAAGCTTATGTACCACATCACTTTAAAGCCTAAGTCCTTGTTGCTGCCTGAGCACCAAAGTTTGACATTTTTTCACATTCTGCTCTCAGTTTAAGTAAAAGAGTAAACTACATTCATAATGAAGAAAGGAGACACCTTAACAACAATAATATATGATTGTGTTATTATCTCATGTTTGTCCTATTTTTAAAAGATCCATCAAATCTCATCTTTTGGGTGTACATCATGCCTTTGAGGAAAATTCTAAGTGGGAAAAAGCCCCACTGCACACACACACACACACACACACACACACACACCCACACGCACACATACACCCACCCACACACACACACACACACACACACACATACACACACGCACACACACGCACACACACACACACACACACACACACACACACACACATGCACGCACACGCACGCACACACACACACACACACACAGTATATGACAGGTGCACAGTCACCACAGGAGCAAACTGTTGGTCTGCAGGTGCTAAGGTGTGCATGCAGCGCAGAGAGGCACTGACTTTTTTTTGAAAGTCAGTGCTGATGTTCTCTCCACAGAGTTCAGATTTAACAACAGAAAATCTCATCTTACCATTTCTTCAATTTTAATAGTTTTTTTTTCTTCAGGAGTTTCCTGACTGTTTGTGTGACTGCAGACATTGTTGTGTATAAGGTGTCTGTGTATTCCTCAGACTGACTAACAATCTTACCAGGAAGTGAACTTGTTTCTCTGACTGTATAACCATGTATAACTCCAGATAAACACAATTAAAAAAACATAAACAGACTTTGTTCCATATGCAGGAACTTGGGAGTCTTTCTCATAATGGTATAGTCTTGCTATATATACTTTGTTTGTGTGTGTAGTGCACCTTGGATTCAACCCATTTTCTATAGTGACCTGAAGTAGGATTGTCTCTTTGTAAGCACAGAGCGAGTGAAGGGTGGCGGATAGAAAACCTAAACAGCTGAGAACAGACTTTTAAAGGCTGGGCATCACACAATCTCCACTTACTGAAGCAAATTTGGAGAGCTTTGTTGTTTCATTCATGAACAATCATCATTATAGCTTCCTTAAAAACTAATTTACTCCATTTCCGTTTTTCTTTTTAGATTTACATTTTATAGGATAAAATGACTGGAAGAAATATGGATATTATCTCTGCAGTCAGTTGTTATTGGCTAACACTTAGGATTCAAACAATTTGTCCTGGAAAGTGCCATTCACAAGTACATCTCTCTCTCTCTCTCTCTCTCTCTCTATCTCTCGCTCTCTATATAAATATATAGTTATATATAAAGAAAAAAACATCTTGTGGAAGCCCTTACAAACGCTGGTGTGTATGTGTGTGTACAGAAGTTAATATGAGCCGACAGGCTAAAAACAAACTATATGAATAAAACATGGAAGATAGTCTTTTCATCTTCGCTCTGCTTTTCTAATGCTCATTACTTCTTACTTCCCCTATATCTCTTTGTTGCTCCCTCTCTGTCTACTCCTAACTTCTGAGCAGTCACAGTCGACCCAAGGGCACAACCTTGAAACCATGGCAAACTGTAGCACCTTCATTAGAAACTTTTCCAGACAAACAAACACGACTTTAAAAGCAGGTTATTATTGGGGTGTAGTTTGGCTCAAATTGTTTAATCTATTATTTATTTAAAAAACAAAAGTTTTGTTTTGTTATTGTGTGATTTATTATATGTATATTTATTATTATCTTTTAATATTCTCAGAGTTAGAATTTTGACATTTTATTTTCATCTTCTTGCTTCCATGGTTAGATAAATAATATACTAGAAAACACTAACCCCTGCCAAGGATACGCAAGCTTTCCATTTTGTTATTTTAATCAGAGTAAAAGTTTCCTTTTTATTTGACTTCATAATAAAACACAGTGACTCAATAATGCTGAGTTTTGGAGAATATCTAAATCATGTGAAATTAATATTAATTGTGCAGGAGCTGAAGTGAAACAGACTAATGTCTTACATTTTATGGCCATCTAAATTGATTAGGTTACAGAAGCTTTAATACGGTCCGTTTTTTCTGTCTTGTTCATAGTTAATATGCATCATCTGAATTTCTAGAGATATTTTCTCTACCAAATAGGTCACAGGAATTTGGCAACCACTTACAAGAAAATGATCTAGTGTTAGTTTTTGTGGTCATGCAAATATGTTGTGGAGAAGAATGGATGCAATTTGTGTGAGGAATGGAAAAGTGATCTGTTACATGTTGAACTTTGTACATTTTGGAAAACAGAATACAGTAAAAAGTGCGTTATAAATTGCCTCACAGAAATTGCTCTCTACATGAAAATAAAAGTTTCATTTCCGCCTTGGCACACAGCCACTTATTGATTCTAGATATATCCTGCTAACCAAATAAGAAAAAAGAGTCGAACAAGACTGAAAAGAAATTCACAGGGGCAGTAATGTGGGTTAAGAGGTTAAATTACAACATTGCAAATATACACAAGGAGAGAATTTTGGACCAAAACACTGTGACTTTGAAAAATACACTCTCCATGTAAATAACTCATAGGCTCATAGGAAGCACCAGCTGAATTTTAGAATACAGTGAATATCCAATTTTTGTAGTGTCGTCATTCTGCAAGGATTTCTAGTGACTCTTAACACTTCTATTTACATCTAACGTGAATATCTGGCCTATATCTTACATTTTATGAGTGTAAAACCCTGGATACCCTGCAACCATATCTATAACTCTGGGCTTTTAGGAGTTTATGTCAGTATGATGTCACCCATTCAATAAGAATCCAAATATGGTTTATTAGCCAGTGCAAGCACACAATACGCAACACAGAAGAAACAAAATAGGCAAAAGTAAGGTGATAATAATAATAATAATAATAATAATGAAGTAAAATTCTAATTAAATTAAAATGTTAAAATCAATTGACTTCATGGAATTGTAATAGTTTTAAAAGAGGACATGAAACTTGAAATGAAATGTTGACTGTACAATGAAAATATAAGCAGTGTCGTTGTCAATGAAATTCAATGTATTAAATATATGATTGTGAAAAGAGCAACAATTAAATGTGACATCTGCATAAATGATTAAATTATGTAATAGTAGAGGCTGAATGCAGTTGCTGTACAGTCTAAAGTCCAGTTTGATGAAACATATTAAAGTAACAAGTGCAGGGATTAAATGAGGGATGTAACATGTTAGGTCAAGTTTGATAACCCTGTCTTCATCCAGTCATAACACAAGATTTGATGCACACACACACACACACACACACACACACACACACACACACACACACACACACACACACACACACACACACACAGAGCGTTGGAGTGCTTAATTGGATGACATTGCTCAATATTTAATTGTGGAAAGAAAGATGATTTCATATTAAATATCCATGGCCACATATTGTTGGAAATATAAACTTCACATTTTACAATTACAGGCTGTAAAACGTCTTTTCCTAACAGACATGTGGTGTTTGGATTCGAGTTGTGGTGGACTAGCAGCAATTTGAAATGTAATGAAGCCCACTGACATCAGATAACATAAAACAGTAGTTCAATGTGTCAAGTTGCCCACAACATAATGATGACAAAAGTCTTTATTTCTCAGAATCAAAAGGAGAAATAATTATAACTGACATTTGCTGCATACTTAAACAGAACAGACAACATGAAAAAGACTGAACTGAAAACTTGAACTTAAATACATAAGAGATGATTACAAACTGAACACAGGTGAGTAAAATAAGACACGGGTGAAAACAAAGGAAGTAAAAAGTAACAAAACAATAAAACAGGAACTAAACTAAGACTCCAAACAGAAACAGCTTCACATTCTGGATTTCAAATCGCAGTGCTTTAAAACCTATGTTTTTATCCAAAGAACATCATCAAATAGTTACACAAATAACAGCTCAAATAACTACACAACACAAAGACAATGATTCACACAACATGCAACTATGTGGCTTCAGAGATCGCAGTGTCCATAGCAACCACCATAGCAACATAGAAAGCCTGAAAAAATCTTCATAATAAATGACACAAATTTAAATTTCGTTGTATTGACCTGAATGCAATGACAATACAGACAATTCAATTCAATGAATTTTGCACTGTGGACCAACGTAGCCATTAAACATTTAGATGTGTGACTGGGTTGATAATTACTTACTTATCTTGGTTAGGGTCATGGTGGCAAAAGAGTAAACAAAGCAGCATTTATTTCTCTAGTTAGCAGCGGTTTCTCCTGAGCCTTGCCTCTCTTGGAAGCTCTGATCAATATTACTGTACATTTATTCACTACTTAAAGAAAAAGTTTGGAATGGAGACTTATTTTCTTTCTGCCAAGAGTTAGAGGAGAAGGTCAGAATAATGTCTGATGTCTGATGATCAACATCAGAAAAAACATACATTTGATTAAAATAAGCACTTATGGAAACACTGAGGTTTGCTTTAAAGCTAGGGCCCATCATGGTTAAACTAATAATCCACATGGTTATAAGCTTATTGGAAGATTGTGATGGTGTAAATGTAACTATAGTTTTTTTTCCCGCAGGCTGAACTATAGACCTACATTGTTTTAATTGTCATCTGATTACTTCTTTTCCTCTCATTATATTTACTACAGCCACTACAGGGCTCTTGAACATAAATATATGCGGTTTTAGGGCATTTGCATAAACTTTTGTTAATGGTTTGAATAACATCACATTGTATTGCCTATTGGATGTTGTCACCCAGAAACATCAGGATCAGCTTTCAGAAACCTCTGATGCTCAAACCTTCTGTCTACATTAGCTAATCACTCACAGAGGACATTTCAGTGTGAATTCACATCAAACCAAAACTGACACATAAGAAGTGAGCATGCTCCTTCTCTCAGACAAAGCTGTTCTCTCTCAAGTCTAAATCCCTTCTATGTTCCCTGCCACTGTTGTTCCATCATGTGTTACAACATCTGCTGGTAGCAAACTCCCCATGTAGAGCTGTTGGTTAATGCATCAAAGTCAGACTTTTTGCGCTACGGGTTTCAAATCCTGGTTTGAACTTGAAGAGGCTGCAGAGGGAAAATTTTGTCAGCTCTAAGGTCACAGAAACTCTATGGGAGATAATACTGGGGTGCCAGATGAAGACTCGCGACTGAAAAATGTATTTCTTAAGCTTTGCCTTAACCATTACAATAACATTTCTCGAGTTGCATAGGCTCTCTTTTCTTCCCCTGCCTGGATATTTCTACAAAAGGGCAAAGGTAACTCTGTGAGTGGCTCAGAAAACACATTATCATACCAGTTTGTGCAATAGGATTCATGACGGCAGCATGCTTTAAGTCTTAATGCTTTGCACCTTTAGGGGCTTATCTGCAGGGAAGTTCTGAGAAAACCTGCTCTGTGCCAACTAGCAGTATACCTTTAGAGAATGTATTTTTTACATTTATAGCTCTCTGTCTGTGTGCGAGTGTGAGAGGTGGAGAGAGATAAATAATTTAATTGAATCAATGCTCACTGGGATAGAGGCTGCAGGTTTCAGGGCATCAAGGGCAGGGGTTAGAAAACTCAAATATATCAAAGATATGGCTACAGAACTTACTTTGTCTGCATTTGTGGGTAAGCTGTGTTTAATATCAACAGATCCCAAAAGTGTAACCTATCCCTCTCTTTATTTTACACACACATGCGCGTGCACACAAACACCCACCCACACCCACCCACACACACATAGTCTGTGGGGAACTTGACTTCTGTCATTTGTTAGAGAAAGCATTATATTGGATTTATATGCATGTGTGGAGATGTGTGTACGAGAGAGAGGACAATGAGTCCACGCAATCTCACATGCACACACACACACACACACACACACACACACACACACACACACACACACACACACACACACACACACACACAGATATAACAATGATTTAAAGAGCAAAGGGTTAATCCGGATTTGATTGCACCCTCAGCACATCTTGCATTCCTTTTCCACAACAGGATTTAAACACCTTTTGTTCAAAGCTTGGTGTGCTCACCTTTTATATAAGACAAAGAGGGAGTCTAATCTTTAGACTATCCTTTAACCTTTTTTCCTCTCTCTCTGTCTCTCTCTCTCTCTCACACACACACTGGAGCAAACATACATCTCTGTTTGGACACATCCGTATAGCTGATCTCTTGTAAACTTATATGGATGTTGGATGTACGGTTAACATGTCCAATTCAGTTCCAGTGTTCCATTTTGTGCCAGGCAGACATACACAGGATTATACAATGCTTTGCTGCTCCTCTGTGTGCTACCTTTCTACCTTTTGGATAGCATTGAAATACAATGACATTTTACAAGTATTTTTCACAGAGGTCTCTCATGTGAAGGAGCACCAAAAGGCCATGTGATTCAAATGTAAAACAGACACACTATATTGCCAAAAGTATTGGCTCACCTGCCTTGACTCGCATATAAACTTAAGTGACATCCCATTCTTAATCCAAAGGGTTTAATATGACGTCGGTCCAGCTGTAACAGCTTCAACTCTTTTGGGAAGGCTTTCCACAAGGTTTAGGAGTGTGTTTATGGGAATTTTTGACCATTCTTCCAGAAGCGCATTTGTGAGTCTCCACTCTAATTCATCCCAAAGGTTTTCTAATGGGTTGAGGTCAGGACTCTGTGCAGGCCAGTCAAGTTCATTCACACCAAACTCTCTCATCCATGTCTTTATGGACCTTGCTTTGTGCACTGGTGCACAGTCATGTTGGAACAGGAAGGGGCCATCCCCAAACTGGTCCCACAAATTTTGGAGCATGGAAAATTCCATAACCTCTTGGCATGCTGAAACATTCAGAGTTCCTTTCAATGGAACTAAGAGGCCAAGCCCAGCTCCTGAAAAACAACCCCACACCATAATCCCCCCTCCACCAGACTTTACACTTGGCACAATGCAGTCAGACAAGTACCATTCTCCTGGCAAACACCAAACCCAGACTCATCCATCAGATCGCCAGATGGTGAAGCGCGATTCATCACTCCAGAGAGCGCGTCTTCACTGCTCTAGATTCCAGTGGTAGCGTGCTTTACACCACTGCATCCGATGCTTTGCATTGCACTTGGTGATGTATGGCTTGGATGCAGCTGCTCAGCCATGGAAACCCATTCCATGAAGCTCGTTACGCACTGCTCTTGAGCTAATCTGAAGGCCACATGAAGTTTGGAGGTCTGTAGCGATTGACTCTGCAGAAAGTTGGCGACCTCTGCAAACTATACGCCTCAGAATCCGCTGACCCCGCTCTGTCATTTTACGTGGCCTACCACTTCGTGGCTGAGTTGCTGTCGTTCCCAATCGCTTCCACTTTGTTATAATACCACTGACAGTTGACTGTGGAATATTTAGGAGCGAGGAACTTTCATGACTGGACTTGTTGCACAGGTGGCATCCTATCACAGTACCACGCTGGAATTCACTGAGCTCCTGAGAGCGACCCATTCTTTCACTAATGTTTTTTAGAAACAGTCTGCATGCCTTGGTGCTTGATGTTATACACCTGTGGCCATGGAAGTGATTGGAACACTTGATTTCAATTATTTGGATGGGTGAGTGAATACTTTTGGCAATATAGTATATGATAAATAGAGTGAAGAGTTTGAGTGGATCAACACCGAAGATTTGATACATTCCGATCTCAAGTTTGACAGCCGTCATTAATGTAAAAAAACTATGGTACCAAGAGGTTTTCGGGTACAGCTGCAGAGAGAACACAGAGCATCTGTCGCAGTTTTCTATATTGATTAATATATTTATGGGTATTTGATTGTCCCAGATATTCAGTTGACATCATGTGAGCATTCAAACAAAAAATGAATAAATAATGATGGGGGGTGTTGTTTCAGGTAGCGGAGACAATGAGAAATTGTTTAGGAAGGCTGCTTTTGATAATAGATTTGTGAGTCTAAAGGCCCATCAGACTCCAAAGCAGTACACAGGCAATAATCAGAGTTTCAAATATTTCTACATGCTGCTCTTGTCAGAACCTGGTTTGATGAATATGTGTTTTGTTTTGTTGCATGTGTTGCTTAAGTTGCAGTGTGTTGAGGCTACTGTTACAGTATCTCACAGAAGTGAGTACACCCCTCACATTTTTGCAAATATTTTATTATATCTTTTCATGGGACAACACTATAGAAATGAACCTTTGATACAATTTAACAGTAAATCTATAAGCTATACAAGCTGTATACGCATATCAAAGTTTCATTTCTATAGTGTTGTCCCATGAAAAGATGTAATAAAATATTTGCAAAAAAGTGAGGGGTGTACTCACTTTTGTGAGATACTGTATATATAATTATTCATAAAAGAAAGAAATACTCAACCTTTCCAGTCATCCATCCATTCAACCTTCCATTTTCAAGCTTATTGCCATAAAACAAAGGGCCCTCTATTGGCAGTGCAGCCTCATTGCTCCAAAACATTATTGTTTACATTATTGCATGTGTTGCTTAGGTTGCAGTGTGTTGAGCTTGTAATATAGAATCATTCATAAAAGAAAGAAAAAACTCAACCTTTCCATCCATCCAACCGTGTAACAATACATCAATCCATCAATTCAACCTTCCACTTACAAGTTGCTTATTGCCATAAAGCGCAGGGCCCTCTAGTGGCAGTGTAGCCTAACTGCCACATAACGTTTATATGTGGGGTCTCTTTTGGTCTTGCAGAGGCCAGTTAGTGTTGTTTCGCCGTGCTTCTTGTACTTTTTAAACCTTTCAGTCCTATCTCTTCAGTATCAGTCAGTGTATTTGGCATGCGTCGGTGTTCGCCTGCAGCTATTTGATTATGTTGTGAAATGATCTGAAAGCAGACATAGACAGGTAAACAATGACTAACAGAAAAATAACAATCTCTATTAATTGGAAATCGGGGGACACCTCAATACAAATGGATGAACAAAATCAAAGACAAAAAAACAACAACTTTCTGTCAGGCCAGACACTAATCATCTTTTAGCATACATCGCGAGGATCAGTTGAAATAATAAGGCGATCTAATGTATGGAAAGCCAAGCAGGAGGCTCATTTCAAGAGTATTTGAAAAGGGATCAGCATGAAAGCCATTTCTCAAATTGATAATCGCTCCAAAGAGCATCTGCAGCTGTCCGGGATAACGCAGGACAAACAAATAGAAGTCGAGAGATAATAATACAATAATAAAACAATATTCATGAGCCTCTCGCACTGACACCTGTCTTTTAATGACAGAAACAAAGAGAGGTAGGGTGAAGAAAGGCAGAGCAGCAGAAAGGATAAAAACATAGAAAATGACATTTTGGTGAGAAATTAGAAGGAAATCTTTACTACATTTTCAGTGCTGTTCCATTCGCTGGTTGGAGACTCAAAACCCCCTTTCAATTAAGAGAAGCATATTTGTGCTTTCATTCAGTCATTATTTTCTTTTGTTTGTTCTTTCCTTCACTGATTCTATTTCTGTTTTATTATGTAACAGTGGTGATGTAATGAATGGAAAAGATGGGGTCATTGTTTTCTTCCTTTCTCTTTCTAAGGACAAAGTATATCAGACAGGCGGAAGAGTGGTTCTTTTGTAGGGTGGATCCATTAAAAGTGTTTGCCAAGAGATACAGTATGTAGTGCAGTTATACTCTCATGTGGATGTGTTTAATGGTAAAAGGATGAATGCGTTTCAGTATCAGCATCTCTTTAGGGCATTGTCACGCAGAGGCTGCTCGTTAAATGATAACAGATTTTTTGTTGGCATGTTACCGCCGTGGCACCGGACACTTGGCAATGAATCTGGATTTCCAGACCGTGATGCCAGCGTTCAGGTCCAGATATCTGGAAGTGTCCATGATTCTCAGAGACAGGGGAAGAAACGGATAGGCTCATGAGATGCGGGCTGTTGTGTGAATGTGTGTCAGTAGGTCATAGGCAGAGGGTGTGTACGCTGGCACCTTGGAGGATTTGTCAGAGTGAAATTTGGATCGCTACTCCAAGCGTTCTAGTTACTGCGTTTCAGAATAACTGTAACAGTTTTACTTCTCCAGAAAGATTTGGACTGAACTTACAGGACTTAGAGGTGGAATGAAAGTACAGTCACACTCTAACGTTTTAAAATAAGTTTAAATAACCTTAAGCAAAGTGCTGAACCCCTGTGACCGCTCCAGTGGAGCTGTTCAGTGGCCAAGATGTGGGCACTACCAAAATAACTTCTTTGTCAGCCTCGTCTATACAGTTTGAAAACAGCTGGTGGTTCTAATCTAGAAAATGGTACATATATCCAGTTTTAGGTGTTTGCTTCAACCTAAGCTGCTTGCCATTAGAAAAGCATTTAAATGTGCAACCTGGCTTTACTTATACTTTATATATCAAGTGTACATATTCACACACATATGCTACTATTGCCATCTTCTAGGCGGACCGTTGCCTTCAAGAGTTTTTGTTAACCTGATTTCATATAATTAAAATGATCATTAGCTGGCCCAGGTAATATTTCCACAACACTATTTGTATGTGCTTTAATTCTGTGCATTTGTTGCGGATCTCTCTTTCACTCTCTGGTGTGTGTGTGTGTGTGTGTGTGTGTGTGTGCGTGTTTGAGGGCTGCAGGTGAGCTGGGCTAATTGAATGATCATGACTGTGAGTCTGTAGGTTGTTGGAGGTGGATGACTGGGTCCCTCCTCCAGGCTTGCAATTTTAAGGCCAGCTTCCTCCATCTCCTGCAGCGCTCTTCTCTCCCCACTTCCAACCAACATATGTCAATGTGAAATGTTCTACTTAACTATCCCTAAATTCTGTAGGGGTTGGTAGCATTTCAGATAACTTCAGTTTTCTCCTCTTTTTGTTATGTAAGGAGTTCAGTCCGCGACTTCTCTTTTTCATCGTGTTTGTGTTGTTTCAGTAGGTAAGTTTAGATGCTTCAGTTCACTCTTGTTTGTTTTGCTGTTAGCCCAACCTAAAGCTTTAAAGATTTTAAATAAAACCTTTAAAGGGCTGCGACTTCCTTGTTGGTTGTGGTTCTTGGGAGTTGAGAGGAGGGCACTCTCTTTCTTTCATGTTACGCCAGGGTTTCCCCTAGGCCGGGTCCTAATATTGGAGCTTTAAAGAAATTCTTTTTTCAAGTAACTTTTCACTTATTTACTTTCAGAAAAATGGTCCATATCAAAGCCCCACGGTTTCCAGACATATACTGTGTATATATAGAGTGTATATAGACCCTTCAATGTATGATTCCACCTCATTTATTATTGACCTCAGGTCTATGTTTGAACACAAATACACAGTTGGATGGTATCAAAGGAGGTGAGTATCATCTGCTCTGTTTTCACTGTATGACACATTTGCTGAATACTATATGTGTTGTACTGTGCCAGAAAACACAATAAATATGCTCATTGAGTTTAAATGCATGTAACAGATGTTATCTATAGGGATTCACCCTTCTTCTCTCTAACCTTCTTGCTGTGAGGCAGCAATACTAAACTATCCTAAATCTGATATACTTTAAAAAAACTCACAGGCTACTACTAGTAAAAGCTGCAAACATTTATCAGCTGATAATAAGACACCTCAACTGTTGCTCTGTTTAAAAGGTTAACTTCTGTCTGGCCCACAATCTCCTTGGCCTTACTGTATATGACTAAAAATAACATAACATGAGATCATCAAACAGATGCTGCAGTCTCATGATAATGTGACAATATATAGTGTATATAGGCTTTGTGCCTCCAATTAGCACATTGCACACCTCGATATGCTTGTGCAACTGTTACGTTTTTATAAAAGTGAAGTGATACTTGTCTAACATCAAAAATAGGCTGTACTCTCACAAACATATAAGCTACAAAATAGTAAAACTATTAAAACCGTGCTTAAAACAGTTCAAAGCACATTATTTTACTTGCAGCAGTACAGCTGGAAAATAACATTTGCTTGCCTAGACGTTCCCCTCCAAAACAGTGTTACGGTACATACTTCTAAAAATGTGTCAGTGTAACAAATGAATTCAAAAAGAATGACAGTGAATTCCACTCCTCCACAATCCCACAGATCTAAGCCGGTGGCGATGAAGCTAGTCCGGTGTTGTGATATCACACTGATATTTGACAAAGTCGCAGACACAGAGACACATCGCTCTGCACTGTATGAGTGTCATTAATATTCAGTGGAGAGATTCCTCTTTACCTGCCGCCCACCCTTTCAACTTAAACCCCGTCATTTCCATGGTAACGTCCTCAAAAACATCCCCATGGCCTTTGGGGAAATTGTGGACCCAGGAATGGACCCTTCACATACACTCACTCAGCCTATGACTCACACACACACACAGACGCAGGTTCACTCAAACACACCCTGGGGACCCCAAGATTTATTTTTCGTGAGGGTATGTGTTATTGCAGAGCCTGCATTTGCGTGTATAAGTGTGTGTGTGAGCGTGAGTGTGTGTGTGTGTTTGTGCGTACAATTCCTGCATTATTCATTAATCTCTTTGTTTTTACAGATCCTCCCATCAGACCACCAGTCTACCTGCATTAAGATAAGAGTGAGGGAGCCTCCAATACACATACACATACATTCTCTCTCTCCCTCACACACACACACACACACACACACACACAAATCAGCAGGTATACATCTGAATCCTTATTTCATTAGACAATCCCTAATACTTGTGCATCGGTAAAGGCTCAGTAATTAATTGCCTCAGGTGCGAGCACTGTATACCTGGGGGAGGTACGTGTGGTGCCTGCTTGTCGTTCACTTCACTATCAGCTACATACATAGGAGGGTGTTTATTACTGATAAAACATGAGCGTTCCAAGTTACAATGGTGAAGCCTTGTATACTGTTCCCCTTTGTGTGCGGCAGGTTAATGATTTAGTTTGGAGCTACTTTAATTTGAAGCTTCCACACTGACACGAGATGTCTGCGACAACAACATTTTATGCAAGTCAGGTATAATTTGTTAGTTTGCAGTACATACTGTAGGTATACCAGGGCTTCCGAAGCAGACTCAAGCCATTACCAGTAAATTGGGTTACCAATTAACCTTGGATGCTTCCATCCATCACTTTGCATTAGTGTTTTCAGTACTTTAGACTGCATTGGAAATAACTTTGCTTTATAATCCTGGAGGTTCAGCGTCAGAAGGAGCAAGCGGGATAGCCACCCTGGACCTAAAACCTACAGGGCCTGAGCAGAGAGCATTATCAATCACAGAGCAATTATATTTATAAGTCATAAGTAGAGCCCAAATGTTACATCTCGCTATGGCTCCTGGGAAAACTAATATCTCAGTGACAGATGGTTCCCTTCCACCTTTGGTGTGCTATGGCATGTACACATCTGCCCTGTGTTCCTGTGAGGAATGGCTTCACATGAATAACGTACAATCTAACAGCAACGGTCACAGCTGAGTGTTGCTGGTCACAGGGTGCTGGTTCAGTCGAGGGGGAAAAAAAGCCATTGTCAAAGTCAGTAGTGTGCTCAGCCACAGCTCGACCATTTCTGGAGATTTTACTCCAAAAACCAAAATCTCAATGAGCACCAAACTCAAAATACTAGTTATAATTCGTTACTTGGCAGACTTACGACACGTTTCTGCCAACTGAACAAGAGTCAAGTAATTCTTCCTTTTATTCCAGTCATCAAGCATAGAGCTTCTTTAACAGTCTAAGGCTGCATCTCACAGTGTGTTGAAAATGCAATTTCACCTCACAAGGCTAATTTTCTCCAAGGAGGTCAAATCTATTTTGTTTTTTTTATCATATGTTATTATAATCTTTCGAGCTTTGCCACTCCTTAATTCTCAGGATGGTGCATTATCTCAAACTATTGTTTTCTGCTGGCACATGCTTCAAACAACTCCATCACTTAATTCTTCATTAAACACAATTGAGTGTAGAGAGCAGCTCTGTCTGCAGGTTCAGTAATTACAGAAAAGGTGAAACCAGAAGATAAATAGATAGTGGCTCAACTGAATTGCCTCATTTACATTTAAAACCTGCATAACTTAGACGTGAATTAAAGCTGCACCACTGTATTATATTACAATTTAAAACAGAAATAGTCAGGCTATGCTTAGGTCATGTCCTCAGTATTTCTGTATTAGGAAGTTTGGAGTTTTAGAGACCTGAGTTTGCCTTTAGTGGTAAATTCATGTATTAGCAAAATGTCAACTTTAAAAGGAACAGAGAAGCAGCCTTTTTTGCCTGATGAAATTGCATTTTTGAGATAATCCAGTGGGTTTTGATAAAGTTGTATGTAAGTTTTCCATGGGACAGTGATGACATTTTTAATGTCTAATCTTAATTTAATCTTTAGTTTTAACTTCTTTCTAACTTAATTCCCTACTGGATTAGGGTGGAGGTTTATTTCCTGTTGTTCAAAGATGGCATTTAGGCCATCATACAACGTTGGGTTAAATATTTTAAAATAAACAGTCACTAAGAATATATTAAACAATGAAATGAATAAATAAAACCTGAGGGGAAAAAATTTCTATTATCACATCAAAACTGCAGCTACAGTTTGTGTGTGTTGCCAGGGAAATATTCCCTGCAGAAAGTCTGGGCTACGGCCCTGCACATAATCCACTTAAAATTGCGGTAGCTTAAGCATTTAAAGCTACTTATGGTAAAACTGAAATGTAACAATCCTAATCAAAAGGGAAATCTCCCTTATAAGCACTTAGGACAGCACTGAATATCAAAGTTCTAATCTGCAAAATCGATCAATGTCCAATAAGTAATTTCTCACCAAAGCAGGGACTTAATGACATAATCCAAATACATTATTCTGATTGCATCAGTAAACTACAGAGAATGCCTGAGCAGACTGCTCTCTCTGTCATACACTGCTTGCCCATCGTCTGGTCTCTAATTAACCAAAAAGTGGATGTTGTAATTCAAATGATGACATGTACTAGAGGAACACATCACAAATGAAAAGACAAAACACATGGCCTTGTTACAACTATATGCCTAAAAGTGTAACTTTGAATCTGTGTATTTGCTTCTTTTGGTCCTTTTGGTACGTACCTTGGTTGATGCGCTTTCACAATTTCTTTCTGTTGTCCATTTTCATTCAGACACCTCTGTTATGTTTTTTCTTTGTTTCCACAAACAAAAGAAAGGTTGATGTAAGAGGAGCACACACATCAAATTAAGGGGACCTAAAAATGTCATCAAAGTTACCAAATTTCACCAGTCAAAAAAACATGTGGCTACAAAACCATTTCCAGCTCCTCTCTCACACATACAGAATATATATATATATATATATATATATATATATATATATACATACCAGCTGATTCTAACTGGCCTGCAATTAATTAGCTGGCTGATTGAGTCTGACACTCCCTCTAATCAGTTGAGTGTCCACCCTACACGTCACCACATCTTTTAACTGAAATCACTGAATCCCTGAAAAAAGTAATGATTTTTTAAAAGACAATTCCTCAAATGATCACATTATATTTTTGGCTCTAACAATGATCATTTTAACATTTTATGACAAAGTAGGGCTGAGAAGAGTCATTAGACTGGGATCAGATCATTGTGGAGATTTGCTGGTGGTTATCTTAAAGAATTTAATCTTTGATTCAGATTGAATGAAAGATGATTAGACATGGACATAATAAACCAATATATCCAAATTGGCTGGAATATGCAGAGTTGACATAATTTCAAATAATCCATCTTTTCATCCCACTAGATTGATTTGTTCCTTGTGTGTTCTAGCTCTATCACTTCTTTAATTGCACACAATGATGTACATGAGACCCTATTACCCCCCATAAGGTGCAACACCACCAGTTTTTAAAATGATGTATCTTTTTCTTACCCTTTTATGTAGCCCCTTAGTTCATCTGTCTGAAACAGACTATGTTAGCTCCTGCCCCCTACCGAGGAGCCCACTCTGTTCTGATTGGCCAACTTAAAGAAGTTTCCCTAGGCTCTGCAGGCTATGTAAAACAGCAGCAGTATGATTTCACTTTTTAGTTTTTTAGTCAAAATGTCAACTTCTGAAATAAATCCGCACATGTTTTAGCCAAAATCCAATCTGAAATATGTGAGGGGACAATGTGAACAACCCATGGAACAACCATAGCAACAAAGTCTACTGGATGGACAGCTGTTTGTGGCCATGCACAAATGATCTGATGTAAATTTGATGGAGAAGAAGAGATTACTTTTTTTAATAGAGCACACAGGGCAGGATTAAAGCCTGGCTTTTGGCTTTTGGCAAGTTTTGGAACTCTTTTGGATCTTTTCTGAAAGCACACTTTATTCATCTATTCGTGATTTGAGGATTTTTTTGTGTGCATGTGAGAAATAAGTTCACATGTTTTTAGTGTAAATTGATTGGACTTGTCACAATCTTCCACAGTTACAGTCTTCACACCATCGGCCATGAGGTTCTTTTTCCAGCGTGTTGCAAACATAGCTCCTCTGCACACAAAACATTTGAGCTATCCTCTTTTGATATCAAGTCAGGTGTTCATCTTCCATTCATGTGTTTTCAAGTCTAACCTTCTGACAGCTTCTGTCATAGGCACCTCAAACCAAACCTGCTTTGGTCTCCTCTCCATCTGGGTCCAGCTTTGTGGAGGCACCTCGTTTTACATCCATACTAATAGACATAACTACTAATGTGGTTGCATAGCACATTTGCAGTTTGTCTCATTTCTGAAGTACAAACCAACAGGAGCTATTTTGCTGTGTGACAGTGACACTGTGGATGCTCAGAGCACTTGCATATTCATATATATTTATATTTCATAATGTTATAGACAGAAAAACATTTTGACAGTTACATGCAAATAAATCTCACAGGATCCATAAATACAAAATAAATCATTCCATCTCTGAGTATTATGTATTCTGATCAGGCCATTATCAGTTATTGATAGAGGTGTTCAACTCTTTGTATAGGCCACACATTCACAATGAACGGACTGATGAAGGCTGCATGAGTGAAGCATGTTGGCTGCTGGCTAAAAAGTTTCTGTTAATGCATCATTCTAATCACAGCAAGCACACTGTGTTAGGATCCTCATTTAAAATGTAATTTGTACTTGTGCTTCTGTCTAGATAAGAATCACATGGCTGCCCCAGAGTCAGGATTTCATACTATATTTATATGTGATGGATAGGCCACCGCTGCATGCAGATTCCAATAAGATGACAGGAGACAGAGAGGTAGAAAGAACGAGGTAGAAATAGAACAGAAAGACAAATAACCTATTTTCTGAAGCGGAGACAGGGGAGACAAATGATTATAAATTGTGTGTTGATTAATTGATTGTAATTTTAAGACTGGGTTTTGCTCAATGATTTATCATTCGTCAAGATTGTCACCGTGTTCTTGGGCAAACAGATGCTGAAATATTTCATGCTGATGAAGCTCATTTAAATTTGAGAAAGAGAGAGGGAAAGAAGGCAAGGGTTATCCGACATCTGCAGTGTCTCTGATTTTTAAATAAACACAGATCAACAGATCAGCCAGATGAAACAAATGTGAAAAAGATTCAGTCGCTGTGTGTGTGTGTTTGTGTGTGTGTGTGTGTAAGTGTGCGTGCGCGGCGAGTGTGTGATTGTGTGTGTGCGTGTGCATTTTTGTTTCCACTTATCGTGCTTACTTGCGAGCCAACTCTAAGCGCCTTCTGCTGAATCCCCATTTTCCTTTAATCTTCACTCGCAGTTTATGCTGAGATGAAGCATAATGCACATCAATCAGAAACACACACACACACCAATGCATATATCAAAGATAAAATTAATGATATCAAACAGAGTTATAAATATGTAGATTATGTTCTTACCCATTTCGGTCTGGAAACAAACACAAGACATGTTTGCAATCGCAACAAAACACATTTTGACACCGGCACACACTTTGAGACAGGAATCCAAATCACATTGTTTTGAGCACTGCGTGAACTCGAGCAGGTTTCCTGGTTGAGGTCCAGTGAAGTCCATTCATGCAGGATTTAAAGGTGTCTGTGATTAACTCCCAGACATCTGCTTGTAAAACATCCAGTATCTAATATAGACGAAATATTTACTACCAGATGAGCTTTTGCTGCAAATGAATATTAATCAAATTATTTTTTATACATATGTTTTTAGCATTATGGATGTAAGAAGGTCAGACATTCACATTACACTATATGAAGCTTGGAGTTGTCCCTCATATGCATTGCATGGTGATGCTGGAGCCTTTAGGAGTGTATTTATAAAGTCTCACTTAAATTTTCTCTCTCTCTCTCTCTCCCTCTCTCTCTCTCACACACACACACACACACATACACATACACATATGCACACACGCACGCACACACACACACATAATATGCCTACCTCTCACAAGGACACAGTTCAGAGCTGCATCCACTATAAAATCCCAGAGAGCTCTCACCTTAAAATGGGCTTCATAATTTAAGTTTGTGGCTTCTTTAAACTGAGCTGGGTCTAAAAGAAGTAGTGAGGAGAGCAAAGCTCATAAAATCTAGCAGCTTTCAACACAACAGAGGATATTAAAGCAGTTATTGCAGTATGTCTCGGGTGTTGTATTCTTTCATATTTAAGGGCAGGCATCCTTGGACAAGTAGAGGGCTGCCTGTGCGACAACAATAGCAACAGTTGAAGCGCTGTGGAAAATGATGTGGAAACGTGTGGGAGAAAGAGAGGGAGTTTAAATGTGTGTGTGTGTGTGTGTGTGTGTGTGTGTGTGTGTGTGCATGTGAGAGATAGAGAGAAAAAGCTTTGTATGGCACACATGTCACATGTTTACCCTGAAATTTCTGCCAACAGCATTTGAGAGAAATGACAAAAGTTCAAGACAAAAACTTTCAGCTAAACTCAAGTTTTAATGAATTGAAATGTAGGTGCTATTCTGCTACAGACTGCTTTGTTATAGTTGTCAGTTTGTTGAAACAAAGCAGAAGTGACAAAAATTCAGTGGAATTCTTCACTGTGGTTAATTTATACTGGGAACAAGTGGTGCTGTCACAGTCAGCTGACAGATAAACTTGCTTGGTTTAAGCAATCAAGGCTTTATTACTCAGCACACTGATGAATACAATACACTAATGCACCGATGAATGCTGAAATGTTTTTGCCTTGTATGAGTATGTACAGTATGTGTGTGTGTGTGTGTGTGTGTGTGTGTGTGTGTGTGTGTGTGTGTGTGTGTGTGTGTGTATGTGTGAATGTCTTCCCTCAGGCAGATTGACAAGCTAATCTGAAATGAGAGGGTGCTCCCTAAGCAGATGGTATTGGTGGCTCAGGCTTTGACCTCCTGGGACTAAGTTTTGCACATAACTGGACCAATTAGTGTGTGCCACAAAACATTATCATACTGTACAAGACAGCTGGCAAAGAACCCAAAATTCCAGTAGAAGTGATACACAAAGTAGAAAGAGGTAGACCCACCCACAGAGGTGGTTTAGGGTCTTAAACAGTAATGCCAACCTTCCCTAGTTTGTCATTAACTTAATGTAAAATATCTCTTAATGGAAACTGTGTTTGCTGATTTATTATCTTACAGCCACACATAAAAACTCACCTTCAATTACTTGCAAAATGCCTAACCTGTCTCCTCTAAATCAAAGTCTGTGGTTTTGGTTAAATATCAAATTATAAAGAAATTGTTCTTGATCTCAATCTTTCATTCTCAAACAAGACCTCAATGTTCCCCTTACTTTGGCCAAGTGCTTGAAGTTGTCAAAAAATAACCATAATATAAACACAATAAAGCACATTGTAGGTCAATATTATATTTCACTGTATGATGTTGGGCCTTTTCAAATATTTTCATTTAAATCAGCATCATCACTTTTCTTTCAATAGTTTTTCTTGTTGTATAAATATCATTTGCAGGAGACAAGAATACAGATGATATTGAATCTTTATTGGTGTTTGATATAAAAAAAGATGCTGTGCTCAAAATATACACAGATATTATCTAAACTTTCTAGTTTCAATATAAATTATTATATTGAATATAATTATAATAATGGTACAGTATTTAGACTTTAATGTACACCAGTAGCTGTAAGAGCAGATGTCCTTTGAGTGCCGTGGCCACACTCATTCTCTTTACCATTCAGCTCTTTAGTTCATTATTAAGATAATTACAGTTCTCACCACTGCATATTATCTGATAAGGTTGATTGGTCCATATACATAATAACCACTATTGCTATTAATCTACATAGCTGTTACCATCTTATATCTCATGTTTGATCTGGTTGGCTCAGAGATTACATGCTTCAGTGACTGTCTGATGCCTGAAGAACCGCGTATAACACTAACACTGATCCGGCAAAGACCTGAGGCTTTTTATGAGCAGGGTAGCAGTCTAACGTAATAATCAACAAATCCACCTATAAATTTAACTTAGGATGCTTTCACACGTAATATGTTAGGGTTGATTAGAACTCACTCTGACACATTTGCCCAACAGTGGATAGAAAGCTGATGGATCTACGTATTTGTTATCAGTAAATGTGATATTGGCAGGATTTCCAAAGCTAAACTCTTATTAAATAGTGAACTCTCCAAGAAGTGATCTATATGAGTAATGAGACTTACCCTAATCAATCACACAGTCAATACCACTTTAAATTGTGGTGTGGCATGCTTGTATCCTGCTCTGTATCACTGTCCCCCAAAAAGTGCGTACTCACTTCCCCTTACTGTTGCTATACAAGACACTTTTTTTGCCTCTCTGCCTGTGAGTAATATTATTCACCAGCATGTGGGTGATTTGCAGTCTAATAATACTAATAAGGTTCAAAATCTGTTATTTTTGCATGAGCTCTTGAAGTGACAGTACATAATTTTCTCCCTTGGTCCCAATCGAATTATTAAATTAAGCAACCTACAGGTGTGAAAGCACTCTTAGACACCAGTCTTGATAATCACCCCAAACTGTACCTATGTAGCTGAAACAGTTTTTTCCCCTCTTTCAAACGCGGATTATTCTATTTTTATGTTTGTGTCACTTTCCATTGTACGTACAGATAAAGCTGTACTTGTTGCATTTGAGCAAAGTGTTCACATTACACTTGCACTGTATGTACATATTATGTAATCGAGCTATTTTGTTTAATTCAGCAACATTTCCCACCGTGTCCCTAGAGATTAAGCCTTGGAGAAAAGAAAATCACCCCCATCTTCAAAACGCAATGTTCTGTGTTCCTGAAATGTATCCTGGTCTATTAAGGAGAAATGACTATCTTTGCCTTTTTCTATTTCTCCCTGTATGATTAAATACTAGTGCATTAGGGACAAAGATTTTTTTTTTTTTTTTTGGCACAGCACACAAATACAGATACAATGAGTCTGGGACAGATGGTAAGGTTAAAGAGGATTTCCTGAACAGTAGCAGACGGGCTGTTGCTACGGAGGAGAAGGTCAGCAGGCAGCAGGGGACGATGGGATGGGAAGCATGGTAGTGCTGAGTGTGTTGGACCTGCCAATGACTGAAAAAACAAGTGAGGAGTATGTGGTTATCAATTCAGGTTAACTAGCTGTTAGTTTTCAAGTGGAATACAGACATCTGATTCAATTAGCTATTCAATCATTAAAGGCATAATATGTGCTCTGACCTGTCTGTATTGTCTTACTATTCTGCTGTGTTCAGGATGCTTCTGGACTTCAACCTTTGGGCAGTGGGTGTGTAGCCCCCAGCCAATAACAGCACTCAGGGTGTGAGGTCAGGACTAGCAGTGCAGCGAGCAGGTTACACCGCTGTCTCCGTCTCTCTCCTCTGCTTTACAAACACTCAGAGCAGAGAGGCCAGAGCGGACAGGATGAAGCTCTACATTCACACATGCAGCAGCTTCCCGCAGGGTTGTGAAGAAGCGTGGGCGAGTTTGTTTGTGCTTTAGAACGTAACTGCCGTGAAGCAATCAGAAAATAGTATTTTATTTATCTGATTCAGGGCTTTGTTGTAGCTACCACGGCTCCATCTAGTCATTCACTCTCTAGCTCGTTTGACCATCTCTGCTCTATCACTCTCTCTCTCTCTCTCTTGCTGAACTACCAAACAACAAATCCTATAATGCCTTTAACAATAAGCCAACTATGTTGACTTGTTGGAAATGTGAAATAAATGTCTGTAGGCAATACAGAGCTATGGTGTGATCTGGTCAGTAGCAGTAACACAGCACACCTCCATATTGATCAACCAAAGCAACACTAATTTGGTAAATATGCCTGGAACTGTATCATCCTCTGTTATCTGTATGATAGCTGTAGTATATACAGTGATGGGGAGTAACTAGTTACATGTAACAGCGTTACGTAATTTAATTACAAAATAAATGAACTGTAATCCCCTACAGTTACTGAGATACATGTGTAATTATGAAAATGTTGATGATTACAAAGGAGGTTACATCTGAAGTCACCTTTAAGATTTTTTTCTCATTTTTCATATTTAACATGTTACTGAATATATTTCATAAATATACATATACATATATGCATACATAATTCTTTGAAGTCAATATTTTTTTAATATGTTGTAAATAAATCATGATGTGGGCTTATTTGGAGCACACATGGAGCTTAAATGGTGTCACAGTACCAATTAAACCCACTTTATTCATCATATATCTTTATTTTATATTCCAAAATCTACATGAACTAATGAATACATTTTCAAATGAAAGATAAATGTTGCTTTATAAGGAATGATCTCTCTTATAAATCATGTCAGTATCCATTAAAAAGCACCTGAACTTAGATTTTGGTGCTTAATGAGTAGAATACACTTCCCCTAACAGCTGAAAACATTCATTAGATAATTAGAAAAGTCATCAAAAAGTAATCAAATGTAATAAGTTACATTACTTATTACATTTTAAATAAGGTAACTAGTAATCTGTAACCTATTACATCCCAAAGTAACCTTCCCAACCCTGAGTATATGTACTGTACAGTTTACTTTCCATACACAGAAGCTGATGAACATTTACTTTGACTTTAACTATTTGGCTAAACTGTTGTAGAGGATTTAAATGGCTGTACCTGAATGCCTCTTAGGATATGCTTTTACATTAAAATAGAAATAATGCCTGTGAGTTACACAAAGGTAGACCAGTTTAGACAAAACAATTATTTGACCAGCTTCTCTTTTTCTTCCTTTGGCTTACGTGACCACAAACAGGTCTTTATCTGTTATTAACAAGTTAGCTAACCTTTTATACTTTTTCTGCCTATATGCAGAGTTGGTATAACTCAATTACAGGAAATGAAATGCAGCTCTGTCTGTGCGCAAAATCTCTGAGACACACTTTGAATAAATTATAGGAAGACCTAAGTGGGCATCGAGGTAATTTGGGCTATAATTATTACTAAGAGGGAAAGAGATCACATATGTGTGCTGCGGATGATATTAAAAATCACTGACCAGCACATGCAAATATTAAATTAACCTGACCTTTGAGAAATAAATCTCATTCAAATGGAGCTCAAGGCAGGATAGAGATACAGCCAGAGGAACAGAGGTAGGCATGAGAAGAGACGGGCAGGCAGCATGAAAAACTTGCACGTATTGTAAATCAGAGCTGTCAGACTCACAGGTTAGAAGAACACAACTTGTAGAACTGACAACGGGCGGTCAGAGAGGCTGTAACACTCTGATGCCCCTAGAAGCAGCTGGATAGTAATCAGAGAGATGCAGATGCTGGCTGGGGTGGAGGCAGTGCAGGGGTTGACTCAGGAACTGTCAAGTGATGCAGACAGCGTGACATGACTGTTTCAGCTGACAGTGACACCAAAAAAACCTGATGTCTTTGTTATCTGCTCTGGAAGTACTGACTCTGTTTGACCCAGTTACTATTAGCAATTGGATCAAATTACCTATTTTTGAATGTTGTGGAGTTTTTGGGCTTCACCGGACTAGACACACTCTACACAGACGAAGCCAGACTTTGTTTAAATGTCAGCTATGTTTTTTTCTAATTCAGTTTGGGTGTTGCAATGTGTGTATGTGTGTGTGTGAGTCTATGTGTGTGTGTGTGTGTGTGTGTGAGTCTGAGAGAGACAGTAAGGTCATGAATCTAAATCTTTATGGAGCTGCTGTGTCTAAAGTATTTATTTTTAGATTTCTTCCTCTTGTTTTGTTCTGACATGATTTATTAAGAAACAGGAACAGTCAGTCTCTCATCTCATCTTCTTTGTCTACAGTGCTGTATCTATTTTTCTCTTGACATTAAAAGGGCATTTCCACAGTACTACAGTCCTCTTTTTTCCTCCTCCTCATGTTTTAATGTCCAAGCGATATTGTAACAGACTGCCTAAGGAGGCATGTTTATTTTATGCGTTTGCTTGTTTTAGATCTTCTTTAGATCCTCACATACTGTATGTAAAATAATTCTTAACTTCTGAATTACATCTCGCCCACAGCATCTGACTGGGAATTATCAAGTGATGGTGTTAATTTCATTTGTAGCAATTCACAGAGGTCAATATTGTTTGTTTGTTGGTGCATTCTTATACAACTCATTTAGCAGTTTCCTGCCCTTTCACCCTCACCGTATGATGAATGTTTTGGTAAACACCCAATCCACCCACCCACCCACCCACCCAACAACTGTATGGTCCTCACTCCTCAACCTGATCCTGGCTCATTAAATCACATAAAATAGTGTTTACTTACAACACAATCACACTGTCAAACACTTTGTACCCAAATTATATACTCATCAGATGGATGTTCAACATATAAAATTTTATATTTCACTCAGTATCACATGGAATAAATAAGTATTTATATTGTTCTGTATAAAAAAGAACATAGTATACCAAATAATGCTTTTCTGTTTCATACGTTGTGAATATATACTGTGGTTAAGGTCTGGTTAGGTTCAGGTACAACACCACTTGATTAGGTAAAGGGAAAGATAATAATGAACTTTCTTAAAGTTAAGTGACCTTCATCATTGTTGTCTTTAATAACAACCAAAGGGTTAGGGGATGGAAAAAAAGAAAGAAATGAATACAAGCAAATCAAACTTAATTGGTTTAACTCAGGAAACACAAATTTAGACATGATTGCATGATCCTTTCTCAAGCCAACACCTCTCCGCTTATATAGACTCTTTATATTATTATTTTATTTTATAATTATTATATATTAATCTATCTCAGCAGAACTGTATATCTCGCATGTGTTTCAGTCTCCCACTTATAACAAGATAACAACGATGCTACTTGTATCAGTTATCAGAAGCCAAAATAAGCATATAGATACTAAACCAAACATTTAACAAAGTAAAATAACCCCCCACTCTCCCTATACCTGTGCTGTGGGAATAGAATAGAATGTCTTTATTGTCATTGTACGAAGCACAATGAAATTGAGATGCAGTCCTTAAAAGTGCAGAAAACAATAATAAATGAATAATTGCTTCTTAAAAAAAGAGCCATTATTTAGTGCAGTTTAGTGCATTTATGGCTTTAGCATAAAAAGTGTTTTTTTTTTATTTGTTAGTGTGTGCTCTCGATGTCCTGAAGCGTTTGCCCCAGGGCAGCAGTTCAAAGAGTGAATGTCCTGGGTGAAATGGGTCCTTGAGGATATGGAGAGCTTTCCTGAAACAGCAGGAACTGTACAGATCTTCCAGGGAGGAGAGAGGGCAGCTGATATTCTTCTGGGCTGTGGTGACCCTGTGGAGCGCTATCCTGTCTGCAGCTGTGCAGCTGGAGAACCACACACACATGCAGTAGGTCAAAATGCTCTCTATGGAGCAACTTTAAAAGGACACAAGCAGTTTTTGTGCGAGGTGGTTATTCCTGAATACTCTCAGGAAGTGCAATCTCTGCTGTGAATTCTTGATGATAGCAATGGTGTTGATGCTCCAGGTCAGGTCATCCTCTATGTGAACACACAGAAACCAGAAGTCTGTGACCCTCTCCACACAGTCCCCGCCGATGCACAGGGGTCCTGTAGTGATCAGATCCTTAGTCTTGGTAGTGTTCAGGGTTATGTTGTTTACTGTGCAGAGATGAGCCCCATCAGTAAATTTGTTGATGCTGTTGCTGGAGTGGGTGGGGGTGCAGTCGTGGGTGTAGAAGGTGTAAAGTAGAGGAGCCAGTGCTGTGGCTGAGGGCTGAAGAGATGTGGGAGCCTTCCCTCAGCCTCTAGGAGAGGTCAGACAGGAAGTCCTTGATCCAGAGACAGATGGAGTGAGATATTCCCAGGTCTGACAGCTTGTTCACCTGTCTGTTGGGGAGGATGGTGTTAAACACCGAGCTGAAGTTCACAAAGAGAAGCCGTTTGTAGTTCCCCTACTGATCCAGGTGGGACAGAGCAAAGCGGAGAGCTGTGGCTATAGTGTCCTCTGTGGACCTGTTGGCTCTGTAGGCGAACTGGTGAGGGTCAAACCTGGGTGGAAGATTTGTAATGATGTGTGTCCGGATCAGTTTCTAGAAGCACTTCATCATGACACGTGTAAGTGCTGCGGGGTGGTAGTCACTCAGGCTGCTAACGTTCTTCTTTGGGAGTGGGACAATTGTGGAGGACTTCAGGCAGGGAGGGACGGCAGCCTGAGACAGTGACTAGTTAAAGATCTTGGTGAAGACTCCAGCTGGTCTGCACAGTCCCTCAGCACATGTCCAGAGATGCCGTCAGGTCCTGTAGCTTTCCTCTGGTTCACGGCCCTCAGCATGCACCTCACCTCATTCTCCTCCACCATGAGGATGTGACCAGAAACACAAATGTTGTAGTTCCCGCTGACGTGGAGACGGTGACACAAACATTTTTCCCTTTCACCTCTACAAACGTGAAATGAAAGACGCTATATAAATACAAGTTATTATTATTATTATTATTATTATTATGATGCCTATTTGTCCAATTGTTGAAGGCCACCTTCAAACTCACCCAAGTCGTCATTGTTATGATTACAACCCAGTTAACCAGAGGGGGGATGTGTGACAGCCACTGTGCACGTGTGTGTGCTGTCTTTTCTCGGGCCTTTCCTTTCAACCATGTCTTCAGCATTTGAACCTTGATCTGTCGTTGGGTTGTCATTTTCAGTCACCAGAGGCCTGTACTACGAAGCTGGATTACCCAGACATTCACAATCATGATAAACGGTACTACGACTCGGTAATTGAACCCAGGGTTTTCTAATCTGGATCACTGCGCACTCACATAATGGGGAGGTGTTTGCAGCGTCTGACCAATCACAAACGTGGAGAAACCCTGCAGAGCAGACTACTTTACCATGGAGGACCAGACAATTATTCTTCAACAATATGAAGAATTCAAACATCATCCAGGCCAAAAGCAACTCTGATGCTGCAGCAAAAGCCAGGAAGGAATGCTGGCAGAAAATTGCCGGCATTAAGTTAGTTTAATATTCAACATTCATTTGACATTCAAAATACAAACCTATTATGCACTTCAACTATTTGAGTGAATGAAGTCAAACCAACTGTATAACATACAGACTAATGTGCCACAAGGATTCTTTTTTAAATATATATTTTGGTCATTTTTTACAATTAAAAAATATGAATAAAATTCGTCTTTTCTGCACTTTTGCAGCGATTACTCTCAAGATGTTCTTATTGAGACTTTTTGTCAGGTTTCCTAACACAAGTTCTGAAACAGGAAATTATTTATTTATTGTAATTGTAAAAAATTGACAAAAAGATATATTTTAAAAATAAGCCTGGTTGCACATGAGGGATATTGGTCTGAATGTCATACAGTTGGTTTGACATCATTCACTCAAATGGCTAAAGTGCATAATAGGTTTGTATTTTGAAAGTCAAATGAATGTTGAATATTAAACTAACTTAATGTCGCTTGAAAATCATTCTGTAGCTTTTGTATAGGATGTCATCGGGGACATCTAAAGGATTGCATCTCCCTAAAAACTCTTATCCAGAACATAACCTGCTCCGGAGCAGGTTAGCCGTTCAGCATAAGTTACCATGGTGATTTACCCCGGTAAGAAGTGAACCAGCGTCGTAGGAAGGAAAACCCAGAGTTAACCCTGAAGTTACCTCCATAAGAGAAAATCCAGCTTCGTAGTACAGGCCTCTGGTCGCTCGAGTTCTCGCTTATGATCTCCGCACAGTCCCTCACTGCTGCAGCCGAAACAATAGCACGTGTGCTGTGAGCTTCAACCTGACTTGACTTGCTCCATTCCAGCATGATTGGTTCGGTGCGGCGCTACTTAATTATGATTGGCTATTCTTATGTCTGTCAAAACATGTACGAATGAATTCTATCAAAATTGTCTCATATTTCTATCGAGGAAAAGTTATTTTGTGATATGTATCGTTATGGTTTTATCACCCAGCCCTAGTAACAACTATGCTAAACAAAAACAAAGTGTAAATCAAGTGGGGTCAAGGGTTGTTGTCTCACCCACTTTGTCACAGTTTGTTGTACATGTTAATGCAGGACTATTTATTACTTTGGTGAGATCAGTCAACGTCTCTAATGTTTGATGATGATGATGATGATGGTAACTGAAATATCACTGCCAACAGGCTGATGAATGATAATGTAGTCACAGCCTGGGAACCGTCATGCACAATGACAGATGAAATTGTACTGTTTCTTTTGCGTGTTATTTCATTGAGAGTGACTGATGGATCAGACACAATTATTACCATACATACATGTGATTACAGGTGTGTCTACATCCAATTATGGCAAACTATGGGAGTGGACATCAAGCGATAGTGAGTGATATTCATAAAACCATTGGTCAATATTTCAGTTATTTCATGTTTGAATGCAGTTTTTTTTAAGATTCACTACCTCTAGCACGCCTCTTCAGTTCCTCTTTCTTTCTGTAGTGGATGATGTCACTAAATCATTTTCAAAATCCCAAAAACGCTTCACTTATAAATCTACAATAACCACACTTAACCCACAGCCTGTAATTAGCCTTACTGTTTAAAGCAAGCATTAGCTCCAAGAAATTTTAACGAAATGTGATGAAATCCGTAATGAAAGAGTGAAATAATTAATGCGGATTAGTATTCATAATACTGACCATCAAACATAAACATAGCCTGTGTTCACTGTGCACTAATGAACTGATTAATGACAACCAATTAAGGACAAATTGTTAAACTGTAGTTTAACACTAACACGCTAACTGACAATAACTGCTCAGTAAATCACCTTCATGATGAAAACAAACGACTTACGGTATGTTCATTCATGCAGTAATAATGAAAGGAAGATATGGAGGGAAAGAATGTTGTGTAGATGACCCTTTGACCTCAGTGCAGAGGAGGCAACAAAAGATATAATTTCTTGTAAGGGATCATTGAAGAACATTTGAATTCACTGGGGAATTTAATTAGTCAATTCAAACAGTGTGTGTTTGTGCCTAGTAGGTCTGTAATTTCAATAAAAGGCACAATCCATTTTCTCAGCTCTCCTTTTTTCTAATCTCATGTAAAAGAAATGCCTGTTCAAGAAATTTCCCTCCCTCCAGCTTATGAAGATCTTTAAGCAAAATCCTCTTTAGATCCCCCTTTATTCCTGTGATCTTAGTTCAATCAGTTTTGTAAATTTGAACATTTCTATCCCAAGGCTATGAACTCAGAAGAAGCACGAGGCATTTCTATGTAGTGTCATTAAAAGACAAAACCTGGAGGTGCTTCATTAAACTAGAAATTGTGAGCTGAATGTGAAACTCTCACACAAATATGCGCGAGAAATATGCTTTTAGCTGTCATGCGGCTCAAACAGCAAAGGCACCTATTACGCACAGAATTGATCATGACACCCTCTCTCTTTCTCATATTTTCCTCTTTTGTTGTGATATCATGTTTATTACTTGCTACTGTTTATGGTGTTTAGATTTTTTTGTGAATGAAAATATTGAGAACTCGATGATGAAGTCGTCAAAGCAGAAACTCCAGGAGATATGGATGTCTTCAGCAAAGAGATTTATTAGCAGACGCAAACTTGATCGATCAAGGAGACAACAGTAACATATCAAAGTGTTGGTGTTGACACGGTGAAATGCCACATCAAGTCTGAAGGGAGAGAGTTGAATCACTCTCAGTTATTCAGGCGGCGCCCAGGCGACCTTGTCCTTAGTCACAACATCACTATAAAATTGTTTACTTTAGTGCTGTCTCTATGGCAACAATCATAAAGCCAGTTCGGCTCGACTGCGTAGAAGAAGGCTGTTTGTCCCTCACTGCCTGTGTGTCTATGGGACATTTTATACAATGCACATACATAAAAAATAGGAGCATTTCATATATGAGACATGTATACATTCCTTCACAGTTTACTCCTTTTTGATCCAAAAATGATCAAACAAAAATAACATATTTTTCACAGTTGGAATAACATACACCTGCCTTAATCAGTCAAATATCATTTCAATCAAAATATACAATTATCAATATGAATAGATTACACAACAATTAAGAATTAATAATGCAATGCAGTATTAATAAAGTAATATAATAATGTGATAGATGTAGTGCAGTATAGTGTAATATAATGAATTAAACATGTTAACACCCGACATGAAGATACTTTTAATTCATTAAATCAAAAAAGAGGAACATTTGTTTTAATAGAACACCATTGAAATAAAAATTCACACATTTTGTGTGACTCCGAGACTAATTAAGCTAAAATGATTCACACAAATCAAATATGTGGCTTTAAATGATCAGACAAAATAATCATATAGAAATGTATACTGTCACATAGCATATATGGTTCAGAAGTATTGAAGGAAACTAGTGATTGTAGGGCCTGCAACATGTAGTGATCTTCTGAAATAAATACTTAAGAAACAGGAAGTTGTACACGAGTACATACCACTGTGCATATGAATTGAAAATGTATTTGAATACCTGATTGAATTGATTATATAATAAAGACCCACACAAACAAGAAACCCCATGTCACTAAAAAATGATTTTCCCTCCTTTTGGTCATACTTTCCTGCACTATCTTCTCTCCTGGTTGAAAATCTAAAATAAAACAGGAAGAAAGATTTGCAAGTTTAATGAAATTATAAAAAAGGAATGCAAATTGGATAGTGACATCTCATTTGTGTTCTTTTTTCAGGAATTAAATAGTAAAATTTAAAACTTTCAGGCAATTGAAAATGTTCTGTTAATAATCTTTCACTAAATTATTCCATTTCATCCATTCTCTATTTTATTCTCTTAATCCTTCCCCAAAAAATTGAGATAGAAAACAAAATCATCATTGGAAGAAATACAAATTGTATTCCTTGAATGTTGATTGAAGACATATTATAGTGTGTTTCACTTACCTGTATTTCTTTCGGGCAACTTTTTGGTTATTTTGTGTCCAAGCTATTGCTTTATCTCCCAGTTCCTACATGTGGGGGCCCATGAGCAATATGTACCAGCACACTGAGGATAGATGGATGAAAGAAACTAAATCAAATGTACACAAATTGGATTTGAGGGTGAGGAGTTACAGTGATGTACCATGGAAGAAGAAGAAATGTTTTGTCTATAGAATCAGTCACATGTTACAGGATCACAGGATTGCAACTTTATCTTTGGCTTGAATACATGCTCTTGCGAGTGAGTAGAGTTTAGCTGCCTGTGCCGAAGGACCATTAGGTGATGCTCAAGCTTCTATCACTACCCAGTCTGTCACTACAGCACAGCCAACAGGGCGTTTGTTATCAGATGGTCTACATGCTGAACTGTCAGTGTAGACAATCAGATTACAATGAGGTGTTTGTTGTCTGCAACAAATCAGGTCTTGGTGATGTGCTCGCCTCCATAATAGGGAGGCAATTATGCTCGCTTTCTGCCTCAATCAACATAGAGTGGCTGTATTTAAGGGAGGTGAGTGCTGTAAAGATATGTGAGAACTGGAAAGAATGATCGTTTTGCATCCTGAGCGACTTGCTGCCGTCATACACTGAGTGGCAGAGCATCTGACAGAATTCAAATGTTCAAATTCATTATTTCAAGTGTTAATAGTTAAAAAAAAACAACCAAAAACCCTACACAATTTCAATTAAATGAGGACCATGCACCACACAGTCCAGGATGTAGTACAATGTCTCATTATTGAGAGACAATCTCTCAATAATGGTGGCAACTAAAGCCAATTATGTAAGGTGACCTGGCATGTCAAGGTGAAAGTCAAGAGGAATAATATACAATAGAGACCCATGTTTCTGCACAATGATGAAGTACCACCTTCCCTCTCATGTACATGCATGTGAATTGGCTGAAGAGTGCATGTTTCAGTTCATGGAGCACTTTGTACATTTCCTAAACCAAACCCATAGCACAGTTGGAGTAGCAGATTGGATTGTGGCTGCCTACGAAACCCATAGCAACATACTCATGAATCCATAAGCACTACTATAAACTGGGAGCATCTCTTTATGTGACCATGACCCACCCCTGCTCCCTTACCCAGACTGCAGTGTCTGATTCCACAGCAGTATATTTTTAATAAACTTTCTATTTACATTATATATTTCCTAATCTTATGATTTCAAGCTATTGAACTGTTTTTACAGCTTTATTTTAACAAGAGAGGAGAGCTCGCTCTGCACTCTCCCTACCTTCTCTCTTTTATTTCCACCTAGACAAGTGCACGTCTGCTGCTGCACTCTTCAACTGCACTGCACTGTAACTTTTACTCTGCTTTATTCTCTTTGGAGTTTTACTGTTTCTTGGTGAATTATTCATTGATTCAAGATTTCTCTGCTGTGGATTGATTGTTTACCCATTTTGCAGCATTCACAGTAAGCATTAGACACATAACATACAGTCTGAACATGAAAACGCACACACACATACATTCAATACCAAAAAATCTTGTTGCCGAATCTCGAATCTCCGCTCTTCTTGTTCCATTTTTTACTTTATGGGTAGCAATTTGAGACCTTATAAGTAAAAACTCAGGAAAGATATCACCCTGTGTTCACAATCTATAAATCTGTGCCTATGTCTTTGAAGCTATAAGCATAAGAGAACCTTCCTTTTCCCAGCGCACGAAGACTTGCCACCAGTCGGTTAACCAAAATAAGCCTCTTTCAGCGTACTCCAGAATGTCTTCCCATGGGTTTAACCTCACTGCGGATCTTATCTGTGTCAGGAGCAACCTGACGCCACCACGTAAAAAAGCACCCTTAATGGCGCTGTAGGAATTCAAAAACACTCACCACAGTGTTTTTTTATAAGTCTACCAAACACTGACTCCAGCACTTATTTAAACACACTGGGTTAAACCATATTTACCTCACTTGATTCTTCTCTTTTCTGCATAGTTTAAAAAAAAGGTCAAAACTAAACTTGGCAAAGCAAAATAAAAGAAACTTTACACTAACCAGTCCTTGTTCTCTTGGCATCCAGCCAATATATGAATAAGAGTATTCAGAACTGGCTAATAAATGCAGAAACTCCAGGAGATATTGATGTCTTAAACAAAGAGATTTATTGATCAGCACAATATTGGTCAAAACCTGATCGGTGAACCTCTTTAACTCTGATCTTACCCGAGACAACCAAATCAGATCGGTCTTCAGTCCTCCAGCTAACAGTTGAATCCTTTGGTGATTTGGCGAATTGCCCACACTGTATTTTGAGGCTTCTGCAACTTTCACAAGCAGAAACATCTGCTGGGATGTCACAGCCAAAACAGCTCATTGCTCATTGCTCTGATGCAGCAGGCAGCCCGCTGAGTCAAAAGTTCACCTGAGGACACAAAAAGTAGGGTTAACCAACTTCTCCGGCTCTTCATCTGCTTCTGTGATTAAAGTTTTGGTGTTGCTTGAACTCTTAGAGAAGTTGGTTAGTCAAATTATTTTTACTTTTACTTTAAATTTTCCAATATTTTATATTATCATTCTGACAATTCACCATCACTCATTAATAACTTCTAATTCACCATTTGGAACCTATCACACTCATTCTCTTTGATTATTCATTGATCTGTTTACATAGATGTCTCATTTATTCACTTGTTAATCAGATTAGTAAAACAAATGCATTCATTACGTTGTCTGAGCCTTCAATTTACAGCTGAGAATTAAGGTCCCTTTATTGTTACACATTACCTAAGAGGCGAGATTAATAAAACTAGTTTTCTATGTGTCCTTCAGGCATAGTTAAAAGAAAATAAAGAGGGGAGGTGGCCTGGTTATTACAAGGTTTGTGTATTATTAATGAATTATTATTATTATTATTATTAATGTACTAGTACAATGTTAGTGGTTACATTTGACATCAAAACCAACATATTCACGATGAAGATCAACATTACCACAATACTCCATCCTACTCATTAACATCAGATCATCATCTTCATAATCAAAAGTCAAAGGAAATGTTTATTAAAAAACACAGCAGGTGCAGCAGATTCCTTGGTACCTGGAAATAATAAACCTCTCAATAAAAGAATTCTTCAGCTTGTCCTTGTCCTTGGACATAGGTCCTCATTTAGCATAGCAACCATTCTTTGCTCCATGGTCACTTCTAGCGAGTCAGGGGTCAAGCCAATAACAGATCCCGCCTCCTGGAACTTGTTCCTGTCCTCTGTGCTTAAGCTGTACCTCCCAACAGAGAACAGAATAAAATAGGATACTTGCTAAAATCCCTTTTTAAAACACCTGCAGGAGTGACAGGCTGATATTAAAAAGATTTAAACTTCCTGAGTAAAAACAGCCTAGACTGGGTTGTTTTCAAGGTGGCAATGGTATTCTCTTTCTAGACTGTTATCCACAATATCAGCAAAGTACTTATAAGAGGAAACCACCTAAATAGTCTCATCTTTAATCAGAACAGGCATCACCACAGCCCTTTTCTCTCTAAAATCAATGATAAGCCCCTTGGTCTTACTTATACTTAAATTCAGTGTTTTAATTGCACCGTTTGACAAAGCAATCTACCTCCTGATGGTAAGCTAGGTGGTTGTTGAGGATTTAGCCAATGTGTGTGCATTCATTGGAAGATTTTTGCAGGTGGCAGCTAGATGCTAGAGTCAGCTGGCAGTCAGAGGTATATAAATTGAAACCGTGCCTCGGGACACATCTGTATTGGTAGTAATGGTGTCAGATACCTCCAAACCTCACATACTAAAGTCTACATATGAGGTAGTCCATAATCCATGCAACAATGGTATTTTTTAATGTTCAAATCAATAAGCTTATTGGCTAAAACGTGTGACTGAATTGTGTTAAAAGCCTCAAAAAAATCAGATTTTTGCAGATGCACCAGTTCACTTTAACTGGCTGTAGACTCTGTGAAGCATAAAGAGAGGAGCATCATCCACTCCATCACCCTTCCTATATGCAAACTTTAGTGGATATTCGTATGCAGAAACTGAAATGCCCAAGTAGAACTCTTTTTGAAGCATTTCATGAGCTGTGAGCTGAGAGCTAAAAGCCAGAGGACTTTAAGTCTCCTTGCAATAGTTTTCTGGGCTCAGACACAATACGTGAGGTTTTCTATCTTACAGGGATCTTAGAGCGGGAGAAAGATATAGAGAAAATGAAGTGAGTTGGTCTGCACATACCTTAAGGGCACGTGGCAAGACCCCATCTGGACCAGGTGTCTTGTTTGCCCTGAGCTTCCTCAGCTGGGAGTAGACTTCATCTGAAGTGGCCGTTATCTGTGGAAAAGCAAATATGTAATTTTCTATTTTCTGTTCTTCTTGAAATTTACACAATGTCCCCAGTTGCCCTGTACAAGAATATCTCACACTTTATTCTTATTTATTTCTTTCCACAGTCAATCTACAGCCTACCTGGAGCGGGAATAACATTATTGTGTAACATATAAGTATGCTTGACTTTACCGCAGTGTAAAACAACTCTCATTAAAACAATTTGGCCTGCCGTTGTCCCCAGCATCACATTTTTCAAAAAGTCAGTTGTGCACATGCTAATTCCTTATTCAAAGCCGACCCCACAGGACGTCAATATAGCTGCCAGTTTCTTCCTGCCAAATCCTAGTTTGCACATAATTACCTATGCATGATTAGTACACGTGCAATGTTCCTGCTGTGCAATCTCCATCCACTGCCAGTGGTTGGTGTGGATCATCCAATTGTTTTACATGGGGGTGTAGCATGTAATCAGAGGCATGACAGCCTGAAGTGATGAATTTAGCATATTGAGTTTCAAAGACATCTACAAACATAAACACAGTTTTTAATTATAAATGTCTTATATGATTTTGATTCTATTAATCTAAAGAAGTTAATTAACACATAAACACACACACACACACACACACACACACACACACACACACACACACACACACACACACACACACACACACACACACACACACACACACACACACACACACACACAATCTTTCATCTTTCATGTTTGATTTAGGACTGTTCTGTTTCTGTGCTACAACAAAAAAAGTCAATGTTTCTATAAAGTAGTTTCTTAACCTTGTGTGTGTATGTGTGTGTATGTGTGTGTGTGTGTGTGTGTGTGTGTGTGTGTGTGTGTGTGTGTGTTTGTGTGTGACCACTTAACCCTTAAAGATTCAATAATTAATATGGTCTTCCTGTCCTTCTTTGTGTTACCTGTTGATTTCCCTAGTGAGTGATCACAGCTAGATGAAGAGGATGTGGATCACCAGTCACCTTCTCTGTAGACAATTGCCAGTTTAACCGCCCTATAACTGCATTCTCCTGATTGATCAATAGCTAGTGCAGCACCATCCGGCATGTCTTTGTCTAGACACAGAACGAAAAGACAGATGTTAGAGATAAAGTGAGTAAACACAATGTGAGAGGTGATGGGACAGAGATTTTTGGTTGTTTATATGTCACTCTGTGTGTCAGTGTGTTTGTGAGAGTTGCACTGAATGTAATTTGCTGCAGCATTGCAGTGGAGTGGTGGGGAGTTGCTCTGAGAGCAGCCATCTCACCTCACTCATTAGAGGAGTAATGAATCGCAGACTATAGATCAGTGTCAGGGGGCTACTCCACTCTTCCCGCTGCATCCATGTGGATTGGGTGAGTGTGTATTGACATCCATGGACATTTTTGTATGTGCAGCGTTTTCAGCATCATAGTATGAGTATGTGTGTATAATGAGTTTGTGTGTTATGTCTATGGTTATGATTGTATTTTATTAGTCCCTTATCTTTTCTGTTGCATTATCTGGAATAAACACATTAATCCTGTCTACTAAAAATATTAAAAACCACTAAAATATTTTGCCTACAATATTTTGCTGCTTGGACTGTGTGTCCATGGACAATGTTGTTTTCTTTTTAGTCCACAAAGTGGACTTGTAGCTGGTGGTTGAGGTGGATGGTTGTACAAAGCCCAGGACTTTGACACCAAGGACTTTGACACCAGAGACTAAAAGTCATCCATGCTCTCCTCCTCTGTGAGACTTGGGGCTGTCACTTGGCCATTTACTCAAGCTTTTTATGTGTGGAACGTGTGTGCGATGAGGCACTGCCCTCATCAAAACCTTGCCACAGCAGCCGCTCCTGTAGATTCCTCTCATAAAACATCAGGAGGATTTGCCCTGTACTCACTTGGGAGGCGGCCCAAGCACTTGTCATCCCCTGCCAAGAGCTTGCAACAAAGTCTAGAATTCTGGTACCTACCTGGTGTTCAGCCTCCATTGGGGCTCCATACCACTTCACTTCTCAATTCACAACAGCTCCGTGTTGCAACTTGTAACCGGTTCCAGACTCTGGTGCTAACCCTCAGCCTTCAGCTCAGTCCTATCAAGCTATGATCAAACTCTACATTTGAGTGTCATCATTGTGTGCTACTGCTTCTGAACTCTAAGGGGCCTTTAGTTGCTCACCATTATGTTCTCTGTTATGGCCCCACAATTAAAGTATGAACTACCATACAGTCAGGACAGTCCATGTTTTACCTCAGATTGACAATCCATCATGTCAGACTACATCATGACACCCCATGCTACCTCTTACTATACTTGAGCAGTTGCTCTCTGAAAACACTTTTAGATGTTTAGTTGAGATGGTTACACATCCAATTTTTGATGACATGCAGCTTTTCTTCCTAATGATTTTGAGTCCGCTTATTTTGTGGTGGTTGCTGTGGACAAAAAGCATGCGCCACATGAATATAATTTAGTGAGAGTGCCTCAGATTGTGACTGGTTTTAAGATCTGCCAGGAACTTTCATTATTTCTGTTACTTTGTTGTAAAATGTTCTTTGCAGTGACAGTGAAGCAGAAAAAGCAGCTCATTAATTAATTTCAATGAGACTGCTGCATTAACATAGCAGGGGTGCCACTGCAGAGGCCTCAGAAGCAGTCTAGACTCTACTGCTGCTCAAATATGTCCAACAGCACAAAGTGGAATACCATCTTGTATATCTTGCAGTATTTTGCTAATGTACTGTTTAACATAATCATGAAGATGAAGGAGAAAATGATCACTGCCCAGCGTTGTACAGTCCTCACTGAGAGCTAAACCACCATGCACCATGCACGCAACTGCTGTCCTGCTGGCAACGTTTTTTCCCTCAAAGTGCCTCTTCATGTGTCTGTCCCTGCATATATGTATGTGCATTGCATTGTGTGTATTTTTGGGTGAGTATGCACAACCCCTGAGCATACAAACACACACATTTTGGAAGCCAGTGACTCAGAATGTTGGAGATTTAATTCATGATCTCAAAAAGCTTCTTTTGAGGGCAATCATCATTTCGGCGTCAGCTTCAAAGCTTCTAATAGGTCCTCTCCCTTCAATTCGTGGATTTCACACACATCTCATGAAATGATGGTTTCACCCGTGGAGAGACATGGAGCTGGAATCAAAGGCATGGATCAATTATCCACAGTTACTACAAGAACACAGCTTCAAAGGATACATATCAGATCACAATCTCTGAGGGTTATGCTTTCTCCACCTCCTCTCTGATTTTTTGCAAACACACATACACCAACAGAGCAAGAGTACACAGAGAAAACACACATAAGCAAGAGGTGTGAAAACATCTAATTTTTACTTCCTCGCATTTGATATCACTAATGTCATCAGAGAAGGCGTACTCATTTGATTGATTAATCACGCTGATGAGTATTGTCGTTCGGAGCTGCAGACGAAGAATTAAAAGTGGTTCATTAGTTTGTGAAGCTGACCCACTTACAAGAGGAAGAGAGGGAAAGAAACTGAAAGCGAGAGAAAGAGGATGCTGCTGTGTTGAAGCACCCTTGAAACCAAACTAATGAACATTATGGAAGTGGAGAAACTGTCACACATAACAGATGCAAAACCGTGCAAGAAAGGAAGGCGTACTCCTGATGGTGATGGAAATGTGAACTTATTGAAAGAAACAACCTGAACCCCCCCCCTCCAACAACAACAAATGACATGAATAGGGCCTGAGCAGTGAGCCGCCGAACTCTGGCTCTCGCTGCAATGCTCCGGTTTCAGAGGAGAATAAACGAGGTTGAGAAAAGTGGGCCTCCAGATGTGACTCCTTGTTCTTACGCCCCCCTTGGCATCATCTTCTGACGGCTGGAATGTGTTCAATTATATTCATAAATATAGGATCGTCTCACAGCTGACAAATATAGACTGGATTTGTATTATTTAAATGCAACCTGGGAGGAAAATTACAGCGTGAATATGCAAATGGCTTAAGAAGATTAAAAAGATCAGAAAAAAGTAGGGGTGTATATGTGGCATGGCAAGGCTTCACGGTGATGGAGAGGAGGAGAGAAGACGGGGAGTAAAGAGGAGTGGAACAGTGAAGTAAAAAGAGAGGGAATGAAAGCAAATGAATGCAGGTGAGACAAAAAAAAATGAAGTAGAGAGGGAGAAGAGATCGGAGAGGAAAGGAGATTATAAGAGATGGGAGGAGAGGTGGGATCAGGGGAAAGGAGGCATAGTAGTTTGAGAGAAGATCGGCATAGGACAAGAAAGGGTGAATGCAGTTGAACCAGGATAGAGGGAGGAGATAAAAAAGTGCAGAGGTGTTATCTGTACAGAGGAGTAAGAGCATTATGTGGAAGGAATGATACATGCAATGCGGCAGCAAAGCTCTTTTCTTAAAGAGCAGAGTGGGCCAGGCATAAAGACTGATGTCGATCTTTATTGTCCTTTGCTTGGAAGTTAACCACAATATTTTATTATTCCATCGTTCAATCTTTATTTGTCAAATGTAATCACAGTGGAATGTAATGCATCAGCTCCTTCAATTTGTCCAATGAAACAGCCCAAATAAGTAACTATTAGCAATAAGAAACATATAGCAACAATAAATGTGCTTGATGTAAGTGTGGGGGGGGGGGGGGGGGGGGGGGGCAGTCCTGCAGTCCTAGGCAGTAGCCCCAATCAGAATTCCAGTGATCCAAGGGTAGAAGCTCCTCATGAGCCCTTCAGTGCTGGACCAGTGCACCTGGGATCCCCATAAGATCCATGTGGCCAGGACCATAGCTGGTGTTTAATCCCTCCACATTTACCTTGGTGTTTGTCCGATGTAGACCAGTGCACCCGGGATCCCCAGAAGATCCATGTGGCCGGGACCGTAGCTGGTGTTTAATCCCTCCACGTTTACCTTGGTGTTTCTCCGATGTTGCGATGGATGTAGAGGCGGTCGTGCTTGTCTATAGGGTCAGGATTGCAGCCGGTGTTTAATCCACCTACGTTTACCCTGGCGTTTCCCCCAATGTTGAGATAAGATAAGATAAGATAAGATAGGATAAGATAAGATATTCCTTCATTACCCAGCCAGCATGTCCATGTGGGCCCCATAAGGGTTACATTTGGGCTGGAAATATAGGTCCCAAGTGGGTTTGTCTGGTGGCCCCACCTGTGTTTGCCCATATGGGCTTCAAGAAGGTTCTGACTGGGGTTCAGGCGGGCCCCAATTGGGTGAGGCCCCATATTTTTGCCCATATAGGGCTTACATAATAGTGGGATCACAATGGACCTTAAATGGGGCCCATTTAGCCAGCCCACATGGGCTTTACATGTGGGGCCCATGTTTCTGAAACAACATGGGGCCCACACAATTTGCCCTGTTTATGCCCATGGCTACTTAGCCCGCTTACATCCCTTATGGGGCTCATACAGTCAGCCCACGTGGGCTTCACATGTGGGGTCTGTGTTACTGAAACCATGTGGGATCCGCAAAATTTGCCCAGTTCAAGCCCATGCCCACTCAGTACACACGTAGCCCACATTTAACCCATGTGAGGCCTACATGGACTTGCTGGCTGGGTAGTTCCAAGGTGGGGGATTTTACAGAGATAAATGTATGGTCTTGCTTGTCTATGGGGTTGGGATCTAAGCTGGTGTTTAATCAGGAGGAATGCTTCCACAGTGGTGAGTTGACTATTTCCCTATCCTAATGAGTGATTCGTCGTCACATGTTATCATAATGCAATATTGTCCAGTATTAATCACAAAAGGCGAGTGGACAGGTCTGTGCCTTCTACAGTCCAGGCTGTGTAGAGAGGCTCCAGCATGCATGGATTACATTACCAATGAGGATCCTTTGAGTTTTCTTCTTGTCTTCATAAAATAATTCTTCTGTTGGCTTCTTCAGTGCAGTTTCTCCTTTGGGATGTTGGTAACAGTGGCAGGTAGCAGTTACCAGTTGGCAGCTAGTTGTTTTGATCCTTGCTGATCAATGCTATTACCTCTTGTTTAGAGTCCTTTCTGAAGATCATTTGATGGTTATTTTGCAAAATGTCCCACTTTTTTAGGTTCAAGTTTGAGATGTATTCAGGAGCTCACTTTTGGTGCAGTCACTCCTCTGGAGCCCTTTTTTTATGTTCCTTTGCACATAAGCTGGTTCACTCCGCTATCCCAGTTAAGTACAATTAATCTCATACTGTCATTCCCAGAATAAAAAATAAGAGAGAAAAAAAGAAAAAGGGTGTTTTGAAAAATCCACTGAATAAATCATAGTAAGAGCTAGGCGCCTTCCTCTCTTCCATTGTTTTATGTTTTTGAAATGAATTTCCTAAAAAGAAAAACATTTCTTACAACTATTTCTAACTCTTGTACAGCTAATAGATAAGTTGCCATGGTGACGATTAATGAAATTCCTCCCTATCTTCTCTAAGTGTGGCTCCTCATTACCATGGTAATAAACATAGTCGCTATCATGGAGACAGATCGGCGGTTGCGATATCTGTTCTTTTCCAAAAAAGGGGTGGCGGTGGTAGGGACGGGGTGGGAGTAGGGTCGACTGAAGAAATGAAGATATACGGCGAGACAAAGGCTGTGGGGAGATGAAGCCTAAGTTATGTTAGAAAAGAGACAAGCTATGATGTTCAAACCAGGGTGTTCAAAGCTTTTAACAGTTGCTCTCGCTATCCAGATGTCATTCCATTGAGTCGTCTCATTTCAGGTTCAATCTGCACTGTGGATTTTTTTTGGAACCATATAAAAGTGGATAAATAAAGTGTGTGATATTAAATTAGCATTAAATATTAAGAGTCTTCGGTGGAGATACATTTCTAAAGGGAACGAATTGCTGTTTTACTGTGCTGCTCCAATCTGTTAACTATGCTTCTAACACAGAGATGCATCTTCCAAACTCCCTGTTGATTTAATTGACCTCTATGGGTTCATTACAGTATATTATTTATGCACAAGGATCAGATTTTTAAAAAATTAGTTCATTTCAGTTAATTATTGTATAAGTCTCCTTCTTTCTGAAGACTACATTGAACAGATTTCAGTGTGCTGCTGGAAGAAAATCTCTTTAAATAAGGCACAGACTCTCTTGAGAAGCAAAGATCAAGCGAACAGAAATCCCTTTTTCAAGAAGCCCTGTGATTTTTGTCAATACATTACAGGCCAAATGCTATAGAGGTTTCTTTTTGTGTGCAATTCTCATAATAAATCAATGTGTTGCTTCTTTTAATATTGTCTCAGAAGACTAAATTACCCCCAGTGTGTAAACATCAAGAGAAAATACATCTATCCAGCAAATGATATCTCATACATAACTCTCACAGATATATGAAACAGAGCAGTACTAAAGCTCTTAAAGCCTGTCTTAACACTGTGATTCATAAGGTTTTTTTTTAAACATAATAAAATCTGTGGGGGGATGCTGACAGTATTGTTTATAAGCACCAAAGGTTCATTATGCAGGCAGGTCCTAAGGTTTCTGGCTTTCAAAAATCAAATCTCTTGAGCAGTAATCAGTTTTGAAACAAAACTCTCCCAGTGCATGGGAACATCCACTTCCAATTCCCTCTCTCCACCTAATAGTATTTTTAACCACTCAGTGATTGAAGATGGCGTGATGAGTGATCAAGGAGTAGTCAAAACACATTTCAGCCATAAAAGCTGAAGTAAAAAAAAAAAAAAAAACACAACTTGTTTCCAAGCCAAAAACAGCAAAATGACAAGTATTTTGTGTTATGACAAATTATCTCTTCAACCGATATTTCTGTGGGATTTGAGTTCTAATTAGTTGGCTTATTTGTCTCTATTGGCAAGCTGTGACTGTATTATTTGTGTCAATTACAGCTGTAGCTCAAGGAGAAAAGAGCTTTGTGTGTGTGTGTGTGTGTGTGTGTGTGTGTGTGTGTGTGTGTGTGTGTGTGTGTGTGTGTGTGGGTGTAGATGGTGTGTGATCAAGGCTGTTGTCACTGATTAAAGTTGATGGAGGTCATAGACTATATAAAGATACAGAGAAACAGTCAAAATAGATTTCAAAGTTTGAATCTTGTGTCCCTGTGTTAATCGCTCACTTATCTCTTTGTCAAACGCTCACTTTGACACTCTCGCTGAGAAACATTAAAATATCTTTTGTGACTTATTGTGAACTGTATACATAAATGTATGCATGTTCTTTGAGGGTGACTTACTAACCCTGTCCATCATAAAATAAACCTTTCTTACCTTGTTGGCTTGTAGCAGCTTTCAGCGCTGTTAGGAGCTGTGTGTTTGGATGTCAGTTGTAAAGAATGTGAGTGAGTTTGTGCTATAATTTATTTATCTCTTGCTTGTTCTTCTCTTGCTGATCTGACAACACAAATGGGGAAAGTTACAGGCCAACAATCCTTCACACTTTCTTGAGTTCTTTCGTTCAAGTTCTTTCAGGTTCAGTTTCTTTCTAAAGTTTCTCTATTGTGAGCTGAAGTAAAATCTGTTCAAGAAGTGACAAAATCTCAGGTTGTTCACTCCATACATGTATGTAGATAAAGTTCTGGTCATGACAGCATTTAGCACAATGAAATTACACTGACATAGATCGTGGAATTTTCATGATTACTGCATTCTCTCGTAGGTTGAAGAAAATCTGCGTACATTTTTCGTGTCCACTTTTCTATGCAAATTTACGCTGTCTTGACAGTGCTGACCTTTGAGTAGTCAGAGAGTCGGACTCTGTAGCTCTCTTTTGGCTCAAAGGTCAACAATAGAGGAAGCTATTGTAGTTGTGTTACACTGTCTACTTTTATTTAACCCCTTCTGCTCTGAGTATAAGCTCCTCCATAAAGGAGGTATGGTCTGTAGACATTCCTGACACAGGAGCGGTACAAATCTTCTTTTGAATAAACTGAACATTTTGTCCTGTTAGCCGCCAAATTAAATAGCGTGTGAAATGCTAAATGTTGCAGCTTTACAGTGAGGACTGGATTTCTGGAGTGTGGTGTGTATTCCCTGAGGTTAACCTAGCTGTTGGTCAGTAGATATATAACATTTGCATTAGGCTGGCTGAGCAAAATGTCTTGCTTTGTATTACTAATGTTATACTATGTTCTAACATGTTGTACAGCAGTTGGCTGTGAAATTGTGTGTTAAGTTTAAAATGATCATGTTTTGTGTACTTTTTCTTGGTTTTCCAATTAACAGCAACAGTAGTAGCAATAAAGTGTAATGTAATGAGCAGTTGATTCAATTTTTCAAGTACCTTGCCCAACACTGGTAGCAGGTGCTCATTTATCTTCTATGGATAGTAAATCAATCAAATCCCTCTCATAATTATACTCTTCCATTTTATGTGTAAATATGTCACAATACTGTCATTTCACTGTGCCTTTCACAGGGAGTCTTATTTAAAAAAAACAAAAAAAAAACAAAAAAACATCCTTTTTTCAAAAAAGTTTTCAAGAAACTGTAGAGACCAGGATTGCACTTTATTTTACAGTTCACTAATAAGATGTAATAGGCCATACTTTGTACCAAGTTAGAAAAAAAACTAGAAAAATATGTTCTTTATTAGACAGTAAACAAACACAGCTATACCCTAATTAGACACCATACACCTAAATTATGCTGTAATTACAAACTGCTTATTAGACCCAAAATATAGGCCTAAGACTATTATACCAAATACTCTAATTAGAAACCAAATAGGAGATCATACACTGTTAGACACCATTTTATAAGATCACAGTCTAATTAGAAATCAAAGACCATATGCCATATCAGGTATAAAATATGCTGCAGTAGAATACTATTCTACCCTTACTACCAAATTTTGCTGTAATTAGTCACCACATTTAACGCTACCAGCACGGGCCTGTGATAACTTAATGAGACAACGCAGGCTGTAATTATACAACAAATATAGTGCCATATTATATCGGGCATAGCCTTTGTAATACTCAGGAAAAACAGAGAGCCCAGAGGACAATACATTTATTTGGTCTTATTTAACCTACCTGCACTTTCTTACAGTCATTTGTTGCTCATTAGAAGGAAACTATACTGTAAACTAAAGTCAAACCACATGGGGTCACATCTGGTCATTACTTCACATGTCCCCCATAGCCTGGATATTTTCTAGAGTCTTGTAGAGTTTGTAGGTATTAATACATAGACTAATACATGTTTTCTTAATACTCTACTCCCATACCAGTTAAGGCATTAGACCAAGATAGACACCAGTAACATTAGACACACAATGCATCTTTATTTCCCCTATTTATTTCTTATATGTATCCCCTTACTAGGCTTTCTAGAGGTTCATTTGTGACACATTACAACAGAACTGTACCATAAACTAATATGAAGACATACCAACACCCTCTTCAGCACTGTAATCTAGTCACAAATGCTGCAGGCTACTTAGATATCGGACCATTTCATGCCTTGTCACTATCTAACCCCAGCATGGAAGTAATCACTGAGAAAGTATAGACTTTCTTAGAGGGTAATTGGCAACAAAACTTTACTGTAAACTAAAGAGAAATCATGTATCTGCTGTACATGCTAAAATAGTCCAACCAACCTGACCCAGACATCTGTTATAGACGTTAACGTGTCACTTTCAAGTGATCCTGATAATAAATGATAGATGTTATAACCAAACACAAAGCAAACACATCAAGTATCTTAGTTAATACAATACATGCAATCATTTCTAGAGAAACATACTGAGTCAGTATTGATGTCAATCAATCAATCAATCAATCAATCAATCTTTACTGATACAGCACCAGATCACAACACAAATCATCTCAAGGCACTATATACATAGATGTGCAACAGTGTTTTTTCTGTTGTACATTTCAATTCTTGTAGCTCATCTAACAATGTGAAGTTTTTACTCTTGTAATTTTATCTGATGCACTTTGCTCCAGTTTCCACTTAGGCGATGAAGCAGGCTAATGCTAACTCCAGGAGCCACTGAAAGTCATCGTCTGAACTCTGTAAGGAAAATAGAAGCTCTAAATCACTGATTTCTTCATCAGAATGAGCATTATAGAACATACATGCCAGCATAAATGCAAACGGCTGTGTGTCACATGAACTGTTTACATGGAATACAGCATAATTTAGGTTTATGGTGTCTAATGAGGGAATAACTGAGTTTACTGTCTAATAAAGAACATATTATTTCTAGTCTTTGCCTAATTTGATACAAAGTATGGCCAATTACTCTTACTAGTGTACTGTAAAATAAATTGTGACCAAGGCAAGAAATGTTTATGATTTCATGAAAATTGATGAAAAGGAAGTAAAAAGTAAATATGCTGTTGTCTACTGAAAAACCGAGACCACACTGGGCTTGAACTATCCTAATGAGGCTAATGTTTAGGTCTACAGAACTGAGAAAAAAAACCTGCTTTGTGATGTTCTGGGCTTAATCTGTTAATGAAGGGTATGATTATGCAACATCATCAGGTAGAAGATGAACCAGTTTCTAATCCCACCCACCAAAGCCTCTTCATTGAGTGAATCAGTGGAACTGATTGCGGGAGTACATTGTGGGTGAAGGAGCCAATTGCATTTTCCACCCACTCAGTCCTCCCAAGAGAGCATGCTCCAACTTTCATTCCCCAGAACATCACCCCCTTAAATGTTATTGCATTTACAAATCCATTAAATATGTCCTAATTTTTATCTTTTAAATCTGTAATTGGAGATGCCAGCTCTACACAGTGGCTTCTGCAGCAGCAGCTAGTCAATATAATTGCAATGTACGCGTGACTTGAGTATAATACCAATTAGCTGTGTTACCTCCTTGAAGAGCAAACTGTGTCCAAATAAACACATCTTAATTATGCCCGCAGAGAATAGGAGTTGGAGAACACACAATTAAAGTGGCTAATTAATTCAGTGTTTTATCATCACAGTTTTTCTTTTTTTTTTCCCCCTTCTTTTTCTATACGCCAAGAATCATGCAACTAAAAGATTAATAACGGTTCTCTCTCTCCACAGGACTGTGGGTCAGTCTTTGTAGTTCACTGTCCTGGCAGTCATTAGCCTCTGTGGGCTTAAGAAAAGGGGACCACTGATAAAGAAAGAATGTGCCACTCTCACTGAGTTTCTCAGTCCTGACCAGGCGAGTCAGACCACTTGGCTTTCCTGCTCTTTCAGGCTTGAGGGACTCTCTAACCACAAATCCTTTAAAATCTGACAAAGTTTTAGGTTGTTCAAGTTAAATCTTTGAGCTTTATGTTTGCTCATCTCCTTTCTTGCCTTATATTACTTCATACCACTGCTACTAGCTTTGAGAAGCCTTAAAAACAGTTCGTATTTTCTTTGTCTTTGAACTTACCCACAGTAGTCCAGCCCTATGCAAAACTTCATCTGAATTAGCGACACATAGCCTTGAGCAACAGTGCATGCTGGGGCCTTGTGATAAGGTATTAGAATGGTCTCATGAGGAATATCACTTGCAATCATTTTTATCATACCAGAGTTACTTTAGAGACTTACCCTCTCTATCTAGCAATGGAACAACATCTCAGTTTGGTTCATTTTAAACGCAACTCCGATAGACTTGATTTGATCATTATGAGATTCGTCTGATTGCACAGTAACTGAAGTGAGCGAGATAATAACCAGACATTTCTCAGCAGGAAAAGTCTGTGTCTGCGACTACAGATGTCTGTGAATAGGCTTACATCAGATCACATACACAATTCACAGTGGGCCGAGGCTCAACCGACGCAACACAAATGCAGGTTCAAAGTGCCGGTCCCCAGAGTGTCAGCTGTGCTCTTGACATTAGGTTGTGCGGAGAAGTGGATCACATAGTGAGTCAATGAGTCTCAATGGCTTTGTGAAATAGCATAATGGCAAAGCTTGCATCAGAGAGTGACTGTATAGTCTCTGATGCAAGCTCGTGCAGTACTGTGTTTCAAGCAACAATGCAAGGGTGTAACTACAGACCAAACAAGATTTCCTCGTTATCCATTGTTGGGTGATTTATTTTAAATCAGTCTCCCTTATTGATAATAATTAATCTCACTGCTCAAGACTCTTCCATTCCCATGTAAGTCCTAGAATTCAATAGTAGTTGTGACTGTGAGGAGGCAGACCTCACCTCATCAGTGATCTCAAGCTGCTGTTTAAGAAACTACAGATGCTTCTTCAAGAAAGGAAATATAATTAGAGCCTATGTGTCAGCATCACTACATTACTACAGAAGACTCTTATTGGACTGCTTCATATTACCAACAGGAATAGCCAAGGCACCAAGCTTCCCCACTAGCAATGCTAAACGTCTTAATATAAAATAGTCTGTTCCTACCAACTTTTTCAGGAACTCTTGAACCTTACCTGTGTTTCGACTAGAGGAACGATAGACAAAATGTATTTCCTGCTAAAAAAAAAAAGTCCCTGGGATGTAGATTGGAGTGCTGAAATTCGCAGCTGCTGATGGATGGACATTTCTCATAATGAATGAACATTTCTTTTCCGCTGATATTTCTTTGAGTTCGATTCATACCGAGTCTGCACTGCTGTGTACCGCCTCAAGAAATAGCCATAAGCTTGCACTCCAAAGTCCAACAATAACAAAAGCTCTCGCCTTTTCCTTCCTTCTTTTGTGTGTTACCAAACTCATTTTAGCTTTAAGCAGGGCAGGTGGTGACTGGCTGATACATGTTTGACTTAGTTGTACGTGCTCACTGCTGAGTTCAATCAGTTCTAGTACAAACCTGTACCTGACTGGATTGCTGATACTGATAGCAGCTCTCGTACGTACCTGCTGCCCTCGACACTTCTCATACATGCTAAATTGGTGTCGGTGTGCTGAAGAATACTGAAGACAACTCTCGGAGACTTCAGGGCTCGCCAGATTCATTCATGTGCCAGAGTTCAAAACAATCAGTGCTTGTTGGCCTGCGTGTGGACACAGTGCCTTCTGCCCTAGTGGAGTTTGGTGAAACTCACTGTTGCAGTGTGGTTGACTTTTAGTGCATGCTAGTGTTAATGACTGTTTTGCATTTTGATTTAAATGCTTTTTTCCATCTCCAGTTCATTTCTTATTTCTGCTTCTGTCACAACAAAACATAAAAATAGTTTTTTATTTATTTTCTGTAAAAAATAATACACATGTAGCATCAACACAATAATGATCAGCTTTATGTAGCATGCAGCCTAATATTTTGAAAGGATAATGAGGCATAGACTGCTTTAATACTACTTAATAGTGCACTTTTAGGTCCAGTTTCTCAGAGGCATTAAGACTAAAAACAAGATTCAAAAATATCCATTGAGAAACAGACTTAATCCCTGTCTGGGAAATCAGCCCTGTCTGTGCACCTGTCTGTTATCATGGAGCATGATTGTACACATCACAACTTTTGAGACTAGGCACCCACTGTGTATATACTATATTTAGAGGTTCCGATCTGAGTCAACTTAGGTGAGAGAACACTCTCAACATATGACAATACAGACTGAATCACTGATTTACATATTCCATGTTTTTTAATGCATCGTTCACGTTTTGATGTATGCGACTTGCTGTGCATGAGTTGAAATACTACCAACCCTATACCATATACACACAAATAAACACCTCTAAATAACTCTATGGTAAAGCATGAATGTGATCAAATGAGACTCCCTGCAAGAGATTATGGCACCATCCTGAAAAAGTACTGTATGAGGGAAAGCAGCTGTTACAATTTATGTTTCATAGATGGAAAGATGTTCTTTAACAAGTAAAGTCAGACTTCCAAACGGTTCTATCTACTGTTCTATCTGTAGTGCAGTGTGTGTGATGTTCCAAACTGTATGGGAGAAAAAACAAAAAAATATATAGATATTTATTTATTTATTCCTAGAGGGAGGAACTGCTCAGATGACAACTGAAACATTCAACTGTAACAAAACAAACAAAAAGAAGCTCCACTCTAGGCAATTATTAAAGACAAAACATACTATACCAGCTAAATCCTTACTTTTCTCCCCCTGTGAATGCATGAATGTTGTTGAAACTAAATTTTAAACTGTTGCTGGACATGGGGAGCTGCTTGTAAGACTGTACAGGCTGCTGTGCAATGGCAGCCTCTCCCTGAGGTATTGTTGCTGAGTCTTCTTGAGCAGCTCCTCTCCTCCACTGATAGAAAGCAGGATGACCTCAGCATATTATCATTCAGACACAGCTCGCTCAAAAGTTGACGACCAGCAGTGCTTGGGTTATAAAACTATCAGTATCTTCAAAAGAATAAAGTGATTAGGCATGAAACCAGAAACACACACTACAGTTACATTTGCAATCGTGACAGACAATGACAAGGTGTAAAATATGTAAACAGAACTAACTTCTTGTAATAACATAGTAAAATGTCTCATCTTTAAACATAATTATTAACATGACAAGGATCTACAGGTTGGAGTTTTCGTTTCGAGTGTGACTGAAGACGTCTGCTGGAGAAACTGAACCTGATGTTCTACCATCAGCACCCGAAACTACCTCATCAGACCTCTGGAACATTAAACAGGAGCAGCAAAAAACAATGACCAAAAAGATTTAAGAATAAACCCTTTGCCTGACCTCAGTAGAGAGTTTAGCAACCTCTCTGAACCTCCTCAGTTGTGACAAGTGCTGGATCCCAGATATCAGTCTCTGGAACTCCAGGTGTGGCGATGGTTCCTGCAGAGCGGGAGGCAGATTTTGAGAAAAAAAAAAAAAGTGAATAATGACATTGACTTGAATAGGCGAAAAATGTATTTTTGTAGTCATTTTTCACACCTGTGAATGAAATATGTGAGTGAATTTTCTAGTCAACCTACCTCTTGCAGACTCTCCAACTTCCCAGCTGCATACACACAAACCCAAAACATTAATGCAAAATGTATAATATAAGCAATGGCAGCTGCTGTGAGTACAAATGAGTCTTTTTGCTTGCACTGACTGCTCTCACAAATAACACACGGTACCTTGGTACTGTAGTTGCTCCCTGCTCACAGCCTGCAGGGAGGTCTGATCCTTCTTGTCACCACTGTCCATCTTTTTCCACCTCTGCCTGCTTGGTCTTCAGCTCAGTCTGGATATGCTTCAGGGTCATCTTGAGCTTTGACAGAAAGAAGGAGGAGGGCAGAGACAAGATAAGATATATTATCTCTGTTAGAAATATGTGACAAGAGTGTTATAATAAGAGAGATCAATTCTGTTAAAATTTTAGAAAGGTTGTATAGTATATTGTAACCATCCAGCAAAAATGTTTCTCCTGAAAACTTAACACTGAATATAAACTGGCAACCTGGACCTTTCCTGCCCTGCTTGGCCTCAGTGTTGGCCTTGCAGGTCATCACCTGCAGAGCCAGTGTAGCTTCCTCTCCATCCTCATTTGTACATTAATAACTTTTCCTGATTGAGGATGCCAGGGTGGGGGTAAAGATATAATCTCAACTGAAGAGAAAATGGTCAAGTCTTGTTTTGTATGGGGGTGCAGGGTAATGATAAAGAGTGGAGTAGGGTTTAGATTTTATAGTTTGGGGGTGCCTGTGCAACTTGTCCCACACTTTCAGAGCTCAATCCACTTGGTAAAGGGTTCGTTTTGTTATCCCCATAACCCCAAATCAGTTCAGTTCAATGCAGATTCACAATTATTAAGAAAACCAAAGACAACCCAGTACATAAAATATGCCTAGCAGTAATGTCAGATAAGTTGTACCATCACGTTAATGTATCTTCAAACATTACAGTTATGGCTGAAAATGACAAACCAAATCAACCACCACTTTTCTACCCAGAAGTCGTGTTGTCAGCGCCACAGTCTATAGATCTAATCAGTGGTGGAGTAATCTGTATAGTGATGAGGTTTTTTTCATTTGAGCACAGCTCGGTGTGCTGTCATGCTGATTTGATCACGTTCTAAATGTCTAGTTGACCAGATTGCTTCATCAGAACTAGCTGTTGTATAATTTATCTTTTAAAGGCTGAGCAAAAACAGATGAATTACTTACGGTACTTCTGCTAATATAATACAATGAGACAACAGAAAGAACATTAACAGGGCATTGAGCCAAAAGAGTGTGCCTGTGCTCTTTTTAATCATAGTTCTTCTTGTGTGCCAGAAAGTGCTGTGGACTGGATTTAAGCTTTAGGTTATTCAATTCTGACCAAATCAAATATAATGAAATACGACTAAATTCCAACATCAAATACAATTAGCAGGAATTTAATGCTGGTTTAAAAATGTTTTCCCTCAACTTTATGACACAATGTTGTTTATTAAAGTATTTAACGAGCTGTAAAAATGTTGATGTTGATAGGTTTGAGTAAAATAAGATTAGGATGAACTTGAAAAAACAAACAAACCTATCTTTCAAAGAGTTATAATTTTAAGAAAATATGACATTTAAAAAAACGTATTTACATGAATCTGGATGTGATAATTATGTTATTAGTAATAACAATGAAGGAATTTCAGTGGAATGTCATGTGTATATATTGCCTTGTTTACAAACTGCAGGACAAAAATCAGTGATGTCACTATTTCTGTGACATCATTCAAACTCATGATGTCACTATTTCTGTGACATCATTCAAACTCATGATGTCATAATGGATAGAATCCTTTCATGTTCTGCCTTATGACATCATGTTCTAGAATGCTGATATAGGAGTCTTTATAGGGGAGAAGCAACATTGTGACTCAACACTGACTTACAGGTGAACTGAGAAAGATTTGTGTCTACAGAGATAATCTGTTCACACTAAAATACGTGTTGCATCAACTTTAAAAATAGTCAGGCGTCATGGCAAGAAGAGACAACAGAGCCAATAGGGTAAGATGTTCAAACCAGGAGACACTTTTTACACACATTTTATTCAGAGCTGCACTGCATGTTTTTAATGGCTTCATATTCTATCTGAAGTTAATACAAGTTCATAAAATTATTTGTCATATACAGTTACATAAATGTCTTCATGTATGTTTCTGTTTATGTTTCACAGGACTATCACAGAGGAATGGAGGACATGAGAAGACACATGGAGGGTGAGATGGTGGAGATGGAGGACAAGCTTAAGACAATTGCCAAACTCATGGTCCTAAAGGAGAGAAAGACCTGGGCAAGTGAGCGAGAGCAGCTCCTTAAAGACAAGAGGATGCTACAGAGAAGGCTGTCCAACACAGAGGCAGACCACAACAGGTTAAATGAGATGATGGGACAATCAGAAGAGATCAGCTCTCTGAATCACCAACTCTCCTCTCTGAGGGAGAAACATGAATCGTCCAAAATCCTCTTTCAGAGAGAGCTGAAGAAACAGCGCCATAGGGCCAAGGAGGAAGTAAAGAAGAAAGATGAAATGATCATCTCTCTTCAGCAGAAGGTCCAAGCACTGGATGAGGAAATAGAGAGGACAGCAGCCTCTGCAGATGAATCCAGCTGGCAGGATAAAGTCAGTGAGCTTGAGGCACTCCTGTGTGAAAAGGACAAGCAGGTCAGCACGGCCAATGCAAAAAGAATTGCACGAACACATGCTCACATTGACACTTTGGCCAAGCTGAGTGAAGCGCAGACTGCTCTAAAACAGAGCAAACTGACATTTGACGCGCTCGTTGAAAAACTACAACAGCAGCTGTCTGAGAGGGAGGAGAGCCATAAGAAAGAGGTCTTCGAAAAAGTAGAGAGCTTCCAGAAAGAGTTCTTCGATAGAGAACAGGACTTAAGAAGGCAACTCTCTGAGAAAGAGGGGCTTTCTGAAATGGTGGAGTTGTTCAAAAAGGAGCTCTCGTACCTCACTGAAACCTGGGATAGAAGAGCACTGCGGTGGGAGACGGAAAAGCGGGAGCTGGAGGGGACACTGCAGAGCAGCAAGCAGACATTGGACCAGAAGGAGACCGAGAGGACAGAGGAGATCCGACGTCTGACGGAGGAAAACCTCCACCTTCAGGTACGATGTCTCAACTTGTCTTTTACATTCTAACTACTTATTTCAGATGGCTTGAAGCTTTGGAAGTAAAATCTAAATAATGTCGTCTTTCTCTTTTCAGGAGCTCTTAATGAAGAAGAAGGAGAAGAAGAACTTCTTGAGGTCATGGTTCAAGAAATAAGGGCAGCAGCAACACCTTCTTCCCTCAACACTCTCCCACCCCCCCCCCCCCCACACACCCCTCTACCATTCCTTACCTCACCTCCACCTTTACTCTGGACTTCCCTAACCCTTCCCTCCTACCCCCTAACCCTAACCCCAGTTTTACCATAACCTGCACTTCTTACCCCCTTCCCTTCCCCTTCCTCTTCCCCTTTCCCTTCCCCTTCCCTTAACCCTTTCCCTTCCCCTTCCCCTTCCCCTTCCCCTTCCCTTAACCCTTTCCCTTCCCCTTCCCTTAACCCTTTCCCTTCCCCTTCCCTTCCCTTCCCCTTCCCCTTCCCCTTCCCTTTCCCCTTCCTTTAACCCTTGTATTAAAATCCACAAACTGTGAGAGTTCTGAATTTCTCTTTTATTCATTTATGTTTTAAACTGTGACATTTCTCTCTGACGTGCTGTCACATGTAAACTAAACAGCTTTTTGGGGCCCAATGGTGTTCAGGGATCCACTAAATTAATTGAGGCCCCAAAAGTCCCCTGTAATTGATAAATGATTATATTTGACATCAGTAGATTGTCAATGATGAATCCATGTATGAACAGCTCTACCACACCACAAAGTTGCACAACTACTCATTTAATCATCAGCAATGTGTATTGAGTTGCATATTTTGATAAAACACATTTAATCTTAAACAGCACAATAAAAAATGATCAGTTAAGCAATAGTTCCTGATCTTCAGTCCAGGAATGATCTGAACTTGCACATTTATGGAATTATTACCAAAACATTAAGTGACTTGAGATAACATTTGTTTTGATTTGGCACTATACAAATCAAACTGAATTGAAAATTGAATGAACAGTTTTCTTCATATACAAGTCCATGTGCATAAAAATGCAATCAGCTGAGCACATATCGGACCTGGTTCTCTGAGAGTGCGCATCACACAGTTTCCTTCTCTTCAACCCGTCACGAACAGTGTCGTGATATGTGCATGATTATTTTAATGATTGTTTTGTTTTTTTAATATCCAGTTAATTACTGATTGCTGGGAATAGTTGAACTCATAATTCTCTTCCAGATCTATTTTAATACATATTAAAATCATCTGCTTTCAGAAATAAATTGTGTCAAAAATGTTACAAATCATGCTCATAGGTGTTTGATTTAAACATTAACTTGAACAGTCAATTAAAATGTTCTGTTGGACATCAAAGGCTCCAAAGGTATCTGTAAGTGTGGAGATATTACATCTGCCAACCAAATTTCTTATATCTCCCTGTCTATGTGTGCCTCATCTCTCACCCATGGTATGCTGGGATCCATCAGATGGATGGATAGATTACATACACACACATACAGATGGTGTAAACAGATGATAACAGTTAATATATCAATAAGTACTCCTATTCTCCCGATCTAACACTCCATATATAGGAAACTTTGGTTGTTATTTCAGGCACTTGTAGCATAGTGCACATGCTGCAATATATAACAGTGACCGCTCTGAATTTCCTTACATTGTGTCTGCTATGAATTTAATTATCTTTAATATATTTTGTTAATAGAAAGTCTATTTTCGCATGGTACACATGCTCTTGCCCTGTATATGTTTTGAATCTGGGTGCCCCTTTTCTTTCTCAAAATATCTTGGTGGTGAAATTTCCCCCAAGGTGGCATTCTCAACAACATTTCTATAGTTCTCTCACATACCTGCTCCCGCCACACTTGAAACATTCAGTCAGCATCAGGCAGCGAGTACAGGGTAACATCATCAAAGTCCTAAATACCAGCCAAGGGAAAAGTGAAATAAAAAAAATAAACATTGGGTTAGTATGACTAGTGTTGATATGAGGCATGTATCCAAGGCTTTTAAATGATCTTTTTCAGATAACTGCATTGGGTGTCATTGGAGGACTTGACATTAAGGATAGCATTTGGCAAGTTCTGAAGAATAGTTTTACCATCTCCCTTGCCAAACATTTCAATTGGCGTAATATCAATGGAAAAACAGCTTTCAACAGACTGCAACTGAAAGATGTAATTATTGGTAAGTGTAACCTTGTGATTTCAGTCTAATGAGTACATTCCCCTTTTCTTGTACGTTTGACACAGTAAATACACACTGTTACTAGGTTCAACCAACTCAAATGATTCTCAATAAAAAAGTCAAGTAAAAAGAAAAAAGAAAAAGTCAAGTAAACTGTCAAGCATTGGTACTCTGTCCTTACAAACGGTATCAAAACCAACAGTTTCTCACTAAATGTTTCTTCCTGGAGTAAAAGAACCCACACACAGCCATGCATCACCACACATCTGGGCTTTCATCCAGACAGAGACAAAAACACAATGTGCTTTAGCTGTTGCTTGGTATCTTCAGCCATCATCTCAACCCATCCTGATATGGTTGTGTCTGAAAGCTGTAATCCATCTATTTGTTTCAGGATTGCGTTATCGTTGCTGATGTTGGCATATAATTGTTCAACCGAAGCAAGAAAACACTAAGAATTTCCGCATAGATCTGTGAAAGCTGTATTGTGTTGAACTAAAATTCATGTCTGTCTCTCTTGAGGCACCTGCAGATCTAAGATATCTAAAATATTCAGGACATACAGTGGGGTCCAAAGTATGAGACCGCTTTCCAATTCCATTGTATGGGACACAGTCTAAAGAGCCTACAAAGAACTTGTCAAATTATAATATTAAATGTTATGCTTGTTATGCTAAATACTGTGATAGCACAGTGGGATTTATATATAACATGGATCTAACAATAGAACTGCACATTATTAATACTATTAACTCAATTTAGGCAGAGGATCTAGCAACAGTTAGGAGTCCCAACCCATCAGCCAAGACAAGATGCATCCTTGTCCACATACTAACCACCTCACTGACCCAACAGTTGTGTTGGCAGGGGTCTGACCAGAAGTTGGCATTTGGGTTGGGCATGAATGCATGGGTGGCCTTTATTTTAGCAGAGGAAACCAACTGGGAGCAAAGCCCTCATTTCCACTGGTGCCCTGCAAATTGAACAGGGTATCAACAAAACAAGACATTTCTAACTGCCCTGATACATTTGTTTCTCTGTCTGAAGGTCTGCCAGTCTTTAGAGGATTTTGAGCCTAGTGCTTTTGCCCATACTACATTATTTAACTTTAACATCTCTGAGATTTCAGGTATGAACCAAGGATTCTATCTATTTTTTTTTACCCTGTTTTTCTGAAAAAGGGAGTATGTTTATTTACTAAGGAGTTAGAAACATCTGTGAAATGGCTTATATGAGTGAGGAATAGCACATCATTTTGTGATATTACTGAGGATTAAATCACGAAGAAAAGCCTGCGCAACAACATTTTTAAATCTCTCTTTATTATAATCTTTTTTTGTGTGTGGAATTTCTAATGCAGAAAATTGGGCAAATATCTAGTGCAAATACACCACTGGCTGTGAAATTAGGTGGTTTGTTTGTTAGGATTATATCTTTTCTGTATTTCTAGTATCTGAGTAGATGAAGAAATTTGTTAAATTTGATTCAATACAATGATTTTTTAGCACCTTAGTGGACAAACTTAAGCAACCAAGGTTAAGGTCACCATTGAGCAAAACTACAAAAGAGTCATACTCATATATAAGATTTACCCATTTATAGGTACTTTGATTAGTAGACAGGGGGTGCAACACAGACGACAGCAAAAGAGTTTCTTACAAAACTAAAAAAGCCCTAACCCCCTTGTGGTTCGGTCCAACCTATGTGTATATATATCTGTCTGTATGTATGGAGATATATGATTTGTTTGTTGGTACCAACCTTCTAGCATACATGTGGACCTCTGCAGTTTAGAAAGAGAAGTCAAGAGAAGTATCAACTAAAGCTTGCTTAATGGTCTCATTTCTCAAGTCAGCTGAGGCTTATATATAAAAAGGCAGCACAATTGTCAACAAAGGGGATATCTCTGTGTGTGCACTAATGCTTTAGCTAGATGTGAAGTTACGCTAAGGTAGGTAGTAGTAGGTACAGTATGTAATGTTCATGTGTGTTTAGACCTTAAACGAGGAACAAAATCAGAAATTTGAATCCAAAAGTTTGAAGACCAAATTACAGAATATTTTGTCACTATGCAATATCCAGTTTTCATGTTTCTGAAACAGAGGCATGGTGGTATTTCACAAAGCCAGATTAATCTTAACTTCTGTTCCCAGGCTAGTTTAAAAGGCTCCAATTCTGGATGAACTAGACTAGACCTCTTTTTACAGCTGACATTTTAGCTAGTCATTTAGTCCTTTATGACCAAAAGTTCCAAGAACCATGGAACCAAATAAAATGAACCCAGAAACTAAACAGTAACTAAAAATCCCTTTTGCACATTCCTGTTTCTGTTTCTACTGCATCTGAAGAGGTAGGTTAGGCAAATTAGACAACAGCTTTTACATATGTAGGAGACCCAGTGTCCCTTTTCTTCTGCTGTCCTGGGATGTGTCTAAAACCCAAATGATCTGTGCTTATACAATGATTACCTTTAACCTCAGGATATGGATGTATAGCCTATTTAACTGGGTTTGAAATTACTACAAACTAAACTTAAAGTCCCTTTCTCAACATTTAAGTTTTAGTCTTACACTTCACAAGACTAATCCTCCTCTCACCCATACCTCCAAAGACCCCCAACCGTGTCATGAAGTGGGATTTATGACACAGACTAAAAGCAATCACAGTTTTTCATCAACTCTTCAAGTCTCAGAAAACACTGTATTAAAAGACTTTTTCTTGGAAGAAAAAGACTGTTAGCACAATTTAACCCCATCAGCCTACCAAGACGAGTTGCGACAATCCTATCACCGTCCCGTCTCAAAGTCTTTTTATCTCTCCTCTCCATCTCCTATCCCAACACATACAGACAGACACACACACACACACACACACACACACACACACACACACACACACACACACACACACAACCTCTGTCACATATACACACACCAGGTCCGGTTATAAAATGTGAGATTGCATTCCTGAAGATTCTCCAACTTTACCTCTTTTCTTGAAGTCAAAGCCAATGTATTAAAAGATTAATTACCTTAGAAATGACAGGTTGTTAATTGAGAGAAAATACACGTCACAAATCCAGATCCAATTCTGGAGTCTCTATGAAGCATTCATTTCAGATCAAAGTTTAATTTTGTGTGAAGGATTATTCTGGATAATCTGGATTACTCTGGTTGTAATGAGTGACACCATGTAGCCATAGGATCTAGCAGAAATGCAATTTTGAGTACACATATCAGCTTTATGTAAATTATTTGATTATCTTGTTTAATTATGCATCTTAGGTCTTGTTTTATTTGATAGTTTAACCACTTAACACACGCCCCTGTTTTTTATGCTGTTAGCCTAAACGACATGCTCAAGTTCTGAGCATCACAGATCCCACATAGTTTGAGACTCAGAGATGTGTCTGGTATCATTGGAAAGGAAACACTCTCAGGATTCTTGTAAACGTGTCTGTGTGATTCTGTGACTTACTGACAAAGAGTGGCAGAGGTTACAATGATGGGGTTGTTTACTCGCCCATAGGTTTGCCTATACAATGACATGTACAGACATTCAGGGACCTCTCAGCAGGATATAGACACAATGAGGCCACAGCCACAGGTATTGGCTTCATGCAGTCCAAATTTGGAGTCAAAGAGTTATTTTTCAACAGGTATGTCCATGCGTTTTCCTCAGGTCCTTTTTGGAGACTCCAAATGGACACTTGATTACCAAAGCTGTATAACCACAATCAAACACCTATAACTTTACAACCCCTTTGCCTACAATCAAAATCTTGGCCTCTAATGAAAGCTGACACCATAGCATTATTATTATTATTATTATTATATATTATATTATTATATATAACCTTTTTTTTATTTTTTATTTATCTATTCATCTATTTATCCATCTATCTATCTATCTATCTATCTATCTATCTATCTATCTATCTATCTATCTATCTATCTATCTGTTTATTTTGCTATAAGTCATATGTCAAGTCGAAGAAGAACCAACCGTGTACCAAAATGCAGAGTGCGTAATGATATATGGTTCAACTCTTTTACGCACCAGGCGCACGCCGGTTACGCTTGGAGTTTGTTTATGGACAAACCTCAGACTATTGGCTAAAAGGTTATCAACTTCATTTCACCGAATATTTCCATAGGCTGGAACAGCTGTCAATCAAAGCCATGTCATCATTGTCGTCGGTCACATGTTCTCATTGGCTTTGGAGACATGTACTGCCTAATCCTAAGCACCGATTGGCTTGTGTGTGGTGTCGTCAGATGCAGGAGAGGCTCACGGTCGTAAACATCTAGTCACGTGTACTCTGAGATGGACGTGCAGGTCAGGAAATGACGTAAACGGACCGTATATGGTTTGTTATTTGTGTTATTACGTTACGTGTTGGACTAAATACATGGACATTTTGAGGAAAGTATTTCGGTTTTATGGAAACGGATTTCATATTTCACAAGAATGGATATTTGGCGAGCTGTACAGAAAGTCCTGAGTCATAAGATGATCGTTGTGGATAAAGGGAAGACTTTGAATGTAAGTAGCATTATAGCTTTTCTCACTTAGCTGAGGGGCTAGCCGAGCTAATCGCTAATACTATTACGGCTGTGAGCAACCATATAAGTCATGAGTGGTCTTGAATGAATCAGGAGAATCTAAGCTTTCTAACAATGTACAGCATGAATATATATGTTTAAGGGTTGGTGTTTAACACATTCAGAAGAACGTGTGGCTACCTCCTAACATCCGTCCCGTTCCGTAGATGGAACAGCGTGCGTTACGAGGTTAACATACGTCTAACCTTGTGTGCCTTGATGTTAGGATTAGTTAAAACAGTAAAGAGAATATTTGGTATAATTTCAGTTTAGGATGTTTGGAAATACCCATAGAGTCTTATAGCAGCTTGTGAAATAGTCATGAAATTTAATGTATAGATGCATGTAGCCTAGAAGGACACAAATTTTCCTTTTTTTTGTGACACTAAGCCCGACTTTCAGACTAATATATTTAAATACTGTAGGAAATATCTTTTGTGCCTGCACTACGTCAGGATTGTGAAATCGCTGTTATAAAATAATGATGTTTTGTGGTGTGACAATGCTGTGATCATGGTCTGGTTAGGTTCGGCACACACTAATTGGTTAGGGTTAGGGAATCAACCCAGAGGAGAACTCTCTTTTCCCTCAAAGGATTTTCTGGGCGCACAGGAAAATGTGTCTCTCCACCCTAAAACATGCCATGCCTGAGGCAAAAATAAAACCATGTATCATGTGATCTATTAAATTTAACCTTGTTTGCAGCATTCAAACTCCAGTGAGATAAACTTTGTTAAAAGTATTCAGTATTCATTTTATTTAGTACTTATTTAGTTTTCTATATATTTTCTTCATTTTTTCTTCTAACCCGTGAGTATTCAAAACATATTACTTAGTTTATTACTGCTAATTTCAACACGTGTAATTATTATGCATATGCACTATTAGTTTTTTTCATTGTGATTATATTGCAGGAACAAAATAGGACCAAACTAATTTTGTTATTTGCAAAGGAACCACATAGGGGACAGCACTGTACCTCGTGTACCCACAGTAAAATGCCCAGAGGTTAGAGTGGGTTGAAACAATCTGGAACTTTCTGGCACCATAAATAAATCTGATTGGCAGTTTCATACATAATAATGTCAAGCAAGTTTGTTTTCATGTGCTGGTACTCCTTCCAGCTGATGCCATTGATATATTCACTTAGCAAATCAGAAAGCATGTCACCCCATGGCCAAGCCTCCACACCCAACACATACTTCTTTCATTCTCATGACTTCCATTATTCTGTTATTTAACCCCACCACACTGGTCCCGCTGCTGGTATGAGAAGCATAAAGTGCTCTCACATTGGTATGATTATTTCCCACTACAAAGCACATTATTAACATTAATGAGTGATAATGATCAAATCAAAGCTTGAATACGTAATGTCATTCATTTTGGATTTCTTTTTAACCAGATAGTGGATATGTCCATGATTATCTGGTTAATTCAAATGCAGCACAAACCAGAGCCAGAGCAAGAAAGGGGTGTTCGAAGATGGCCCGGCTGATCACCTAGCCTGTCCACAAAGAAATCAAATCCACCTGAGCTCACAGTACAAATCAATTGCAAAGACTGACAGCAGGGCTGCAGAAAAATGTCTTTATTGCTGGGCTGTGCATGCAAAAAACAGAAGTGCAGAGACAGGGCAGGGCTGATGAGACTGATACATGACAGGTGTGGAGACAAATGGGCTGGGGAGGAGTGCAGGAACACAAAAGTGAACTGAAAATCAAAACCCGGAAAACACCGCCATAACCCAAATATAAATCAAATGAGCGTTAACACACTGGAATCCAAGAGAACAAAGACAAAAACTTCAAAAGACATGGCACTTTATTTCTAATGGGCATGGTTAAGTCTGGTTTGGGCTACTTCTGTGTCAACCACATACATTCCTCACACAGGACGGGTTTTTCATTGATTATATTGATATTCCACCAGTTAAACCCCAACTGTCACTTCTCCAAATGAAGAAGTTCCCTCTGAAACTAAGTTCCTCAAACGAGCCAAACACACTCTGACAAACAAACTAACTGTCAGGAGAGAAACTGAAAACTAAAAAAAAACAACACCAAATCTCCATCTGAAAGCAGGTAAACAACAAGCAGACATCCCAGTTTGAACTAATATCACAGACAGTGAACAGGTGTTGTGAAAAGAAGCTCTGTGTGTCACCAACTCTCTACACTAGAGTTTCCTGCCAGAGAGGCTCCTTGTCCCAGCACAGGTTGATCTGCAGTGGTGGCACTTTATCATTTTTTTGAGTCAGTGTGTGATGTATTCTACAGACATAGATACTGAAATAATACCTTAAATGTGTAAAGTTGCTGGTATTTTATCAATGTGACCATCAACAGTTGAGAACCGGTTGTGTCACATGGAAAAAATAGGCTAGACCCCCAATCTCTAGATGAAAAACTGCAGCAGCCATATCTCACGTGAGCTGTGTGGCTGCTGTAATCTGTTATTAGGGGCACTGAAATGAAAAGCAAGAGATTCTGCGATGCACACATGCTGCTCATGTTGCCAGTGTGTCCCAGCCATTAGGATTCCCACTTGTCAAAACCCACTTTAACCCCTAAGCATCTCCCAGTATTTCCACCAGTATGCAGGATGCCCACAATGGGCCCCAACCTAGAAGACCTTGTGGACAACTGCTTCTACACGTTTTACATCATGAGTCCACCACAAAAACAACCATAATGAGACTGGTCCATCAAAACAGGACCACAAATATTAAGGGGGAAATTAAGGAACTCAAACTCAATTGTGGAAACCACATGTAATGAAAACAAAACTATGAAAGAAGCGATACTCGACCCCCAGAGGTGCAGCATGCACAAAAATCTCATATTCATAGGAATAAAAAACTACTTAAAAACAACCCAGAACCAGCAATAAAATAATTCACACAATTGGCCCTGAAACTCACCTAGACATGCCATAACAGACTCAGAAGGACAGTGTCATGGAATCAGCTGCTTAGGACTGTTTTTGTTTATTCTGTGTTCATCTGATCATTGCCACTCCCTGCCCTGCAATCACCTTGTTCCCCTCTCCTGAGCTTCCCCACCCTCTTCCATATCTGGCCCTTATCATCCTCATCAGCTTCCCTTTCAGTCTCTCTTTCATATACAGCCCTTTCTCAGATTGTCAGTCAGATTGTCAAGCCACATGTCCTGCTTTCACTTTAGTTAGCTTCTTTTGTTTGAAGCCTGGGTTTTGTGGGTAAATACATTTTGTTTGGACTCTTGATTTGCATCTGAATTTGTGCTTTTTGATTTCAGCACTGTCAACACACAGTTCACAACCCAACAGAAGATAGTTCAGCAACCTCATATAATACCAAATACTGGCACTCAACACATAATCAAACTGTACATTATGGAGCTTGTCTTGGCAATAGTTGGAGGCTACAAAACCAGTCAGCCAGGGAATAGATGTCATTCCAGTCCATCACAAATTTACTACTTTTTAACAAGCTATTTTATTATTGCAGATATCTCTGACCACATCATCCATCCAATCACTTTCAGTCATGCCCTAATCCAGTTCATAATGCAAAAACAATCAATAAATAAATAGGAAAAACAACCCAAGTGTTTTAACATGTCCTTACTCAAACATAAAGAATTTGATTCGTACCTCAAGACAGATTGGACATTCTTAACGGAAACAAATGACTGAGCAAAAACCTCACCAACAATCTGGAAAACAGCTAAAGCAGTACTAAGAACAAAAATCATCTCATAATCAACATAATAGTAAAGAAAGAAGTAGAAAACAAATTGGAGGAAGAAAATCAAACTTATCAATTTTCACACAATGCCTTCACAGTGCTTGATTTTGCTCATTTTTCATTCAGCCAGCCCCCCTGGCCTCTTATAGCAAGTTTTAGGACAATCCCCCACCCTTTCCTATTTTTGACTTTTTCGACACTACTGGCCAATTTTTGCCCGCTTATTTAAATTAATTTGACATATTTTACTTATTTAATTGTTTTTTTTCTTCTTTTCTTCGCATGCTGTCATGTTACCCATCTGTGTCCTATTGTGTTTTTTAAACCAATATCACCCTGTTGCTTCTGTATTAGTTAGTATTATTAGTTAGTCAATACTGTCTATACATGTATGCACAAATGGTGAACAAAAAAAAAAGTAGTAGATAAATAAATAAGGACAAAAGAAAAAGAAAATAGGTAAACTGAAAAGGCTTATACATATGCAAATAAAAAAGCCTGAAATAAGATGTCACTGTCCAGACAATCTTCAGATACAGATCACATGTCAATACCAGCTGTAAATGGGGTCAAGGAGACAATTGCAAAATAGCAAATTGCTTCGGTTTCCTAGTTACCTAATCAAACAGTGAATGACAATCGTGACAGACAGTAATGATTCTTATGAAAACACAAAGGTTTAATTCTTTAGTTCCCATAGTCACAAGACATGGTGAGAATCTACGATAAGATATTCAGGTTATATTTAAATATTGCACATAAGCATGAATGGTAATTGGACTGCATTTGTAGTCTGGTCTACTGACATCTCAAAGTGCTTTACAACTCATGCCAATATTCACCCTTTCGCGCATACATTCATACGCTGATGGCAGAGGCTGCCATGCAAGATGCCAACCTGCTCATCTGAAGCTTTTACAATGTTTCTAATGCTCACTCACCCATTCACACTCACTCCGATGCCACAGCCATCAGGAGCAATTTGGGGCTCATTATCTTGCCAAAGGACACTTGGGGTTCAAACCACCAACCTTCTGATTAGTGGACGATTCGCTCTACTTCCTGAGCCACAGCCACAGCAGTATGTAAGAAAAAGAGAGAGGTTAGGAAAGGAACATCATACATCATGTCAACTCCCATTACAGTAATTACAGTACCTAAAAGGACTGCACTGTAGGCTTTTCAGTTATGTGGAACTGATTTGTGAGACTGTAAAAATGAGCTTTAATACTTCATCATGGGACTGATCATCCTCTAATTAGTGTTGTGAATAATCTGCCTGATCAAACCTGGCTGTTTGTTGCTGTGTGTGTTGCCCTTTTCCTCCTCTGAGCAGACTGCCTCTGTGTGGTTGGCCACGGACACAGCATCACCAACAACTCGGCAGCCAGGCTGAGAGAGTAGGGGCCCTTATTGATATGCTAATGCTGTTGTTCATTAGCTGTCTTTAATTAGTGAGTGTGCTGCAGTTGGTTTCTAGCTGAACTGCAGTTACAAATACTACACTACTTATCAACCGACAGGAGACACACACCATTCCCAAACAACTTCGGATAGAGGCAGGAAAAGCGCCATCATGAAGGAGTCATGAAGTTGATAAAAAGTAAAGGAAGTAATGGACTGAGATGATTTAGGTGAATTGAGGGCAGAAAAATATTGGGAAACTGGAAAATAGCCTGTGTTAAGAATAAGGAGGGGATAGAAACAAAAGTGAATCGTTTTGCGAGGGGATGATAGCGTATGCTCTCTTACATCAATCAAGAAACCCAATCACACCCTTGGCACAGTTTGATCTGCTGCAGTTCAACTTTATTATTTTGCTTATTAACCAGGGTCTATGGTAATTTATTTCAGAAATGAGTGGCTTTCGACCACATGCAATCAAAACACTGATGAGTCAACCTTTAATGAGTCAGGGAAATGAGCTGCACTGGCTGAAAACCTGCAGCATGGTGGGTATGGATGAGGTTGGGAACTATGCACTCCAACAGAGTTTTGTATTTTGCACTGATTTATGACCTTTCCTTGCACTCTATTGAGTTATTGACCGCCTGTCTAGTCTTATCAACCAATGTTTGTAAATGTAAATGAGGGCAAAGGAATGATAAAATGTGCCAGGTGCTACAAACAGAGGGACACCTGTGGCATAGGCCACATAGGCATTTTTCCTCATTGACTTGCATGAGTTTTCATCAGGTTTGTTTTTCAAAGCGGTACTGGTCGGTCAGTTTTCGGCCAAAGTTTTACGTGTTACCTCAGGCCATGCCACTAAACACTCATTGAATGGCACTTTCATTCTCTCTTTTTCTTTTTGTCTGGAGGACTTTGTCTGGGTACACTTTTTTACTCTCTAGGAGTGGAGGTACTGCTTCACTTTTTTGCAGTCTCCAATCTACAGTTATCACCTATAGGCACCAACATAGCCAGTCCCCCTGTATAAACATGGGGACTGAAAGTTGGCCAAGTGACTGATAAGTTTTCAAACTTAACTTCAGTTTGACCCCAACTGAAATCTGAGGACAGTCCAGTGGTGCTGCTACTGCAATGAGTCTGAGAGTCAAGACAGGCAATTTGACCTCCATTTTACCTGTACAAATGTTGAGTATTGCAATAACTTGAATTAGTTTCAGCTGTGCAAAGCATTCTAACACCAGGGCTTCACTGCAGTACAAGAACACATTCTAAACTCGAGTATACAGCCAGTCATGAATGGAAAAGATATTGTGACCCAAACATGTTTTTTAGGCATGGCCAGAATTAGGGTGCTCAGGGGTATAATGAGCTGCTAATGCTCATGCTAGCATTGTGATGTTATTGATCTGATTTCATGCTGCCCCCAGTGCAAGTACTTTTCCACAGAACAGCAGGTCACAGTAAAAGGAGCTGGTTAGTTGTCCAAAAATGACCAATAAGTCCAAAAATGAGCAGTAAGGCCTGTAATGTGAGTGAAGCTTTAGACTTAATGTACTTGCCACAGTTTTACACCCTCACTGCTTTTCTGTTGAATAAGAGTTTTATCTACAAAATGGGCTCAATTATCTGGCTGAGCTGTTGGCTTCTTGTACAATTGGTCTATCATCTTACTGCTTGCCACAGCTCCGAAAAGAAAACCCACATTGTAATAGACTCTAAATTCCCTTTACACTCAACTGCAACTGTACTTCACAAACAGCTTTCTAATGGATGCGGAGCGAAGTCTGACAAAGTGACAGCTAAGGTTGATGAAAGTGGAGCCGAATCTGACAAGCAGACCCTGACATGTCCTACCGAGGCCACCACACATGAGACTTATTATTGAGAGGATTCAAAGTCTCAAAACACTCAAGCTCTTGTGTACCAGCAAGCACTAGACAGTTTATATTTTGCTATAATTTCAGTGTATTTGTGTGTTTGTTATCATCACTCTCATCTCATCCCAGTGTCACTTTTCACTGATGTGCTTTCTGGTCGTATTGTTCTTCCTTTGTCATTCAAAGTTGCGGACACGCTGTGAAAGCATACAGCACGTCATTTACCGAGACAGGCTTTCTTTCCGCCGTCAACCTTCTCCTCTTTCTTCCTCCTCTCCTGTCGCCACTCCTCCTCGAGGCCACTCGGTATGCAGACGAGAGGCTCTTGATAGTTTTTCGCTGTGAGCTGAGGTATTCTGTGATTTCTGATTTGGCTTTCAGACGCTTCAGACGATGGAGCCACCGCTCTCCCTGAGAAGCCTGACAGCCATGTTAGGATATGATGAGAGCCACAGAACGCAAGAGAGACTGACATTTTTCTGTCATCCTCTCAGACACCCAAACTCCAGATGTCCTTTTCATCTCCAGCAACCTTGCTTTGTTATTCTATCCACCGACTGTTCCCTCTCTGCTTCCCCACGCCCTCCCTCCATTTTCAATAATACATACATTTAAACATGAGACCTTCCTGATTCATTGTGAGGTCTCACAGTAGGCCACCTATCAGTGTGATCATCAAAACATGTCACTCAGTGGTCTTGTTGCTCCATGATTGGAATTTCATTTTATCACTAGCAAAACTAAATTTCTCTTCATTTTCTTCCTTTTTCCCCCCGCTCTCTCCTCTGCCTCACTCTCTCTTACTCCATCTGTTATCACTTTGTCATCATGCTCTCCCCACTTTTGAAGTTAAAACCTTTTTATGGAAGGTCTTGAATTGATGATTTAAAAGGTTTGAGGCATCACAGTAGCATTTAGGACAGCAGCTGGCCTCACAACAAGGCACCAGACCCCCACTGGTGTAAGAAACTAATGTCAAAGTGTTACATTGACGTAAAATCTCATTTTCACATCTATACAGTATATACATCAACACAAATGCTTGCATGTGCACATTGTATTAACTCTTTGTACTATATAATCCTGGTTAGTATTTTGTATATTCTATTTTCTTCATTTTAAACTCTGTAACATCTCTTTTCACTTTAAAAAATACATATTTGACACATTTTATATAACAGATTTATGTTCTATACTATTTATGATTACTTGACTATGGTGTGACTTGTGTTTTATGTACTTTATATATTTCTATCCACCAAAACATCAAGGCCAGTTCTTTGTGCAGTATCTGTAAACCTAGTTGGCAATAAAATATGTTTAATGAGACAGACAGCAACAAAAAAAAAGAAAGAAAGAAAGGAATGAAAGATGAAAGAAAGAGAGAAAGATAGAAAACAACAGTGTCAAGATAGTGCCAAGATGGTATTGGATCAAGAGAAGCAATCCATGAAAAATGTATGATATTTTCCAGAAGCCAAATTGGAGCCAAAGATCTCTTAGATTATGCAGTTGAACATGACATACAACTGTATGATCTTAGAGTCAGATATAGTGTGTCTGAAAATATTAAATCGCCAAGGTAACCCAATAAGCCGGAGCAATGACCACTGCAAATGAAATACCAATTACTGATGTTGAATGTGTTTGCATGGATTATGTAGATTATGGACTGATGAGACCTTTTCACTATTATTTATATTTGACATTCCCCACGAGCTACAACTAAAATGTCCTTTTCATCCGTTTCTCATTCTGTAAAGCACTTTGAAGTGATTGTGTTGTGATCATGCTCTACAGATAAACTTGAACTTACATCAACAAATTTGTCACGGCAACAGATTTGTCACTGTTTAAGAGAGAAATTGGATACCGTCATCCAAATTTGAGGGTTTACTTAACCTGAAAAAAAGGTAAAATGCAGCAGTCACGCCTCGCAGAGTGTGACGGAAATCTGTATAACGTTCTGATAAACAGCTGGGACAGATGTGTGCTGATAGACAGACTATCTTACACATTGGTTTCACGTTTTTCACACATTCACAGTTGGTATCGAACACATGCCAGGAGACTCGGCTACATGTGTGCCACCTGTAAATGCCAAAATGTCTAGAGTCTTCGATCCTGTTCTGACTTCACTGTATCATCACCCCCTCACCATGATAACCAGCTTCTCTAAAGTAGCTTCTCTAAAAGAGGATAACTTGGCTTCTGAATGAGCACTTATCCACCATTACAATGGATATCTGGCTTGCCGACAAAATGCTTCTTGGCATGTCTGAATCTGGGGCAGGGGAGGCTGGTCCTTCCTGTATGAAACCACTGCACATGCATTCCTCTAATGTCAGTGAGATAGATATGTTAAAAGACTGTTGAACAGCTGAAATAGTGAGAAATATAGTTCTATCCACTGACCTGTGTATTCTGTGAAGGAATATACATTATACAACTCTTAGTTTAGTTGTTTCAAAATACCACAAAATGAAAAAGAAAGAAGGTAAAAAGGGGAAATTTAAGATATCATTTATAAAAGTATTTATAAAATGTTAAAGCAGGAATATTAAAGTTTCAGGAAAATATTTAAAAAATATATGTGCATATAAAAATATGAATAAAATAAGGGATCAACAAGACATAAAGCAGGCAGCAGTGGGAATAACCCAACATTAAACATGAAGTGAAACATAAAACATAGACATTGCTTTTAAAAAAAACTAAGTGCAAGAGTGGAGATGCATAGAAAGGCACAGTTTGTTAGTGAAAAAAAAAAGTGTCTCATGCTCTGATAGTATTGTGGTGGCAGGATACTGGTTGTTTGGCAGAGAGGAGCAGTCAATGGACCATAGAGTAAACTCTGCCAGGACAACAGCTAAAAAAGTTTGGGATTCAGTCAACATTGTTCTTCCAAGCTTATCCAACTCAAACCTGGCCAACAGCAGCCACAGGTAACAACACTGATTATTATCCACTGATGTACTGTTCACCACTATACATCAAGTTCATTTAGTTGTGATGTTAAAGCACCAACACAGCTGTGATCTATACTGGTTCTCAATGTTTTCACCTATGATACCTGATTAAACCTCTTTTCAGGACTGTGTGGATTGGCTGTGCTTGATTGACAGCTGGCTCACTCTTTTGTAAGTGTTGATTTACCTGCAGCATTATAATAGTATCCCTAAAGTATGATGACATCATGTAATTCAAATTCACACTATTTTATTGCCTGGTGTTGCTTTTGTTTCTTGCTTAATCTTATGTGTTTTATTCATTTTCTGAATACACATATATATTGGCGTTGATTGTGTCCTTTTTAGATATATATTGTGATTTTTGTCAGTGCTGCTTTGTGTCTGATGATGACCTGATTATTAACAGTTTGCAGATTTAAGAGTGGAGTTTCTTTTTTATTAAATGTGTCACAAACTGGCTCAGGAATGTGGCATGGCAGGAGTTCACACTGTTCATATCAAAATAACATCCTTTATTAAAACTAACACAAACAAACAATGAGGTTTGGAACAAGGTGCAAAACCAAAAGAAGATGATGCAGGGTGGATGTCAGCATGAGGAAGAGAGAGAGAGCAACAGTGACTACATGGATCAGCATTTATAGGTGAACTAAATCATCTCATGACCTTCTACTGTCAGCCAGTTACTAGAGCAGCCTCCTCAACAGCAGCAGAGGCGTCACAGATGTGTGTTCTTTTATTATCTGTTAATAGTCATTTAACCTGTGCTATGCACCTGTCAGCCACATCAAGTATCTGTTTTTGTTCCTACTGTGTTGATTCCTCTTTGTGGTCATATATGAAGCTGCAGTTTGTGATTTTTGTTTTATGTTGCAGTAAATTGTGAAGTCAAAAATCACCACAAATGTCTTTAAAAAGTAGTATATATTACACACATAGTTAAGAGTGGATAGTGGATTACAGGTGCTCCTTTAATTGTGCCCACTCAGTAAAGTGATATGAAGCCAAAAGTTAGTTTGACAAAGTCAGACATTGTATAAATAAGACATGGTCATGGTCAATAAATAATATGAAGTTGACTGACCCATATTTAGAAAATGATTAGCTATATTATGTCTTTCTTTTCTCATCAATTATAACATATTACTCCAATCTGTCAGAGCAGTAGGTTAAACACATATTTCCAGTAACTTAAGACGTGCTGCTTCAGTAATTGTAGCATCAATTAATGATATCGTCGATCTATACTTTAACATTTCAGTCAGTCAGACCTTCATTAATATATGGAATTGGGCTTTTCTTGTTCTTATATTGTATATCCCAGAGCATCAGATAACACAGCTGATCCCATCACTGCTGGCTAGAACAAAGGCCCATGTTGCATGGAGCTGTACATTTTAAAGCTATAAATGACTGTAACGTTCTTCATTACAGCACAAAGAGCACCCTGCTGTCATTTCATCTTATCATGGTGTGTCGTGTCAGATAAAGAGACACCTTTACACCTTCTTTGATGTTGAAGATGACAGAATGGACATCACACACACTTACCTCTACTTACTGTCTCTCGGGCAACGAGGTGTGTGACAAAGAAGAGGCAAAAGCCAAGGCAAGTAAATAGCAAACATCACACATAATGCAATAATTCAATGTGCAAAATCAAACTAGATGAAAAGACTGTAAAAGAAATGTATAAATAAACATGCTTCATTTGTTACAGTAGGAAGATGTTGCAGATTTAATAGAAAAAAACTCATATACCTTGTAGTGAAGGATTATATCAGTTAAATCCTATGACATCTAATAGAGATTTTTTGATAAGCACAAGCTGAGACATCTTGAATTTTAGTTTAGAAGATAGGTCAAGCAGCAAAAACTGCTGGATACTTCCATTCCCATGATGGAGGCTTCATTAGATCCTTCCTGCCGGGCAAACATTCAGGTTTTGCAAGCTCTACTCTCTGAATTTGTAACGGAGGCTTTCTGTTATAAATATGTAACCTCAAGCACAAAGTGGGGTAAGCCAAACTTGACATCCTCATGTGAATGTTTTCAGACTTCAGAAAGTGTAACATTGACACCTATGCAGCTGTTGACACATGGCTGATTTGTTATCATGTACTAGAACCCGACTAATATATCATTTAACCGATATTATTGACTTATATTGATCTTTCACAGATATATCAGTATTGTCTGATACTTGCTGATACATGGATGTTTTTAAGTTATATAAATAGCATTTACTAGATAAGTTTCATATATGCACGTTTTTTGTTCTGTGTGTGTTACTGATGTCATTTTACACAATGATGTTGATTGTTAAACTGTAAAATATCATGGTGTTTGATAACCACATTTAAGGGATAATTGTTAAAAAAACAAAAAAAAGAGTGTGTGTATGTACAGTATGTATTCTGTATAACATTATCAGCCAATCTATTGATATCAGAATTGTTTTCGTTCCCTGATATCAGTATCAGTATCGGCCCCTAGTGCTGCAGTTGAGAGGCCTGTCATTGTAACCAAACACAATTATCTCTGGTTAATCTGTCTGTAATTAAAGGGCAGTTTCCCACATTTAGCCAATCATTTATTCCTTTCTACAACAAGTGACATGCATTTAAGTGACATCAGTATCTGTAAAGAAGGCACCTTTGTTTCTTTCAAAACTTGAATTTAAGAAAACAATGTAAATGTTGAATAAAAGGAGCTTGGGAATTGAACCATTGGGAACTTGGGGAATTGCAAACAGACACAAAATAGAGACTTAAAAAGAGATTTAAAAAGAGACATATTTGTTTGAGTGATTGACAGTGCTGAAAAATGGAACTATAAAAGTCATAATAAAATGAGGTGTTAATAAAAGGATAAAGGTCACCAATCTTTAATCAACATGCTGCTTCTTCTGTTAAACCACAACAATGAGCCAGTCCTTTCAATATGTCACACGGCAGCTTGCTATTAGTGGTGCTAACACTGAACTGCACCATTTAAACATTTAATTAGAATCCTCAACATGAGAAGGACCGAGCAGCAGAGACACACTGACACTCAATTCTTCAGCAGAGCGTACACACACACACACACACACACACACACACACACACACACAAACACACGCATGCACACTCACAAAAGACAGTGCATCAGGCTTACAGTCTCAAGCTACTGTGAGTTTGGATGAAGCATGCCTCTCTCAGATTAATTGTGGCCCATTTATTTTTAATTAAAGTTTCTTTGTGTGGTTCCACGCTGGAAACGTGGGAGTAGGTGTTAAGTAAAAGAAGTCTGTCCTTGTTCTGTCAATGTGGCTTAATCAGGACAGGCTGACAAGATTTGGTTCAGTTAAACAACACACTATTCACTGATTCCCAGCAGATGAGGGTCGCAGCAGCAGCAGCTTTTGTTGGAGGCTGAACTAAAATGTAGATAGATAGATACAGAATATGAGATTACCACAAAATGAAGTGCCACTTCTTGCTCTGTAAATAGAGAAATCATTGATTCTTAAACTCTTCTGTTGGGAGGAGATATCTCTCAACATTTACCTTTACTGTATGCAGAGGCTCAGTCCATTTAGCCACCACAGAACCTGAGGTAAACTGAGGACATCCAGACAGAATGTAGGCTGAGAGAAGTATATCCTGTCTGCCTGTTTCAGTCTTCTCTGAACAGCTCAGGTGTCTGACATATCTGCGTGGGAATGGCCTGTCCCTATAAGCAGCTTGCATCCTAACTGATCCGTCTGCCTCACACTGGCTTCTGCTGAGGATGGGCGGGGGGGAGGGGGGGGGGGTGGAAGTTAAAGGTCTTGGGCGCCCCCTATCAGCACACACTATAACATATTTAATTTCCTCTCGCTTCTGTCATCTCCTGAGTGATTTACAACTTCTTGTCATGGGCGCTGACCTGGAAAAAAGGCAAATGAATTGAGGTGGAGAGCGCATACTCAGCATTCATTTAGGGGATAAAACCTGTAATGTCCACTAAGCTGTGTGCTGGATCCTGAATGTGAAGAACCAGGTTTAAGTTCTCTGACATTTTTAGCTTCTTAATCAGTCTCTATAGTGACTAGTGAGGTACTTCCAAAATATAATTAACAAGGTTTCCAACACTTTTTCTCTGTTTTTTTTGCATTAATGATGTATTCTAAATGTTTCTTGTTTTATATTTACATGATTACTAATAAGATACTATTAAGAACTATTAACGCTTAATTTTCATATCAAATTGAATCATTGTGATGCAAGTAAACACGTAAAAAATGATTAGTTCGTAATTGTCTAAATTGGACCATGTGCTGTTTAGTAAACTCTCCTCAGTTACTAAGTGCCTGATCATTGCAACCGCACAATTATCTTTAATGCAATTTATAAGTGGCAATTTAAAACTGTTGATTTATGACTCTCCACACTTTTATTCAAGTCACTTCAACTAAAAGTGTGAATAAGGGAACCAACTCCCATTGACACATTTTTATATTTTCTTCAATTTCCCTAAAATATTTCAGCGCCATATTAATGTTAACTTTTCTGCATAGATTTGCATACAAATTGAGTTGATGAATTAATCCAACTAAATTGTCTTTTTTTTATTGATAAAATACTGCACAATTTATTCTTTTATGACTTTGAGAACTCAGAGTGAGGTGCAAAGTACTGTGAGCGGGATATTTTTGGGAACATTTGGAAATTTAATAAGGGATAGAAGTGTTAATGTCTGCCTCAGATTGACTTTTAGACAATTAGGATTATGCATATTCTTGTATAAATATTTAGTATTCAGCATGAAAAGGCTTGAGGCTGAAAGCACACAAAGTTTGTATTTAAGAACTGATATTAATCCTTTTTTTACCCATTGATGGATTAAGATGAAAGATTGTTAAACAGATTGTATAAACATATGTTTTGTTAATATGGTTATTGTACAGTATGTATGTATAATCTATGTCAGAGGATTTCAAAGTGGGAGACAGAACTCCCTAGGCCAGCTCCAAACTGTTTCAGCAGTGAATGGAAGGGGAAAAATATTACATTAGTTATTCAATAATTTATCAAAGGAAAATAACATAAAATAGCCTAGATGTATGGGATTTGAGTAAAGAGATATTTCAGAGATACAGTAGTTTGGGGGATTTTTAATGTTTTTCCCACATACCAAGAGAAAAAAATGAATGCCTTCAGACAAATTTCTGTTTCTGTGGGATCAAATAACATAATAATGATCCAATAGGCAATAAAGGGGAGCTTTTTCCAAGCTTTGTCTGAGGGAAGGACCCGAGTCTCAGGCTTTGAAAACCCCCTGATCTATGTGAAATATGGCATTTTTTAATGATAATGCTAATGACTGATGAGTAAGCTGTGTATAACGAAACTGGAACAACCATTGACATTATTGCTGAAAACAATGACAGTCCTGCAGTATGTAATCTCTATCACCTGTTGTTTGGCACAGAACAGACAGTATCACTGTCACATAGTTATTCATTTTTTGAGTGAAGTTAGCCAATCTATCCCTGAGTGGCCTTTAAAAGTCACACAGTCAGCTAACTGAGCCGTATTCATTCACTTATCTTTGTACATCTCCAGTGCTGCACATGGTGCTGCAGGACCTTGACCTACTTTCTTTGTTGTGTAATAATACTTACTTCACACAGCGGCACACAGTTTAAGTACAACTTTTATTAATACTGGAATCATCACAGTGCGTTTTGTTACATTAGCAAGTGACTAAAGTTAACAAAAAAGGGTCAATTTTACAAAAAGGAAGACAGAAAATAAAACCTTATCATCAGCGACAAGAGGCGAAAGAACCTTAGAAAATCAATTCACAATAAATTAAAGTAGAAGAGCAGAGGAGGAGACAGAAAGAAGAGAGAAAGACAAGACCACAGTGCCTGAAGGGCTACTCGGGAGGGAAGAGGGGAGCAAAAGATCAGTTTGTACAGAAACATAAGAGCAGATGTTGACTCCGTCACAATGTTATCCTTTTTGAACAAAATGGCCACATAGAAATTATATCACTGCCTCAAGTGGTGAGTGGTGGAGAGATTTCTTTGTAGAGTTCAGATGGAGTCTGCAGAGGAAGAAGCAGAGAAAGAAGAGCGAGCGAGCAAACGACAGACACTACCGAGAACTGGAGTATTGATAGTAAGACATTCAGTTTAGTTACAATGGCAGCAGGAGGCCACTTTGGTCACTCCGTTCTGCATGGCTGTATGACAGGAAGTTACAATGTGTTTCATCACAATCCCCCCCGGAGGATTTAATCAGACCCTTGTGTGGCTTCGTAGAATCTACCTTAGTCATGTTTGCTTCGGATGATTGTGTGTACTGTGTGTATGTGTGAACGTGTAATTGGTTTCTTAGTATCAGACAGCAAGAAGGATTGACAGATTGTGTGTGTGGGAGGTGACAGAGAGGAACAGTGGGGGTCTTAACCACGTGTCCTTGTGCAACAAACACACACGCGCACACAGACGTGCACACACATGAAGGACACATTCAGTACGGGCAGATGGCTAAAGGAGTGGGCTGTACATAAAGCAAACTCAGAGTGCTGCTTTTGTTCTCATAAATACAACACAAGCTAAACTTAAATGAACAACACAGTCTTTTCTTATCTGAATCAGTCAGATAAAGAACTACAACAGGTTCATTTCACTTAATTCAAGTGGGCCATATTTGTACATCTTATTGAAGACACACAGCACAGGAAGTTTCACTGTGTTTGCATTTAAAGAAAGCCAAAGCTGTCAACAAAATATCCACATATAGATATCTTACGGTGATTTCACACTGCAAGCACATTGGAAGTCAACCAATTTCCTATAAATCTGAGTAACCAGGGAAACTCAATGTTCAACAAATATACAGGCTAAGAAAAGCTGGTCGTGGGTGAATGTTTTCATGGCCGTCGACCACCACCAGGCAGCCAGAGCTTCTGATTTTAACCATATTAATCCAATTTTATTTCCATTTCACATCGGCAACAGCAAAACAATGCTTCCTTAATATATACAACGTTGATATGAAAGTCTACAAAAGACACTCTCAGAAAATGTTGTAGAAGAGTCGAGTCAATTGTTGGGTCACCGGTTAGTCATTTGAGTTGTTACTGACTTGAAGGAAAATTTAAAAAATACTTTGAAATGCAGTGAAACCAGATATTGGCTCCACAAAAGGCCTAAGGCAGGAAATCAGAATGCAGAGGCAAATATAACAAGATGCTCGCAGTGTCAACAGTCTCTTGCCCTGAGTTCTCCAATCTATTTCTGCAGTTGTTTAAAACTTTCAAACTCATGATGAGAACTGTAGATGGAGACACTCAACACAAGTCAAGAGTCTTGACTCAAAACAAAATAAAGAGAGGAAAGAACCAGCAACTTCAGGTGGAAAGGAGTTGAAATACTTACTTTTTTCAGTCGCATTTCTTAATTCTTTAATTAAGGTGAAGATAACATACATGCAACGCTTGCAACATCTCTCCACCTCTTTCATCTCAATATTTCACACACTGACGATTTAGATTTTGTAAGTAACTTAAAACCCAAAATAACACATTTTTTAGCCACCGGCAACTAGCAGAGATGAGCTGTAAACACATCTCTTGAGTTGATATGGTGAACTGGTTAGCGTACCATTGCCTCTTTGAACAGCAGGTAGCATTGAAACTGATGTCACTGCATTAATGACTCTCTCAGCTTGTGTTGACTGTAAATCGTTCGCAATTACCATTATGCTGTAATCATCACTAGTGGCCACTATGGCGCCTGTTCAGCAAAAGTTGATCTTAATTAGAGATGATTTTTACTTTTAGTGTGTCTACTTGTGTTCAAGTAATTGTCAGTGAAGTAACAGCACTCTTCATTTGTTAAATTATGGTAGTTTGACAGTCAATCATGTGCTTTACGCACCAGGAGATTACTTGCCCTGCTAATGAGGGTAAAAGGGCCAACTACATGTTGAATCACTGCTCAAACTTGCATCTTGTAGGTTTCTTTGAAAGAGGCACACCAAGAAACCATCAAAGTAATACAAGATGCCTCTAAGAAGATGCCAAAAAGATGTCTTAAAAAGTCTGATCAAAATTAATTAAAATTTAATCTAGCACTGCGATTCAGTGTCTGATTCCCAACTGCTTGCCTTGAAACCAGCTCATGTTATTACAGCAGGAAGAAGTTTACCCTAGCTAACGCTTCCAACCCTTCTTTGAACAACACACTCTGGAGCTATAATGATACCACCCATTAGCCATTACCAACCACACACACACAAACGTACATGGCACACACGGAAACTGACACACACATCAAGAGAGTGAACGGGAGACAGACAGACAGACAGAGAGACAGAGCTGAGCTTCATATTCACTGTGGACTATGTGGAAAATGAAGACTTCATTAGGATTATTTTTCATTAGTTTCGACAAGTTACGAGGTATCAAGAGACAGGATACAGCCAATGGGACTCTCGTCAAGATGAGATGTTTTCTAACTTGTCAGCAAGATGGCATCCCTGGGTGTATTAGAGGTTCAGGGGCATTGCAAGAAAAGAAAGAGGAATATTGGAAAAAGAAGAGAGGAATACACAGGCTGTTAGAGAAGTTTGGAATCAGAGGAATACATCAATTTGGTTTTCTTTTGCTTCCTCCATAACCCATATTAGTTATTCAGAGACCCATATTAGTTGGTTGGCAGTTTGTGTACAACTCCAGACTGCTCGGACAATGGTGCTGTTGAATATTTACTTAATCTGCAAAAATGGTATCACAAATTGTGATTTAACGGTTCAAATCTTTCGGAAATATAGTGCATTTCCCCTTCATCTAAAACCACAATTATTTTTTACATTTCAGTTTTTGCATGGATTAAACAAATGAAATGTAACTGTAGTTTTAAAAGTACAGGTAGTCCAAGCTAGCTGTTTCTTATTGTTTTCAGTCCTTATGTTAATCTAAGCTAAGCTAACCAGATGTAGCTTCAAATTTAATGGACAGGTATGAGAGTGGTATCAATCTTCTGATCTGACTTTTGGCAAGAAAGCAGGTGAGCATATCTGTCTATAATCTGTCACATATTGTACGCGATAATCAACAGCACCATAGTCTGCACTACCTTTATGTGTAGAAAGACAGCATTTCCTAAGGTCATTATTTCAACTTTTAATCAAGTATGCATACAACTAGCTTTAACATGACAAAATTGTACCATCTTCCATGTTTCAATGAATCTACCTGTTGCTTACCTAGTATACTAGCCTTGCTAGGCACCAAGACAGCTAATACCAAAAGAAATTTAGTAATTTCACAGAAAATGAAGATGAGATATCTTGACCTTTTTAACCCAATAAAATTATGAAATGAAGGTTTAAAATGTTACTTTTTACAGTGCTTGTTCCTTTTGGACATGCTGTAGTGTGCTCAGTAAATGGGTATTGTGTGTGTGTGTGTGTGTGTGTGTGTGTGTTTGTGTGTACGCACGCATGCCTGCACGCATGTAAATCTGGTCATGTGCTGTATGCATGTTCCTACAGAATGTCCTGTTTTCATTGTAGCTCCTGCTTTGCCCACACACTGGTAGGCCTACTTCTACACACATACACTCAATAAAAATGGGCATATTGACACATCTGTAGCGGAGTAGTTATTTCAGCTTGTTCAGACAGTTAGTTCAGTACACAGTTAATTCAGCATGTTAAAAAAAAAGACATTATTGTTTAGTAAGATAACTTCTTGTGCTGTTAACTGGGCGTTTTAAAGGAAAATAGCATTGTGTCTCATATTCATCCTAAAGGCAGTCGTCCTGGAGCCTGACAGGTCGTGTGCAGTTTGACCTGATTCTCTCTAGATCCCATTCATGAATATGAAAACCCAACAATTTCAGTGTTCTCATCTTGTCCTGAGATGTTATCCATCACTTGGAATTACCATAAGAAGTGTGTCTGTGTCTGCAGGGCATTATAAACCTTTTATTAAAGCAATAACTTACTGTAGATAACTGGCAGTGAATTCAATTGTTTGCACATGCAGCATACCAACAAGTCCTCTGAATTAAATGACCACATAGGCAATTTGTGTCTGCACTCCCACAGAATGACCCATAGGAGAGTAATATGCCACTTTCCAAAACAATACCATATGTGCCACTTTATGAATCACTGTTAAAAAATAATTATGCTTTTAGGGTGACAACGCAGTGGTTAAGGTCTGCTTAGCTTTAGGCACAACCTGATGGGACCTATCATGATTGGTTATAATCAAGTAATCACAACAGTTAACACCATATTTCAGTTATCAATGCAGTAAAATACAGTAAAAATGTCCTGATGTTTGAGAAACATGACACCCACTGATGGAAATGAGAAGCAAACAATGGTCTTGAACAGAGGTCTTTGGCCGCTTTTTGCCATCTATGGCCGTAAGATGGTGCAACTTGTAGATTATTCTTGGACAATGAATGTATAGCCTCGCTTTCTCTCAGGGGGGCAGGCTCAAACTTACACATTCAGACTAGTGGAATTAGCTCTTGCAATGTTCTTGGATGTTTTGTACAGGGTTTCTAAACTCCAGATTATACCATAAGTGTCATGCAATAGGGGATCGTTATTAGATATGGAACACACGTATCCTAGAATGGAGAAAACAATGGTATTTTCCTTTAACACACCCACACTGGAACATCAATGTGAATGTACGTACATGCAGACTACCCCCTCTATTGCTTTCCTGCAGGTTCAACTGGAATCTTCATTCAGTTGTATGAGAACAAGGTTTATGACATTGCAACAGTCCAAGCAAGTCAAACAGTTCCATGTCCCCGTTCACCTTGTAGTACATTCAGCATACGTACAGTGTGACCTCGACAGGCGGTCTTATGCAAACTCTTGAGATGAACATTTTCTCACCCAAAATATTGTTTTTTTGGGCAGATGGAGTCCAAGCCTGCTGCTCTCCCCTTCCACCCTCTCACCCAGTCATGTTCAGCTGATACAACACACAGCATCCGCAGTGACAACATACATACAGTAGATCCCCCCCAGGAAAAAAAAGGAAAAAAAAAGAAGAAAAATCCTCCCCTTGCTGAAGCACTGTTTTAAAGTTCAACAAAATAGCGTGCTCACAGAGGGTAACAATGTTTAAAAATTGCAAACATTCTCCTCTCCGTCTCTTTAAATTAAATCATCCTAATTTTCTTGCAAAACAGCCACAAATAGATCTAAAACAGTGCTCTATTCAAGGCAAAAAAATATATATAAAGAAGTTAACAAAAAGAGCATGTATGAGTGTTGTTCAGGTCACTGCTAGAAGAGCGTACAGACATGTTGATGAAGAGTTCACTAGCCTACAGTTCAACAGCCAAACAAGGATGCACTCACTCTTAGTCCACATATCCTACATCCGTATGTTACACAGCTTAGTAGTTTGTGTTACAGCTGGGGTTTTTCTTCTTTGTACATTATTTAAAAGTGAGACTAAATATTCAAACAGTACTGCAGAAAGAAAAAAAATATATAATAAAACTTAATAATCCATGTAATATTTTTTAACAAACCTTTATACCAAATCTGTGTGCCTGATTCTCATTTACAAGTACAGCACATACAGTACATATTGTATGAACAGGCAGTGAAATGCTCATTCTACACATCTTCTCTCTCTGTCAGCTTTGAAAGTCTAATTTAAATCTTTCTTTGTCATCAGCAAGCGCATCACCTACTCTCACGTCATAATGTCCATAAATAACCCTTTCATACAGCCGAGTCCTGAGCTGAACTGCGTTTTATTTGCACAGAGCTGAGCTGAACCAAATTGGGGTAGCCCGGTAAATTCTAAAAGGTTCTGACAGCGCATTATGTGTTCACACAGCATTCTGAAGCCACATTCATTCCCTAAGACTGAAATAAATGCTAGTCTCAACGCTTTTTTAAAAAGTTTTAAATGACAATGTCATCATCAAACAATCGTACCTGTGCTTTCTTTATGTCCTGCCTGTAGCTCAAACATCATCAGCGTAAACTCAAGCCATCAGACAGCAACAGAGCAATATGTTGACAAGTGAAAAAAACAAACAAAGAAAAGAATAAAATGATAATCTTACAAGAATTCATGATGTGTCTGTGGGATTTAATCACACCTTTCATTATTGTTAGTCTCCTATGGTAACATCAGTGCCAGGTGCTGTGTTTTTTTATTCTTACCACAGAATTGCAAAATGTTTTTGTTCAGTTATGTTTAACACTTCACTGTCCTTTCCCAAAATGCAAGAATGCAGTATTGGTAAGAATATATTTGCAGATAAGCCTGTGTGCTGAAATGTGTTTACACATGAAGATGGTTGAAGAATACTTTGTAACATACAGTACAGTGTTTGTACACTGGAAATACATTTCTTCAGCATTTCCATCTACATGTGCAAATACATTTGAAGTCTTTTTTTCAATGTATGAAGTTGGTTCACCCAAATGACATATAAACATATTCTCTCATTTCTGACTAGTGTTACCAAGGCATGCAGATAGTTCTGTTTTTTAAACCAGATTTTGAGTCTTTTAGACTTCTACCTCCAATTCAATGCAATAGAGAAGAATGGAATTTAAATTGTGGTGCTCACAGAGTTGAACATTTTGAAAAAAAAATCAACAGCAATGAATCTTTCCAGGAACAGCATCTTTGTTATCTTGTGTTATCTATAAAATGTGCTTTCAACAGGTTATTATGTGGGTGTAAGTAGTTCTGATGAAAAGATGCCTGTATATGATCCAGAGTAGAGGGGGACATTGTTTCTGATAAGACTAGTTGTTGTTCATCTTTTTAAATGTCATTGTTTTCTAAAAGAGTATCACAAACAGAACTCCATTCATATCGGTTGACCTGGAGTGGTGGCTGAAATCTAAAAACCTGGGCAAATAAAATCAGAGCTATCCACATGATTTATGAGGAAATAGGTTTTTATAGTCTGAGCTATCTGTGCCATGTATTTTTAATGTCTTCCTTTCGATCCCAGTGCAGCCACATCATAAACAGCTTCAGTACTATTAACAACCCACAACAGGTGATGGCTTGACGTCCAATCCTGTTTTTAAATAAATATGTTGCTCTACTTTCTTAACCCATCTCTCATGTAACCAATCGCTCCAAATCCACCATTCTTTATCACTTCCTCTTTGACTGTCTGCTCTCTTTTTCTTCTTCTACAAATTAAATAGTTTCCTCAGGACACTCTTATTGGCAACCATCTCTCTCACTTTCACTCTCTCTGTTACACAGTATGACTACAGCAACACCTAGTGGCTATTGCACTGCACATACTCTACCATCTATCAAAGTGCTTACAGTTTTCCTTTTTTAGTTTTCCTTTTTTCTTTTTTTCAACATTTTTTTTGTAATCCATTTCCTCCACTGGAAAGAGACAGGGACAGAGAGAGAGAGAGACACACGCCAAAACCAGCGAGGCATGAATTCACAGTCGATGTGTAATTTTAGCATTCCTGATGATTGCCTGAATGTGACAAAGGAGAACCTGCAATCCTCCATCGATCCTTTTCCTCGAAACAAGAAAATAAAACACATTTATTGCTCCATTTCTGATTTAACATTTTCTCTCTGGTTCTAGAAAATATATATGAATATATCTATACGCCTGGATTATTTCTTGTAACTTCTCGTACAGTGGTAACAAGGTAAATGACGTCACGATATAAACAAGAAAATACACGCACAACACACAGGAGAAAAGCCCTGCCCTCATTGGGTAACCAGCTGTCCTGCAGCAGAGCTCTACCCACCCCCCTCGCACACACACACGCACACACACATACACACAAGATCAATCACATGTGAACACACACACACACACACACACTCACATGTCACACTCGCCCCCGTGCATACACATGAATGCACTTGCACACAACACGCACAGAGAGAGAGAGAGGGGAAGGGGGCGGCACTAGCACGGTTCAATGCCAACAGCATTTTTTTTTTAAAAGACTCTTTTACATAAGGATGAACCAGAGGAGCCCTCTGGCTTGTTAGCTCCCCGTGCTAATACCAAAGCTTCAGTTCAGTGGGCTAATAAGTACAGTGTGTTGCTGCTGAGACAGCCTGGGTTCAAATCCAGCTGGTCACATGGCACTCTGACGCCCCACCCTCTCTCTTGCCCCCCCACTGGCCCCCTCCTTCAGTCATCAGTCTCTCATGTGGGATTTAGACAGTTGGGTTAGTTGGAGAAGAGGATGGGGAAGGGTGTGCAGTAGGTTGGCAAACAGAACCCAGTCTTTCTCTCTGTCTTTACCTCTTTTTTTAAAATCTTATCTGTTCTTCCTGCGAGTCCTTCCATCCCTGGGTGAGGGTGTAGAGAAGAGAAACATGCGTCCAACACACACTAGTTATAGTGGCCTGCTAGGAGCCTGTCAATATTCAGTATTTAACTTTAATTGTCAGCATGAGTTAACATTATTAATGTTATTATTATCATTATATTATATATCATTTACTCTAATGGTTTCTTTAAACTCATTTTTTGTGTATGTTTTTGTTTTCATTCATCTTCTGTTATATTATAGATTTCCCTACATGGTTAAGTTCTTGTGTATGTACTAGGCGGTTGGGTTGCACCACACCAACACCTGACTCCCTATTGGCTGACAAGTATCTTCCCCTTTCTGCTTCTGCTCCAATCACAAGATGCGTGGCGCCGATCGGTCATTGGAGACGGTCTTGCGAAGTCGGACTCCTCTCCTGATGGTGGTCAACATGTCACCCTCTGCCCCCTCTGTCCCTGTTTGAGCGTCGATGGAGCCAGTTGCCGGTGGGGCTGGGTCATCAGGGAGGGCGGGGAAAGGAAACTGCCCCTCTCCTAGGGCGTGCGCGCTGGCTACCAATTCGCCGATCTTCTCCACTAGGCTGTGCCGATTCGCCGCGATCATCTGATCCTCCTCTGATCCTGAACCTGTTCCCATTGCAAGGCCCCCATGCTGCTGGGCGTAGACCTCTAATGCCGCCCCTGACCCCCAGGCGGTGTTAGGCAGACTTAGGCGCTTGGGTGATGCCTTCACATAATCAAGCGCTCCCTGTGCATCCTCCACTCCGGTGAAGAACACACACTCCTCGCTGCCCACACGCACAGGCACGCCACCTGCATGCCCTCCACCTGCGTACCCACTGCCACCCGCACCAGGCGAATGTGAGTCTCCGGGAACAGTGGGTGTCTTGACAGGCACAATGGGTGGTCGAATGGGGATGGGCCCTGCGTTGGACAGGGTGCGCCTAACACCTGGTTTGGTAGATGGGGTTCGGCGGATGGTGGCAGTGCCTGGTGTCCCTATTCCACCCCCACCAGCTCCACCAGGCTGTCCTGGTATCACATGACCCCCAGGACCGAGCACTCCGCTAGGTAGACCAGCCGTGCTGGCTGGCCTCTTGGTCTGGATCATACGGCGGTAGTTCTGGGCGATGTTGGAGTGGCGAGGAATGGTGGAGGACTTGTCAAACTCGGTCTGTCCATCTGGGCCTTCAGCATCACCGTTGACTGAGTAGCAGTCATAATCTGAACCTGATGTAAGAGGAATGGGAAGGAGGATCAAAGGAAGATAATGACTAAATGTTTAACATAGAGAAGGAAGCAACATCACATAGGACAAAGAAGGAAGACAGTGTAATGTGGTCATATAATATACTATAATGGATTAACAAAAGGAAAGAGACATTATTTGGTCAGCCAGCATTTTAGTGGAGGAACAGCATTTTTTTATTTCATCTTTGCATTCTCATTTCAAGAGACCATCAAAGGAAAGTGTCAGAATACACCCACCATATACTGAACCTGCTGCCAGGATGATTAAATAAAAAATTTGGCACACTACATTCTAAAGACTGGGTTTTTATTGAAAGTTCTGAAGTCAAAATGCTACAGAGTCATATTACCTCTTGAAAATCGTCTTCTCTGAGATTATACAGGATATAAGATGATGAATGTTGCCAGTAAGCATTTATGAATTTGTGCTCCCTCCACTGAACAAGATTGAAACTAAAGCAGAGGAAGAGTTTCACCTTGTGAGGGGATTGTGTCCTCAGAGCAGGACGGGGTGGTGGTCTCTGTGCTGTAGCCACTGGAGTACTGCAGGGAGTCTCTGCTGCTTTTCTGCTGCTCCATACTCAGTCCTCTGGTCAGCACCATGGCCAGATCACTGGCTGCTGGAGAAACCTCGTCTCCATGCTGAGGAGTTAAGCAACAATTAAGACTGAGAAAAATGATGCCAGTCCTCTTGTTAATTACATAGAATTTTTGTGAGCTCTAATTACTCTCACAACCAACAACACTAATTATTGAGTACTTCAGTACAGCCATTAAATGTTCTAATAACTCTCAGTTTCTGAATCTATAAAAACAAACCAAAAAAAAAAAAGATAATTATTTTATCCAAGGTCAAAGAAAAATAATACTTAAAGTCTGCTGATGCTATGGTGGTCTCTAAATAAATTCATTTTCTTTATTCATTTTCGAAATGAGAAAAACACAAGATAATCCTTGTCATCAAGAGACCAGGAGAAACATAAATGCACTCCTGCATGTAAGAACCCAAAACTGAATTTCTCCACAATAGCTCCCACTATTACACAAGTTTATACTCAACATTATCCGACATTACCTTGGCAGCAATAGAAGCTGGGTTGATCCTGGTCCTCTGCCCGTCATCAGCGTGTGATGGTCCGGCGTAGCCATGTGAGCTTGGCGACGCCTCGTTCTCCCTCAGCCTGTCGAGAGGTTCCTTTCTCCTCTGAACTGCTGCCGCAGCCACTGGCTGCTCATACTGACCTGCTTTGGACCAATCCTGAAGAGGTGAGTGCAATTAATAAACAGGAAGTAGCAGGTAGGGTTAGCGTAATAGACTTGTCCACTATCCAGCAGTTTGAAGCCCTTCATCTGAGTGCAGAGAGAGGGGGGGGGTTTGTTTGGGTGAAAAGTGTCTGGGTGCTTGGAAGAGTGCGTGTGTGTGTGGGTGTGTGTAGGTGGGGGGAGGGGGGGGGGGGGTTTGATTTTTTTGGGTTTGATTGTGATATTGTTGATGAGTTGGATTGGTCAGCTCTCCACACCCTGCTTAGTTTTGGCCAATCTCCAGTCGGTAGATTGCAAAACCAGTGAATGAGACAGGGGAGGCCAAAAATAAATAAAAAAAAGGTTCATGCACACACAGCAGGTGAGGTGAACACTTTAAGGAAGCAAAGCAATGTGGTTATGAATGAGTTACTTGGGTGATAAAAGTGAAACGAAAATAAACCCTGAGCATGAACTTAAAGGAAAATGAAACGTATTAAACGGCAACAGAAGAAAAGGAGCAACTGAAGGAATGGAAGCGAATGAAGAACAAACCTTCCAGATAGGAACCTTTGATGTGGGAGAGGAGGAGCTGGATCCAGAGGGGCGGTTATAGGATGGGGACACAGTAACAGGAAGAATGACAGAGAGAGGCCTTGTGGAGCCAGAGTGAGAGAGAGCGGGGCGGAAGGTAGCGAAGGACGAGCCAAACTGTGGGACAAGAGACATAGTCACATTATGAGAGAAAGTAAAAGGCACAGACAGACTGAGAGAGAGAGAGAGAGAGAGAGAGAGAGAGAGAGAGAGAGAGAGAGAGAGAGAGAGAGAGAGAGAGAGAGAGAGAGAGAGGGGTATCTGGCTGTGGTTAAGGACCACTGGGCCAAACACATCAATAAACACGCGCCAAGCCCTCAGTGTGAAACAGAAGAGCTGGAAGAGATCAGCAGATTTGACAATAGAGAAGGATTCCAAAACACAATTAGTCACTGCTGTCCATGCATCAAAATGACTCTATATGCAAACTAAGGTCAGTGGAGCCTAGTAAGCCTACATTTAACTGCTACTTCATATGTTTATGTTAGAATGGTCATGGGATGTGTGAAAGCAGCCCCAGACATGCATTTGTAATTCAACATCATTATGAGAGTTTTCAACCAGTTTTCCTGCTGGTTGTGCTGGGGATTGGACCAACAACCTGTGCTGAGAGTGCTGCTTTTATGAATCAAAATGCAGGAAGCAAGTGTGCCAGTGTGCCAGTGTGTACAGTGTGTGTTGAGGTAGTGTAAAGCACATGCAGAGAACACAATATTTAAGTATTTAAGTTTAAACTGTATTCAGTTAGATATGGTAGTATGTAAATGCATTCATTTCACTACTGTCACATTAGGAATGAAATATGATCAGTTTAAGACTTCAATTCGTACATTTACTGACTGTTTCTGTAATGATCTACAAATCATTCTGATTCCATGATGTTTCTCTACTCTGTCAGGCTTTTTCTGGGCTCTACTTTTGTCTCCAGCACATGCAGTTGTTGTCTCAGTAGCTCAGTGTTGTTTAATGAGGACACAAAGAAAGAACCTGTTTTGAGGGATTTCAGTGATGTAGAGAGAGAAAATTTAATTGTCTAATTATTTTTCATGAAACTCTCTCTCTCTGTGTGTGTGTGTGTGTGTGTGTGTGTGTGTGTGTGTGTGTGTGTGTGTGTACGTGTGTGTACATGTGTGTGTGTGTGTGTGTGTGTGTGTGTGTCCACTGTACCCAGAAGACTTCATCTTCCCAAATTATTAATAATTAGAGTAAAAATATCAAGATATAACCAACTTGCTTAATTTGAATACAGGCACAGAAGTTTGTGTGATTGCTTTGCACAAACCTCATGGTTATAAAAGATTTAATTAAGGGGACCAGTGGATGTAGGGTATGAACTCCATACTGACAATGACAGATGGATCATATGCATGCTGCCTTCAGATGGCTATAAAGGGAGATAATCAGCTAGAAGGCAGTCATACATGCAAAGCTGTTGCGGATGACAGATGCTGGTTAAAATCAGACAGGAATATTTACTTTGGCTCCTGAGCATCATTGGAATTGTTTTTTTTCTAAACAAGCAGATGTGCCTTCTGCTTGAAGAATGCATAATAAACAGGAAAGAGACAAGCTCTTAAATATAAATGAAAACGCATCTGTGATTTTAGAGAGGTTTATGTGGGTGTGTCTCTATCAGTTAAAGTGACAGAAGCAACACAGAATTCGGAGGCTCTGTGTATAGTTTGCTGTTGACCTGATCTGAGTAAATACCTAACATTAGTCAAGATGCAAAACATTGAATATTAAAGCCAAAATTGGAATCAGCCACTGGAATGCACCTCTTCTACCACTATGACATACAGCAAGTCACCAAAGACAAACAGGTGTGTAAAACAACATCCAACTGTGCCTCCAAAAAGATCATATTTTGCACAAAAGTAGAGCCCTTTGAGTTTAAAGTCTGCAATGATATATATACATGTACATATTGTATAATGAAAATATGGGAATGCATAAATAAACTGACACCTCATGCCTGATGTGTACTTTTCTTCATAGTTTGGTTGTAAAATAAGTCGATGGTGTTTGATTTGATGCTGCTTGAAAAGCTTTCTCTGCTGGAGAGTCCATTTACCCCCCCCTAAAAAGCACTAAATGTAATTAGAGTAGGAGTTGTTTGGGAGCTATTATTCTGTTCAGATCCAGGTTTGCCTCGCCATCGAGAAGTCAAAATCTCCCACTGTTTTCAAAAATCCATTAAACACTTAAAACAAAGCACCTGCTACCTTAATGAATATAACTTATTATTTTAAACAGCGTATGTTGTGTACTTCTTTCCTATAATGATTTTATAGCAGCAGAGTTGTTTTAAGAATAGCTCCATTTTAGCAGAATTGAAGTTTTGTTTTTGTTTGTCACTGCCACCAGAAAACAGTAATAAGCAGCTGAATGTTGTTTAACATAATGCATTAAAGAGGAAACCAGCAATATGCCTTTGCAAGCTGGTTTAATGGATTTCTGAAATCACTAAGAGACCAATTTCGAGTAGATAGACAAACCATACAAAGATTGAAGTGGTTTACAGGGGATTATGTGTTGAACAATTTCTTAAACAGGAGCACTGTTTCCCTGAAATCTTGCTGTCAGGATCGTCAAGATGAGGTTGTCAGGCAACCAGCGGAGACTCCTGAAAGCTATGTCTCCCAGCTAAGAAATGATATGAGCAGGAATACTTACAGTGGTGGGGGAGCTGCATTCACTAACTGACTGGCATGTTTCTGAGGCCTCTGATGATGCTGAGCTGGATGACTTCTACAGGGGAAAACACACAGAGAAGCACAAAACTTTGATTAGGTAATCTTTCTTGATAGCTGTGTTAATTAAAACCCTCCTGTTGACTTCTGGTCAATTTTGACCGGAAAGGACAACAGGTGTTAATCACAAATTGAAGTATGGTTTTAATTAAATGAGGCTCATTGACTATAATTTCCAAAAAATGTGTAAAACCTGTGGTAATAAATTAGAATGAAGTTGACTGAAAAAGGGCCAACACAGAATTGAGTTATAATTTATACCTTATGTTTATAAATTTAACAGTCAAACCAAACCTTGGAGGACAGGAAGGCAACAGGAGGGTTGAATATGTAAGATTAATTTAACACTGCAATTAAATCTCATAAAGGGAAATGTTGGTATGGGGGCAACAATTTCTCCATCTCCTCCCAGCACTGCTCTCTCTAACTTTGTCATGGCTGAATTTGAGCTGATTTATATCACAACTAAAAACAACTACTGTATCTCTCATAAGATTTCAGAATAAGACTTCTCCCTAAATGAGACCTTGTTAGACACATGAGCAAACAGACTGGATCAATTGAAAGATAAAGAAAAAAAATCTTCATTTCTCTGTATATTTTTTTTCCATAATGCTGTCAGACACTTGTCAGATGGCAAAGATAAGCATTTTTAGTGGTTTACCTTTCATGCATAAACACAGAGAAAAACATTATTCATTCTTATGTTCATATGAGCATGACTGTGTATGTATTAAGTGTAAGTTAAAAATGCCAGTTGAATGAGATGTTTTTGATTTTTAGTCATTAAATGTAGTCGTTAAATTTGTCAAAAAGACAATTGTTTTCACTAAAATCAAACATTGATTTCTTGAGGTTTCAGTGGTCTGGAGTGAGTCCAACAATTAAAGCCTGAATAGCACATTAACTTTTAATATGTGTATATAAGTATATGTGTGTGTGTGTCAGTGTGTGCGTACCTGGCTGGTGATGTCAGAGGGCATGGGTGAGGGGGGCTTGGAGTAAATGTTCGCATCCTGTGAGACGAAGCCTGAATCGTGTGAGGAGACGCTGCTGAGGCGGTGGGCTGCGATGCCCCCCGGTGGCAGAGGCTGGTGCGGCAGGCTGCTGCGGTAGCGATAGGAGGAGGAGGATGAGGAGGAGGTCGGTGAGTGGGGCAGGGAGCCTCCACCACCACCACAAATGCCACCACTACCGCCTCCCCCTGATGAACGGGAGGCGCTACTGTGGGCGCTGTTGACACTGCTGCAAGGAGGGGAAGGTGCAGGAAGAGCAAAGGGGGAAAGGTGTGGGGTGATGGAGGGGTAAGGAGTTATGAGGGAGGGAAATGGAGGATGAGGGTGGTGTTCGCCGATGTGGAGTCAGGACAGTATTTAGGGAGAGAGAACGTGATAACAGGGATGTGGTTTTATTTAAGGGTGTATGCAAGATATAAAAGGTTTGTTATTGGAGAATATGACAAATAGATGATTAGAGGATGCATTGGAAGAGTTTTTGATTGGTTCATGTGATGAGTTGGAGTTCAGGAATAGTTCACAGCAAGTTGGTTGTTGTTTGATCAAGTTAGTGAAAGCCCGCAATGCAATGACGCATTAAAAGTCACACACCGGTCACAGTTAAAAGCAGACATCCAAAAAAAGAGAAAAGAAACAAGGTAACGAAACAACCCCGCAGGAGAGAAAGAGGGCAAATCACACAGGTGCACACACAAACAAATATACAAAAAGACAGGATAGATAAGCAGTGGAAAAAAGAGACGAGAACAGAAAAGAGTGGTGGTGGTGGTGGTGGTGGTGAGGGAAAAGGGGTGGGAGAGAAAAGGGGGGGAGGAAAAAGGGGAGGTAAACAGAGAGTGTGTAAGCTAATGAGGATCCAGGGCACGCATGCACACATACACATACACACCCACACACACACACACCACACACACACACACACACACACACACACACACACACACACACACACACACACACACACACACACACACACACACATATGTACAAACACTAAACACTACAGGCAAATGGTTGTGAACTTGCATGCTTTAAGCTTTGCCTCAAGGGCAACTGCTACTACATGCACACACTGACACAGACTAATTCACACACTCATACACCAAGTTATGTTTTCAGACAAAGAAGCACACACACACAAAAAAAACACATTTTAGGTTTCTCTTCTGGTAATCTTCAGATTTTAAATAAAGTATTGTATGCAGTCATGAAAGTAGTGATTGTGTATAACACCAGGCCTCCAGTGTTTTAAACTGAAGCTGATGATATTTAATATAAATGCCCAAATTCTTTATCAATTCCAGGTGTGAGAATGTGGAAGTTTATTTTTTCATAAAGAAACATGAAGATTCAGTGGAATGTTTCTCTGTCTGAAAGCTGTGGTTCATTTATTTGGACATTTGCACTAAACTGAAGATGGCTGAACAAACAAGTTACGATGGACTGACACACAGACAGAGGGACTGACAATCACAGTGTAACAGGGAGGACTAACATCAGGGAGAGCTCCTCTTTCTGATACTCAGACAACTTACAAATCATTACAAATAACACTGTAGAATAGGCATTTGTGTGTGTGTGTTTGTGTGTGTGTGTGTGTGTGGGGGGGGGGGGGGGGGTATGACTTAAGCTACTTTCATGGACCAGTTCACTGGGGACAATTTGTGCAACTGGGGACAAAAGTCATGTCCCCAATTGGGAAATACTGATTTTTGGGTCAGTGGTTAAGGTAAGGTAAACCAATCAAGAGCACACACAATTCGACCAATCAACTGTCTGAAGACTGAGATCAGTTGATTAAATGAGTCAAGCCTGGTGTGCTCCTGCTTGGTTGGTTTATGAAATAGTTTGGACCCCAGAAAAGGTTAGGTTATAGTTAGAGTGTGTCCATGTGTGTGTGTGTCTGTATGTGTATTTGTGTGTGTGTACCTGCACATGCTACTCTTGCGTGAGCCAGAGCTGCTTGGGGATGACGGAGGGGTCTGATAGGACCAGCTGTAATCTGACCCCTTCAGATCTTTAATCACCTTTAGTGATAGAGAGAGAGAGAGAGAGAGAGAGAGAGAGAGAGTGAGGTAGGAGACAGAGAGAGAACTTGTTAAGCATGTGTTTCTTTCGTTAATGTGTTCTTCATGCTGTGTGTGTGTGTGTGTTTTACCTGTTCACTAGCAGGGGGCAGTTTGTGAGGGTCAGTCGTCAGCACAGTGAGGTCATCGATGATGGCCTGGAGGTGGGTGATCTCTCCCAGCATGGCGATCTCTCCGTTCTGATGAAACCGAGAAACAAACACGGAGGGATATTTATTAAGCCAGATGCAAATCAGTCAGGATCACTGCAATTTTTCAATTTAGCTGCTTAGTTACTAAGACTACTGATGCAAATGAGTCCAAACGCATTTCATCTGATTTGCATGGAGTACCAGTAATAAGATCTGATGCTGGACTATTTTGATGCTTGTTGCATATGTCTGGAAAGTAATGGGGCACAAAGGAAAATGCAGTTCTTCAATCATGTTGTATTTACTAAATTATAATAAATGCTTGAATGTAATGTAGTTTTCCTTGTAATTAATATGTCATGTTTACCTATAACACATAGTACACATTGCCTCCTGATGGAAATCAAGTGCTTTGCTGCACCTTGACTTTTTGTTTACTGGCATCACACAAACAACCAACCCATCCTTTCCCTAATGGTGTCTTTAGTGCACTGAATCTTTAATAGCAGAGCTGCTCAACCAACAGAGACTAGTTATACTGTGCAACAATGACAGAATGTGCTCTTTCCCTTCCACTCCATCTCCTCTCTGTCCTCACCACGACTGGCTGAAGGAAGCCGATGAAGGTGCAGAAGCGACCCCTCTCCTCCACCAGAGCGCGCCGCACCGCCTGCTTCTCTGTCTCCTCCATCAACAGGCACATGTCGGTCACATCCTGCATGGCACTGTCCAGCTGGGGCTGCAGGTCTCCTCGCCCTGGGTTGGGGAGGATAGTTGTAAGACAAACATATGAGAAAGAACAGAGTGAAAGAAGAAGGTCAGGGAGGAAGATGGATAGTTAAGTGTGGTTGTAGGACGGTATAGAAAAGATAGATATGAGGAAGGTTTTCAGCAGAAGAGGTGGATGAAGAAGAGGTAGGAAAGTAAGATGGAGGTGTACGTGAAAGCAAGATAAAGTGTGTGGGAGTAGGACAAATCACGCATTAACCCAGTGTGGTTTGTACAGGCTCCCCACCAGCCTCTGCTTCCCATAATGCACTATTCAAACCACTGGCATACATTGTATAAGTGAGACTGAGTGAGACAAAGTAATCAGTAACACCTTGTTTGATGTTTTGGCTCTGTACTTATTTTAATTTACATGTTGAATCTATAAATGCATATTATGTTATAATACATAGAGCTATGGCCATAGCTTCAGCCATTACTGGGACTACGGGGTGAATGGATGTTGTGGCTAGCTATGGCTGGCTTCGGAGATATGATAGCTACAGCAATAACACTTATTGGCTACTTGGGAGAAACACAACAAGTAAACACAACATTGTCACATTTTACTTCATAAAGTTAAGATCATGGCAAACAAGTTCACAAATACAGGGAAGAATTAGGGCCAAGTGTGAATAATGTTCACATGTGGTCTTAATCCTCCATAGATTTACACATCCAATAGGAACAGAACAACATTAGCATTCATTTGGAATCATGTTTGTGTCCAACAGACAAATTAGTAATTACTTTTCTTTTATTTATTTTATTTTCTTCTCATCATCTCCTGAAGGGAATATCTGGCTTTTTAGTTGTTAAATGCTACACTGTGTTCACCAGCTAAAGAGGCCTCATTTACATTTTATGTTACAGCTGTCAACATTACGTGACAGTCAATTTCATAGCAAGATAGTCCTTGTGGATAATATATTGTACTTGTATGTATTCCAGCATGTGTCTCTTATTCTAGCTTTATCACCACCTTTTAGGGACTGATAAAGTATTTCACTCTGTAATTAAAGTCTGATGCTTTCCTGAGGTCTGTCCTTGTGTCAACTAAATGTGGTGCTAAACACATGCATAAAAAAATGATTACAGTATATCAGTGTGTGCAATTATTCCTCACTGCCACGATGTTAGTCCACACCCAAGATAATGACAGTACAGAGCCAGAACATAAATAATGTGTTTCTATCTAAAAACTTAACTTGCTGTAATTGAAAGAGGTAAGACATGGGTGCATAAAAATATGGTGCAGACAATCTGAATTCTATCTACTCTTAACATAAAACATGAAAATGCAAGAGATGGAAAGCAAGACCTGAAATAACTCTTTATAGTGTTACAGCATGCAAAAAAAGGCAACGGAGACGTCTTCAGTGACAGATAGAATAAAAGAGAGAGAAGATAAGGGGTAGTATAAGAGCAAAGTGGAATCCTGCAGTGTCACTACAAAGCTAATAGTACCAGCTACAGAAGTCATGCAGGAGTCAAGGAAGTAGAAGTTTGATTACATCATGCATCGTTGGGATTTAAACTACACAACTCCAACTTCTAGAGCAAAACTCACAACAGAAGCTGAACTCCTATCTGTCACAAGGAGAATTATTTTATAATAATACTAAATAAAAAACAATGATACAATAATTATTGATAAGTGATTATGAGCCTCAAAGATAATAAACTTTATAAAACTTGTGTCCTTCTTTTTCCAGAGAGTACATGGAAAGTTTCTGGAAGAAAAATAAAAATAAAAAACATGTCTGCAGTGCATATATTGAATAATTTGTAACACTTGAACACTAGGTGTTATGATCGAGAGTTGAATAGGTTGCTAAATGCTAAAACAGTTGAACTAGTTAAATAAAAGTATTCTTGATAAACTATTACAGTAGTTAGCCAAAAGTACACTGGATAAACTATTAGTAAACCAAAAGTATACTGTATAAACTGTTAATTAGCTAAAAGTATATTGAATAAACTTTTGAACTAGTTAGCTAAAAGTAGATTGAATAAACTGTTTAACTAGTCAGCTAAAAGGAACAGATAAATAGTTGATGTATTGCCTAGTAGTATAGGATATATAGTGGAATAGCTTAAGTTAAAAATATAAGCATTTGAACTTATTAACTTAAAATAGATTGGATAAACTGGAATAGCTCAAAGTAAATGCATGAACACTTGAAACAGTTAGCTAAAAGTAACTGATACAAAGCTAAAGCTGTTGGATAAATAGATAATGAATAGATAAAAGTAATAGATAAAGGGTAAAACGTACTCGAACAGTTAAAGATATCTTAATGAAGCAGTTCAAATCTAAAGGTAATGAACAGATAGCTAAAAGTAATTAATGAAAGTAAAAGATAAATGACTGAAATGTCTAGCTTCAGTTTTTGATGGTAGGACTTCGAAGTTGACCAAACTAACTTTAAAGTTCAAAATCATTGAAATGGAAACATTTATAACATGGTGAAACCCCTGCTGTAATATACCACAATACACCCAGAAACATGTCCTTGAGCACTGGGAACTCTTTCATTATGAATGTGTACCATGTTTGATAAAGTGAGTTCAGCTGGATTTTAGCCTTCACTACATACAGTACATGCTTTTATGGTTTTTTGAAGGTGAAGGTTGGGAATGTAAGTAAGAGAGGCAGGCGGGTGGTGCGTCAGAGCTGCAGCGAGCGACAGGCTGATACTTACCCTGGATCTCTATTACAGGGAGACAAATACCGCAGGGACGGAGAGAGAGAGAGAGACAGAGAGACGGTGGCAGTGAGAAGGGGAGACAGCAAAAAAAAAAAAAGAAAGCAAAAAACGGAGAAGAAAAAAGGGGAGACAGAGGGAGGAAAGGGGAGAGAAAGCAGAAATAGCAGAACTCATTGTTAAGGTTAGTACAAAGAAGCCATCACAAGACAGCCACAGTGCCACAGGTTAGAGCAAAATAACACTGCTGCAACAAAAAAGTCAATCCAGAAATAATATCATCAAGCATCAGCACTGACAGAGCTAACCAGAGACTTGCAAACATAACAACGAAGGACACTGCATCGTTTCACTGCAGTGTTAGTGTTACCAAATACTGTAGTAATATGTTTTAATTGTTAATAATGTTATTTGATTTCATTCTATAGGAATATATAACATCTTTATATTTGCATAAAAAGTAACTTCACAAATTATATTATTTTGAAACTAAAGACATTTTGTATGTCTTGCATTCATATGTTCATCTGCCTGGCAACTGAATGGAAGCTGAGCTGGTCCAGAAAGAAAACACTCATAATTGGTTGCTGCATCACTGAGTGAAGTGTTTCAGGACGAATGAGAAAAGACCTGCACCTAGAGCACCTCTACATTGCCACTAGATGGCAATATAAACCTACAATATTTTACCTAGACTGTATAAAATCTATGGTTCTTGACCTCAGAATGAGTCATGAGAATGAGTTTCTGTATGCGTGTGCTATGAATTAATCTAATTATGTTCATACTTGGACCCGTCAAATATAAACCATAAATCCACATTAGGTCCTGTTGGTGTTGTTTTATCATTCACTAGTAGAACTAAAGGTGGTGAGATGACATATGATCACATATATCATGATAATATAAACAGATTTTCTAATTGGTAAAACGTGTGTTCAACTGCAGGAAAGACAGGTCTTCATAATTATGCTAATGATTCCATGACTTGCTTTAGCAACCTCCCCAGACTTCCTCTTTTGGACCACTGCTCTATTGTGATGTCCTTTTCAAAAGTGAGTGTTAACTACATCTTATGAGCTACACAGACATACCATTGATACTAGTATAATTAATGATGTCTGGTGGACCTCAGAAAACACAATGTGACTTTTAAAATGTGACCTGCTCTGTCAAATGTGTGAAGAGCCTGAACCCAACTGCTGACTGTTACCTTTACGAGCCTTCTTCTGTAGTTTCATGGTGTCAGATGACTTCTTCTTGATCTCGTGGCGTGACCTCTTGTACTCTTGAAACAAGATCAACAGAGATGCTTTAGTAACAGGAATGTACAGACCTCTCTGCGAACTCATATTATCTTGCATTTACAATATTGATTTAAATAAAAACATTTTCTGGAGTTACGCTTCCAAGGGCTCACAAATGAAGGCTGATATTTGATGATTAGAGTCAGATCAGCCCTGAACATTATCCTTAGTTTTATGGCTATCAACACAGAAGGTCAGAAATCAGTAAGACTTACAAGAAACATACAAATTAGTCTTAGAGTTCCTACATCTAAATTGTTTGGTTCAGTTCAAACAGACTTTGTTCATGAGATCTTTGTGACTTGTTATACGCCAAACTTGGGTACCCCCCCCCCCCCCCACACACACACACACACATGGGTCCATGGGTCCATGTAGTGCTGACAATGAAAGATGAACACAAGCTACCTGTCGGCCCCGATGCCTTAATGCTTACAGCTCTCTCAGTTAGTTGTGTTTTACTTGATCTGAACTAAATCAACTGAACTGCAGTTGTAAATTGGCCGACAATAGCACTATGGCAAAAATAGAAGCCTTTTTATTCATAATGTCAGTTAAACCGGTAGGGCACATGGGAGCACCCAACACAAGGGGTTTTCCAACAAGAATAAAAAAAGTCTGCTTCTGTCAACACACTGCACTTGCCAAAGCACCCATTCCTAGTAGATATTACTTAGATACTTGCTTTCAACTGTAAAATCCCAAGTGATAGTATTACAAACAGCTGGCAGTGTTTTGGCATCTGATAAGTCTTCAAGTGGATTGTGTTTCATTGTTCTACTGGTACCTGTAGAAACATGACCAGTTTTTTTTTAACAGTGCTTTTTCAGTCAACAAATAACAGGACATGAGTTTAGTATAAGTGATTTTTCCTGGTAATTGACAATTAAAGGATTTAACATCAACCATCTAACCACAGTGATCAAACAGGAATCCTCCTTTCATTTATCTAAACTTCTTGGTGGTCACTTAGCCAGTGTCTCATAAGGATTTAAGGTTTAAGGCCACTTCAGTGAGGAAAACATGAGCTGGAACTTGGTATTTGTTTTGTTTCTTGCAATTGCATCATAAACTGGGATGTTTTTGTACCTTTGGCGTGATCCTTGTCCAGCTGGTTGGCGGTCTTCTTCCAGTCCTCAATCTTGTCCTGGAGAGGAGTGATCAGACTCTCCATCAAAGCACTGTGAAAGAGAGAAACGAGGAATGCGGACAGAAAAATGAAGGAACAATTTATAATTATAAAACCTTTTCTGATAATAAGTAATGCAGGCTGAGTGCTAGCTCAGTGTGGTAGATTGAGAAGAGTGCTGTGAGCAGTAGCGACTCTACACTCCCGACCACCGAGCCCCACTGAACATAACAAACCTATATTTCCGGAACGAGATCATTACATAAATTTCCATCATTACATTGTTCCAATTCACTATTTTTGCATGTGGAACACTTCTCCCTGTTCGCACATGCATACATATGTGATACAAATGCACACAAATGAATGCAGAACTATGGGAATGTGCACACATGCACCGACACAAAATAGCTTTTAGACTCAGCCTTCAAAATGACTCCTGTCATTACCATGGTCATAGATCACTATCGTCATTATCATCACCAGCAATGTAATAGCTTTTGCCATGGAAAAGTCATTAGACATTATGCAAAGTGATGGAAAATGCTGAAGACAGACTGGTTGAAGACTCCTGGAGTGGTTTTCAGAGTGTTGCATGCCAGTGGTTGTATTCATTTACACTCAATTAAATATGCAAAGGCATCACAATGTGCTTGATGGAAGCCATACAGCTGATAACAAAACTTCAATATTTGTCTTATCATGACCCTAAAAAACAAGGTCAGCATTACATAGAAACACATTTTCATCAAGCATTGAAGGTAGGAAGCAGGGACGGATGGATGTGTGTCTTACTTGGTGAACTGGCGAAGTTTAGCCTCAATGCTGCGATGCCTCATGCACATCCTGGTCAGAGCTGAACCAATATCTCTGGTTGCCCCTGGAAACACAAAACAGTTAGGTTCATATGATGAAAAACAAACACACACACACACACACACACACACACACAAACACACAAACCACACAAAGCTGAGACCAATATTTACATGACAGCTATTAGTGTGCTGTGTCAAGTAAATTCTGGTAAAAGCATTGTATACTTCAAATGAACACACTACTGGGGCTTTGTATCTTTTTACACTGAGCCAGTATTTACACAAGACACGATCTGCCTCTTGTAGATACTACACACACTTCTGACTTCGTCCAAATAAAGTAGCGTCTCGTGAGTGTGCGTTTGTGTGAGAGCCAACTGCTAAGGGACCCAGATTCATGAGCAGCTAACCTGCAACTGTAAACACCAGTCTATTTTAAGGCAGAGTAGGTCCATGTGGAAAAAGCTGACCCTGGAGTTGAAGTCAGTTTAAGTGATGGCAGACACTGTTAACTTCCAAACAAGGTGCTCAGAGCTGCTGCTGCTGCTGCTGCTGCTGCCACTGCTGCTGCTGCACAGGTGGAAAGCCTACAAGAAAACCTGATTATAACTTCATTCTCATGTGATGTACTTAAAGACTTTTCTAGCACAGGTAAGGCTTTTACAGTATACCATGCCTAGAGAATACCATAATCACTGCTGCCACCGAAATGTACACACTGGAAAATTCAGATTAAACAGCAGCCAAATGGGATTTCCTCAACAGACAGTGTTTATCATAAGGGCTTACACAGGCTTACACAGTAAAATGCAGAGGGGAGTGCCCAGGGAGGAAGGCTGTTATTCCGAAATGTTATGCACCAGATTAATATTTTCATCCAAAACTGAAAAAATCCAGTGATTGAAAAACAAGGTTAGCAATAATTCAAGGGCACAAGATCAGAATAAAGAGGATACAGCGTTTTTTCAGTAATGCCATTCATATGACCATTTTGTTAAATAAAGGAATCAAGTAAGATTTTTAAAGCTGAACCTTTAAAACACAGTTCTTATCTGACAATATTCAAATTGCAAACAATGTACAGTAGCCTACAGTAGCTTTAAAAATCAAGTAAGATTTTTAAAGCTGAACCTTTAAAACACAGTTCTTATCTGACAATATTCAAATTGCAAACAATGTACAGTAGCCTCATCCTTCATAACATTAGTTCATTTAAGATGATGGCCAGATGGTATTTTGTCATGGGTTTTATACTCAAGCAAGAAAATATATTGTTAAAAATACTGAAACTTAATAAACTGACAGTCCTGCACCGGAAATAACAACAGCTTAATCTCCATGTTGCTGCCAGTTGGTGCAAAAATATATTCTGGGATACAGTGTGGTACTGTCATACCAGACACCAGATTTAAAATCTCTGTATAGTGTGAAATACAAAGAGATTTATCTGGCAGTGGATTAATCAGCATTGTGTGAACTCATTTGTCAAGGGCTTAAATCTAACGGACGTTTATTTCTATGTACGTAATAGACCCGCACTGCAGGTTTAATAGAACAAAGGAACATATTGAAAGTGCCAT